>NW_012114966.1:3404407-3579239 GCF_000951035.1 Colobus angolensis palliatus | reverse complement strand
ATGGGTGCTGACGAGTTGATGGGTGCAGCACACCAACATGGCACAAGTATACATATGTAACAAACCTGCACGTTATGCACATGTACCCTAGAACTTAAGGTATAATAATAATAAAAAAAAGTAAGACTCCCAGCATAAACTTGAAAATTGAGTCTATTCCTTTTTCTGCATCTCCACTACCATTTCTCTATTTCAGGCCACCATCATCTTACCTCAAAAATTGGCAACACCTTCTTAGCTGGTCTCTAGGACTCTGTTTTTGCCACACTCCTATCCTATTCTCCACATTGCAACCAGTGTGATCTTGCAGAAGCAAAAATCCCGTGCTGTCTTTTTTTTTTTTTTTCCTTGTGGATATAGCCTGATCCTTCAGTATCCCTATTTTTCTATATTTACTATGTTCTGTCCATTTCAAACGTTTTTACTGCCTTAATGAATTTGCATTTTTTTATTGCTCCCTGACTTTTGAGAATGTATCCTCTACCGGAAATACTTTTCACCCAAATCTGACTTGTCCCTCAGTTCAGACATTCCTGGTTCCCAAAGGTCTTCCTTTCCTGGATCCAGAAGCATCCCAAGTCCAGGCAAGATGCGGCCTCTCAAGCCATCTTTAACTGCCCACTTTACAACATCCAACACACTGCTTTGTCGCCACTTGTCTCCTCGCTATAGGCTGGGGTAGGGTGGAAGGGAAGGAATAACTGTATTTGTCCTGTTTTTCTTTGCAGGCTCAGGGAATAGCAAAGAATGGGGTTTATAAGAAGAGTTTCATCTCTGAAAATGAAAGGAATAAGTTGTGAAAAATTATGATTGCCATTTTTATATGTAATAAGGTATATGTACAGGGAAAAGCAGTTTGATGTAATATGTAATCCTGTAATACTTTTAAAGGACATGTTCATGATGTAAATATTTTTCATGAGCATGCATTCTGCTTCAAATATTAGTTTCCGAACTAGTTTTAAGAATCCTTCCTGTCACACAAACATTTTGAATACAGTGCAAACAATTCTGTATGCCTTGTGGGCTTTCCTTATACGGGGTACGAATTATGCATCATCTGTACTCTTTCCACTCCAATTACAGGCTTTCTGTGGGAGGCAGCTGGATGTTTGAACTCTCTCTTATATCATGAAGATCCAAGGAGTTCTGAGTTTGTGATTACCAAGAGGAATTGTGCCTTGAAACATACATCATTCCCAAACGGAATTGGAACAGTAAATGTTTCATTTATTTTGTAGTAAAATGATATTTTTCTAACAAGATGCAGTTGCCATCCAACTCATTCTAGGTCTCTATTTATATTTTATTTGAACAGAAAGCCTTCGTTTTTCATTTTGATTTCTTTTCATTGATGTTGTGCCAGTACCAAAAGATAAAATTAGAAACTTTTTTAAAAGTCTCATTTCAGCTTACATTGTAGCAAAATTCCATGCCCTCTTAAAAATGAGTTGAAATGCCTCATCCCCTTATTGGTTGCCTTATTTTTCCCTGAATAAAGAAACTCCTGTAGCACCTTCAATAAAAAGAAGTCCAAGCAATTCTAATTTCGGTGTTATTTTGGCAGTTAATGGAGCAAACGATAGAAAATTTGCAGATATACACACAAAAGGACATTTACTGCAGCATTGCTAGAAATAGCAAAGAACTGAAAATAATTAAAAAAGGAATAGATATATTACAGAACATCTATATTAGGAAATATACATAGTCACTAAAAACAAGTTAGATTAACATCTACAAACCGTGACTTGTTGTTGAGTGAAAAATAAAGCTGCAGAATAATGTATATAATACAATTATTTCTGAGAGCAGCATGGCAAGTTGGTGAATATCCTGTGCATCTATGTAGACACATAGGTGATAGATAGATAGATAGATAACTGTTAACATCAGTTGTTGGGGAAGGTAGAGTTGGAAAAGGTATTTCTTTATATATCTGGACTATTTCCTTTCTTATAAACAATATGATTTCTATTTGAAATGGAAAAAATTAATGAAAAATTTTAATGGAAAATAAATGATCAAAGGCCAGGTGCGGTGGCTCACACCTGTAATCCCAGCACTTTGGGAGGCCCAGGCAGGCGGATCACAAACAAGGTCAGGAGTTGCGAGACCAGCCTGGCCAATATGGTGAAACCCCATCTCTACTAAAAATACAAAAAATTAGCCAGGCGTCGTGGCAGGTCCCTGTAATCTCAGCTACTCAGGAGGCTGAGGCAGATGAATCACTTGAACCCCGGAGGCGGAGGTTGCAGTGAGCCAAGATTGCACCACTGCACTTCAGCCTGAGTGAAAGAGTGAGACCCTGTCTCAAAAAATAGTAATAATAATTAAAAAGAAAATACATGATCAAAAAGAAAAGTATAATGAAGGGAAGCCAGGATAAATCAGGACTATCAATCTACTCATTCTGTACTCTCCCAATGTGAGTGGGTGTGCTTGGGGTTGATGTCAGTGATATATACCTAAGGCACAGGCATCAAGGGTGTAGGAAAGGCAAAGGGAAAGAAGGCAAGAAGTGGATGAGAATGTTAAAGAACAACCAAAGATTTTTTAGCTTCATAGGCTGCTAGTACCTCAACTAGCTCTTCCAAGAATGCCAGCGATTCATTTAATCAACATGAACTGAGCACACGTCATGTACAAGGCACTATGGAGAGCTTGGGGATAGGATGGTGAACAAACACACAGTCCTCACTGGGTCTAGAGATGATAGTGCAGAGACAGGACTCTGAATGGGGTCTGGGCACTGGTACAAATTGTCATGGGAGCAGGGAAGCATACAAGAACAATTTCATTATGGACCAAGGGAGATAAACAGAAAAAGAAATCACTATATTGAGTAAATTACCAAGCCTTTTTCTAATTTAATAGGTTTTCTTCATCTGAAAGATCCATTATCAATCCCCTTTCTAAAAAGATGAGACACTTACCATGAATCAGATTGTAGGCAATGACACTAGAATGACAGGTTTACGTAGCCACTGCCCAGTAAGTTTAAGAAATATCCTTGTAGAAAGTACATCTAGAAACCATAATAATACATTGTAAAACTTAAAATAGGGACATTGGATGTCCTGGTAACGTTTTCTTTCTCTACTTAGAGAGTAAGTACACAAGAGCTTCTTTTATTATTTTTTAACTATGCATACACATTTCAAACACTTTTTGTAACATCATACATACAAAAAACAAAACAACAGAAAAGTAAATTATCTTTGAGAAAAAGTTAACATTTCCATAATGTGCCAATTTAATTTGTATACCAATTCTTCTTGATGACATCCAGTAAAGGCACACATTTTTTTGTTTTTTTCTCACTAAATTATGCTGTTTCTACCTACAATAATTCATTTAAGTAAGCAAAACATGATTTTTGATGAAGTCGTAGAGAAAATGTAAACAAAGAGCAAACATTAAGCATGAAAACGTGTTGATACATCATGAATCCTCTAGTATTTATATACTGAGAATATTTTGCTCGGACTTAGATAATGACAAGAAAAATGATGAGCATACTAACAATGTCAAAACATTTTGAATATTCAGCACTTGAACAGGTCCTAGCTGCTTTTGTTTCCTTTTGGGCTGAGGAAGAGTTGTCAAGGAAACCTTTCTAGAAGAAGTGACCAACTTCCCCTTGAGAGGTGTCAAATGCTGACCCCCACAAAACACCAGAACTTCCTGTTGACAAAACTGAGTTTACTACCTGGTGCAGTGAGGTATAACATCCCTCAGTAGAACCTTACTAGCATCTCAGAGTAGAGTAAAGTTGGAATATGTATTAAGATCCCGACATCTGGTTTAAGATAAGACTTTCAATGCAGGGAGTTTAGCTAGCACTGGGTAAGTATCATGATAGAATAGTTAAGGATTGGTGGAAACAGCAAGGTGAGAATTTTCAGGCAAGAATTTCAAAGAGTCTTGAGATATAAAACATTATTTTATGCTTTTGTCTTTTTTTGAGAGGGGATCACACTTTGTTGCCCAGGCTGAGGTGCAGGGGCACCATCATAGCTTACTGTGACTTCTAACTCCTGGCCTCAAGTGATTCTCCTGCCTCAGCCTCCTGAGTAGCTAGAACTACCACACATGCATGCCTCCACACCCTGCTAATTTTTTTATTTTTTGTAGCAATGGGGTCTCACTATTTTGGCTAGGCTGGTCTCAAATAGTCTTCCTGCCTTGGCCTCCCAAAGTGCTGGGATTACAGGCATAAGCCAACATGCCCAGCCTGATGCTTTCTATTAAAACATTTAGAGGCCTTTTAGGAAGTTCCTGGAATGAATAATTAAATTTGTTATAACTGTTCTCTTTCTGAGCAAGAATCTTCTTGAATAATAAAATTATGTTGATGGAGGTGGTGGAATAGTAAAGTTATGTTAATAATTTTAGACAGTGAACTGCATGTATGGTTTCCATTCTCAGAAAGGAGAAAGCCAGAAACAGCAGGGAAGATGCATCATCATTGCATCCACATGTCTAGACACTTAGTGTCATTTAGCCAGTGCCCAAGTAGACTAGGTCACTAACGCCAGAAGGGGGTCACAAATGCTCTGTCATTGAGAATCATTAGGAGTTTTGAAATCATACCCTCTTTCTGGGGCTCAATCTGGTCCTTTTTTCAATAAAATTAAAGGGTATACTAAGTAATCTTTCGGTGCTTTCATTCTCTGACTATAGACAGATGGGAGATGGTTGTAGAGCAAAGACTCTGAAGTCAGATGATACAGGTTCACATCCCAGCTCTACCACTGAGTACCTGTGTGACCTTGTGGGGTGCTTAACTTCTCAATGTTGCAGAGGTTTTCTCTTATTTTAGTAATAGGAATAAAATCTACCTTGTTGAAGTATTTAAAAGCACACTACCTCAGAATGATTGTTCAAATATTGGCAGTGGTGGTGGTGGTGGTGATTATAATTAATATCATCATTCTGTGGGCTCAGAGCTTCTGCTCAAATGTGGACCACTTAAAATATTTTAACTGGGCTCAGAGAGTTTTATCCTACATATCAGTTAACCCAGTATGAGATCCTGTGTATTAAGTTCAGATAGAAAAATGGTAAAGCATATAACTGATAACTCCTTATGATTAATGTGATTAGTATAAGCACAATGGAATAACATATTAAGGTCACTGATTTAAATTATTAAATGATATGAAACTCACAAAACAATTTTGAGAAAAATGTTTTAGAGAAAGATTTATGACTTACAGGCATGTAATTGCCGTGGGTTTAAAATGTGTTGGTTTTATTAATTGGTCTGGTTTTTCTTTTTTTCTGTCATGAAAATAGGTTGATTCTGTCTGATCTTAACCAGCCAGATTTGACACTGTAGAATTTGGTCAGTTCACCAAGTCCTTTCCTCATTCTGTGCCTGTTACTTTTCTGAGTCCAGCTGGCAGTTGCAGCTGTGTTTGTCAACTTGCAGAATCCCTGAACCTTTCTCACTGCTCTGGAAGTGGCTGAGAGAGCAGCAGGAGACATGCCGCCCATTGGGTTGGCATCACAAGGAAGCATCATGGCCTCAATTGCTTTCTGAGGACCTGTCTACACAGGGCGCCAGTGGAAAATGAGAATAAGGGTTGAAGCTGAAAAGTGAATCACAGTTTAGGGGGAGTGGGTCATACCCCGAAGTAGCTACATGCTAAGGGATATTTCTACCCATGTAGTATAGACATATTAATCCTGTGATTTTACGGCTAGGCATAGAGGCTGGATTTCTGTGCTTGAGTCTATCAATGAACTCTTTTTACCAGTAAGATGAAAATCTACTGAAATACAAATCAAGTGTTCAAGTTATGATTCTTTGTGTGTGTGACCATACTTTCTTCTCCTAGATATATTGGAAAGAAAAATGGAAGTAATTATGTATATTTTTTATAAACCATTAAGACAATCAATGTAAAACTTGTCAAGGTAACTTAATTATACTATTATAGAATATTGGCAATTATTTGGTTAAATCTTCCACCCAAAGCAGAAATTACCTCTGTAATAACTACCCCACATTTATTTGGTTGAACATTTATTTCTACTTTTAGTAAACTCAACACTTTATGCGCAGCCTCTACCCTTAAAAGCCAGTGTCAAAAAGTTCTTCCTTATACTAAGGCAGAATCTGTAGCTATACAACTTCTGTTCTTATCCCTATTTCTGCACCTCTGAGCTGCACAAAACACATCTCGTCCCTCTCTAACTTGATTTTCCCTGAAAAATTCAATTCATAGATAATTATTGAATATTTACTTTATGCCAAGATGCAAGAAGCTGGAAGAATAAAATAGAACTACTCTTTGACTACTTGGGGTTTGGGGGTTTACTATGTTGTTTTCACCAGCCTCTTCTTCCTCAGGTTTGACATCTCTAATTATTTTTATTTCCTCCACATAACATATTTCTTACCCCTAGGTCAAACATTTCAAACAAGAAACATAAAACTGTATGCATTTCTCCAGATGTGATTTGCCTAGTGCAAAGTACAGTAGCATGATTAACCAACTTATCTTTGCATCTCTATTGACATTGAAAGTAGGCCTTATGCACAGTTGAGTATTCAACAAATATTTATGGAAGACTCTGGATACCCCTTTCTCTTGTGGAGGCAATGGTTTCATTTCTTCCATTAACTTCTTATGTCTGGACATAACTATAAACTACACATGATTAAAACAAATGCATGGGGAATAAATAATGAACCACATATGACTTAGAAGTTATTTTCTTAAAGAAGAAATTATGTCTACCTTGCAAAATTCCTAGAAAATACACACATTCTCATGAGTCTTCTGCCACCGTGAAGGGAGAATTTTAACCTAAATGATTAAGGTTTTGAGGTAAAATGATTGAAGATATTTCCTGTCTCAGGGTGTGATTTATGATAGATTCATGTCTACTGCCTGTCGAACGCACACAGTTGTACTGGACTAAGGTGATCAGGTAAAAATATTTCAAAAAAGTATCACCCCACTTAGGTTAAAAGTCTTAGGAGGTGCTATGTTAACATATTCTCTCAACCTTTAGAATCCAGTCTCCTGGACTACACACACACACACACACACACACACACACACACACACGCACGGTATTGAACCTAGAATTATTTCAATGTTGTATTCCCCATGCTTATTTATGTCTCAAAGACTGATCTTCAAAGAGGACAGAGACTTCCAACATAAGGCAGTTGCAAATGCTTGACTATGACCAGCAACTAAAGGCAAACAAGTGTAAAGAGTGTCTTTGCTATTATAAGGTGATTCTCTTTTACTGATCTAAACGAAAGGCTCTTCTCACTTCTCTATTTCCCATCCTGGTGCATTAACCATTTATATTTAATTAAGTCTTTCTTATATTTCTCAAACAGTAGTATTTATGCTGGTAAGTCTTAGCTTTTATAAGCTTATGAGCTTTTATTTTATTTCTATGATGAACACTACTTAGCTTCAATAGCACTTGTAACACCTCTAAAAGCTCCAAATCATTTTTTTATTTTATTTTCTGCCTTCAGTAACATTGATGTCATCTTGTAATGCAGTGTCTATAGACTTTTTAAAAAGCATGTTAATTCTTCTCTATGAATCATTTACAAAATTGACAGAATCAGAAAGAGCTCACCCACCAGGACCTACTAAAAGTCTCTCAGTCCGCTGAATTAATATTATGTTGTCATCCATGGAAATTTGAACTAACTTTAACATTGTATAACCATTATGGCATTTCTCAAAGCCTGTGATCACCAGTAGCTATTAAGATGCCGTCAATCAGGCTGGGAGCGGTGGCTCACGCCTGTAATCCCAGTACTTTCAGAGGCCAAGGCAAGTAGATCACGAGGTCAGGAGTTCGAGACCACCCTGGCCAACATGGTGAAACCCCATCTCTATCAAAAATACAAAAAATTAGCTGGGTGTGGTGGCATGCAGCTGTAATCGCAGCTACTTGGGAGGCTGAGGCAGGAGAATTGCTTGAACCTGGGAGGCAGAGGTGGCAGTGAGTCGAGATCATGCCACTGCACTCCAGCCTGGGCGACAAAGACTCCGTCTCAGGAAAAATAAAATGCTCTTAATTAAATGGGCTAGTGAAATCAAAGTCTACTCATGTAGTGCTTATAGACATGATCTATGCTAAAATGACACATTTTCAAAATCCGGAAACAAGTGCTAAGGAAAGACAGGGAACAAAATGGGCATTTGTATTGGGAGTGAGTCTTCTTTGAAGATGAGTTTTTGAGACATAATGAAGCATGGCAAATATGGCATAGAAGGAATTCTACATCCAGTAACACGGTAAAGAGCTTGGCCATCAGTAAACCCACACCTGTTAGACATTAGCAATTAAAATAATCATTTTTGTCTCCTTGAAGAAAAATAAAAAATGAAAAATGATCGTTTTTGGAAATAATTTGTCAAAAAGATAAAGTGCCTTTTGTTCTTTTGAGTTATGAAAAAGATGTCAAAAAAAGGAAACTATTTTTAACATTTCTCTTTAAATTATTGAATGGGTTTCGTTTCCCTCACTCAAAACTTGAATACTATGAACAAAAGTATGCCAAAGAACTTCTATTCTGATTGTGATTCTTTATGTACTCCCTGTTCTCTCAAAGCATTATTTTAAGTTAGCGTTACCTCACCTCTAAAATATCAGTTTCATCTGAAATAATACAATATAGTTCCTGTTGTTTTATCTTTCTTATCCTTACCTCAATTCTCTCTTTAAATTCACTTTCTATTTGCAAGTCCTGCTTGTCACAAACCAGCAATAATTCTTAAGTAAAAAGAGGATAGATATAATTTCTGATAAACTTGAATTTAGACAAACATGCTTTGTTTTTAAAGCAGCCTGTCCACATCACTAAACCAGACAGAGTTAAACAGAGAGCAATTGACATCAATATTGGTGCTGACAGTAATTCAGGTACCCTTGGTGATATGGTTTGGCTCTGTGACCCTGTCCAAATCTCATCTTGAATTGTAATCCCCAGGTGTTGAGAGAGGGACCTGGTGGGAGGTGATTGGATCATGGCGGTGGTTCCCACATGCTGTTCTCATGATAGTGAGTTCTCATGAGATCTGATGTTTAAAGGGGCAGTTTCCCCTGCACTCTCTTCCTCCTGCTGCCACTTAACACGTGCCTTGCTTCCCCTTCGCCTTTCAATCATGATTATAAGTTTCCTGAGGCCTCCCCAACCATGCAGAACTGTGAGAAAATTAAACTTTTTTTTCTTTATAAATTACCCAGTCTCAGACAGTCCTTTATAGCAGTGTGAAAATAGATAGTACGCTTGGGCAGGAGGGAATCAAAAAGAAGGAGATTCAGGCTATGTGTACATTTTAACTCATAGCAAGGATTCAACTTCACATGAAGGCAGGAAGAGCCTCTTCATGGAAGAAAGAAGCGAGTTCAAGTTTCTCATTAGTTCTGAAAATAACTTTAGAAGTCATTCAGGTCATCACTTCGTTTTGACGTTGACAAAACTGAGACCCAAGGAGGTGAAATTACTTGTCCCAGGTCCCACAGCTGGTTAGAGACAGATTAGGACTAAGACCCAAGTCTCCACTGTCCCAGTTCAACACATTTTCTACTTCACAGTTACCAAATGAGGACAATATCCTTAAAAAATAACATAGGGTGGAGTTTTCCTTTCCTAAGATCCCCAGAAAACTTCATAAAATGAGCTAGCAAAATAGAAGATCATCTTTGTGATATAATATATCAAACATACCTGCTGTATCAGCCACACTCTGGCCCAAGAACATTCATCCTGTCAGACTGTTGAAAACAGTATTTTCTAACACAGCCATCCTTTGGAAGGAGGCCCAAGCAGAGGGTAAATATGTTGCATGCAAACTTCTCCAAGGCAAGGATCAGGCCTTCTATTTTGTTTTTTCCCAGAAGGTCTAGAATCATAACATGTGTAAATGATTGATATACATTACATGCTTTGTTGACAACATGTTTTAGCATTTTATGCTTCTTTATAATCAGATATTCTAATCCTGAAGTTGGACTGCCACTAAAGATTATGGAAGGAGAATGTTTGGGTTTAAGATGTGAAGAATGGCCATGCTCATGGATAGAAAGAATCAATGTCATGAAAATAGCCATATTGTCCAAAGCAATGTACAGATTCAATGCTATTCCTATTAAACTACCAACGACATTCTTCAGAGAACTAGAAAAAACTATTTTAAAATCCATATGAAATGAAAAAGAGCACAAATAGCCAAGGCAATTCTAAAGGCAAAAACAAAGCCGGAGGCATCACACTACCCAACTTCAAACTATACCATACTACCCCACTTCAAACTTTTACAGTAGTAAACACAGCATGGAACTGATACGAAAGCAAACACATAGACCAATGAAACAGAATACAGATCCCAGAAATAAGGCTGCATACCTACAACTATCTGATCTTCAACAAATCAGACAAAAACAAGCAATGGGGAAGAGCACCCTATTCAAGAAATGGTCCTGGGATAACTGGCTAGCTATATGCAGAAGATTGAAACTGGACCCCTTCCTTACACCTTATACAAAAATTAACTCAAGATGGACTAAATATTTAAATGTAAAACCCAAAACTATAAAAACTCTGGAAGGTAACCTAGGTAATACCATTCTGGACATAGGAATGGGCAAAAATTTCATGATGAAGGTGCCAAAAGCAACTGCAAGAAAAGCAAAAGTTGACAAATGGGATCTAATTAAACTAAAGAGCTTCTGCACAGCAAAATAAACTACCAACAGAGTGAACAGACAACCTACAGAGCAGGAGAAAATTTTTGCAAACTAAGCATCTGACAAAGGTCTAATATTCAGCATCTCAAGGAACTTAAACAAATTTACAAGAACAACAACAATCCCATTAGAAAGTGGGCAAAAGGCATGAACAGACACTTCTATAAAGAAGAAGTGTCTTTATATGTGGCCAACAACCATATTTTAAAAAAGCTCAGCATCACTGATCATTAGAGAAATGCAAACCAAAACAACAATGAGATACCATCTCACACCAGTCACCATGGTTATTACTAAAAATCAAAATATAACAGATGCTGGTGAAGTTGTAGAGAAAAGGCAACACTTATACACTGTTGGTGGGAGTGAAAATTAGTTCAACCCTTGTGGAAGACGGTGTGGCAATTCCTCCAAGACCTGAAAACAGAAATACCAGTTGGCCCAGCAATCCCATTACTGAGTATATACACAAATAAATATAAACTGTTATATCATAATGACATAAGCATATGTTCATTGCAACACTATTCACAATAGCAAAGACATGGAATCAACCTAACTGCCCATCAGTGGTAGACTGGATAAAAAAAAAATTGGTACATATACACCGTGGAATACCATGCAGTCATAAAAAAGAATGAGATCATGAGCAGGGACATGTATGGGGCTGGAAGCCATTATCCTTAGCAAACTACCATAGGAGCAGAAAACCAAATACCACATGTTCTCACTTATAAGTGGGAGCTAAATAATGAGAATGCATGGACACATAGAGGGGAACAATACACACTGGGGCCTAGCAGAGGTGAGGGGGTGGGAGGATGGAGAAGATCAGGAAAAATAACTAATGGGTGCTAGGCTTAATACCTGGGTGATGAAATAATCTTAACAACAAACCCCCGTGACACACATTTACCTATGTAACAAACCTGCACATGTACCCCTAAACTTAAAACAAAAGTTAAATTAAAAAAATAGAAAAAAAAAACAAAACAAGAAATGAAGAATAGACTTGGATTCCCCTGGCCCAGAATAGCCAGTGGAGTTTTCTCACCTTCTCAGTTTAACTGGATCTACTGTCAAGCTATTCTGTGGGGTTGGAGGTTGATGACACAACAAAAACATTTCAATAAACATCACCAACACCACCGACAATATGGTAAACTCTGGCCCAGCTCTATGACACACGTCATGGAAAACAAATGCAATAGCTTTAAAACTAGACTAATCTGGATTCAGATCTCAGCTCCATCACCTACCACGGCAACCTTGGGCAAATGACTTAAGTTTCCCAGCCTCAAAATTGATTTATCTGTGAAGTGGGGATGATAATGTCCCTCTCGTCAAACTGTTAAAGGAAATAATGGACACAAAGCATTCAGCATAGGCCTTGTACAAAATGTTTAGTAAATGACAGCTTTCGCTGTGACACTGAAGCAGTTTATCATCCAGGGTTGAAGAGCCTGGCCTTGGCAATCAGAACAGATGCAGGTGAATTACAGCTCCTTTCCCCAAAGCAAATGACCTTGGACAAATAACACAGCCTCTGTAAGCTTCAGTTCATTCATCTATGAGGATGATAATACTTTTTCTATGTGTTCTTCTTGTTGTATGATTAATTGAGATAAATAATGCCTGGTACATAATGAAATACCAGCAAATAGCAATAATGCTATTGCTACCTCGTTAAATCCTCGCATGAGTCCCCTTATGGAGGTATAGTTTCCCATTTTATACATGAGAAAGGTAAAGATCAGAGAGTTTAGGAAACTTTCCTAAGCTCAAGGTTCTTAAGTGGCAGACTTGAGATTTGACCCAGGACTTAAATCGCCTCCAAAGTCTAAGCCTTTTGCAATACCAAACTTTCTCTTCTCACACCCCTTCTACTTGTTTCCAGGAAAGTTGTCAATCAACTTTCTCTTTCTGTTACTCCTATCAGATTTTTTAATGTGTAATAGAATCGTCTGGGGTAAAATAAGAATATTAAATTTTCCAGTGGAAATTTAAGCCTTTTAGATCTTCAATTAAACTGACATTTTTCTCCAGAATTTTAAATTATCTCCATTTCTTAAATTACTATGACACATGTTAATGATTATCAAAGGCTCGGAGTTTGCTTAAGACCATCTCCAAGCTTCCTCCGTTTCTATCATAATATGGAAAAAAACAGTTATAAGACATTTCAGTTCTTTTCAAGTACATTTCAAGTACATTTACATAACTTTCAGATAACCTAAGACAAATATGCAAATTTAAAGAAAATCATTACCTAAGGAATTCACTGGCACAATAAAAATAGTACAAAAAATTAAATAATATTATCTGCTAGCTGAAATTGGCCCCATTTTACTAATAGGAAATTTTGGTGGTAACATTTGGAGAAATGATTCATGGGATTTTGTTTTGTCTTTCACAGAAGCAGAGGGCAGAGGTAACAATTTAGATGTAAACTCTAGACTTAGAAAGACCTGAGGCCAAATCCTGACCCTGTCAATTATTAGCTGTGATCTGGAACAAAATTACCTATTCTTTCTAAGCCTCGTTTCATCTTGGCAAAATTCCTATAATAAAAGCATTTATATTATCAGGTGTATACAAAAAGTTGGTTCTTAGAAAGTACATGCAACAGTGTCTATATCCAATAGACAGTAGTTATTATTTTTGTTATCATAACATATACCCCAACCATTCCAAAATCTCCTTAGTTTCAGAGTATGTGATGCAATTCCATAATCCAAAGGCACATTTCTAAGTCACAGAGCCAGTCAGTTAATCATTTACCTGAGTTTTTTCCTTCTACTCTATACCACTTTGAATCATGTCACTGGTAGTTTAAACCAAGAAAAACCCATGAGCCATTAAGGCTGTAAGTATTCGTGTCCATACAGCACCAAAATAACTACCCAAATTGATTAATTTGATCATTCAAATGGTAAGTTTATTTCAAAATAAAATTAGAAACAACTAAACTGAGCAGTAAAACTTGGTCTCAGCAGTCCATTAACTGGCTAGACTGAAAATGCCACACAGTTTTTTGTTTTAGCTCATACCTGAAGTAGAAACATCTCTGTTTCTCCTTTTGACAGACAAATCTGGGCATCTATAACATGTTGGCTTTATATTTCACTCTTAGATTCTGTGGAATATATCAAACCATCTTCAAAATGCATCCATGCCTAAAGACATGGTGGCTTGTAACTATACTGTGTAATGTATGAATTTACTCCTGCCTCCTTCCTTGGGGTATCTGTGAGGACGTCCATTTAATAGCTGGGTCAAAGTACACAGGATTATGGGCAACAATAATGGCAGCCCCTGCCTCTGTAGAACTGGTGCAGGGAGTACTAGACCGTCTTTGTTGGGGAGGACACAAGCACAAGTGCTACCCCCCGCCCCGCCTCCCTCCCAAGGGCCAGTGGCTCCTGAAGGCAGCTCAAGAACTCTGTCCTAAAAGTGGGCTGAGTGAGGGGAAGGCAGCCCTCAGTGCTGCCTGAATCCCCACTTTAAGAATCTTTCTGATGTCTACATCTCACAGCCTCTTCTCTCCATCTCCATCACCACCTCCCTGATCCGGGCCCTTGAAACCTTTTCTCCACATTGTGGCCCAAGAGGACATTTAAAATGCAAATGTTATCAGGTTTGTTCTTCTGCTTCCAACCCCTCAGTGGCGTCTTCTGCCTCTCAGGATCCAGATCAAACTTCCAGAAGTGGACCCCAGGCCCTTCCTTCTCTAAAGCCTGCCCGTCGACAGAGCCTCAGTTCTGCTCACCTCTAATGTGAAGGCTCACTGCCCAACTTCTAGGTTACCAACCCCCTCAGGGCATTCACAGTCCATTTTCTCTACCCAGGAGGTTTTCCTTCCCTGCACCCCAACTTTTCTGTCACCCAGCTAGTTTCTATAGGCCTCGGTTTAGTCATTTTTACTTTCAGGAAAAAGCTTTCCTGGGGCCGGGCTCAGTAGCTCATGCCTGTAATCCCAGCACTTTGGGAGACTGAGGCGGGTCGATCACAAGATCAGGACATCGAGACCATCCTGGCTAACACGGTGAAACCCCTCTACTAAAAATCCAAAAAATTAGCTGGGCATGGTGGTGGGCGCCTGTAGTCTAAGCTACTCGGGAGGCTGAGGCAGGAGAATGATGTGAACCTGGAAGGCAGAGCCTGCAGTGAGCCGAGATCGCGCCACCGCACTCCAGCCTGGGCAACTGAGCAGACTCCGTCTAAAAAAAAAAAAAAAAAAAAGCAGCTTAGGATCACCCTTAACACTCTGTACCTCTTCCGAAGCCTTTATTACAAATACAATTAATGAGTTGAGAAATTACTAAATATCTGTCTTCCCTACCAGAATGTAAGCACCACAGTGGTCTCCAGTTCCCTTCCCTGTTCTCAGCTCCTAGCACAGCTCCTATTTGGTTCAACACCCAGCACATGACTTCTTACCATGCTCAACGAGAATTAGCTAAATGCACAAATGCATTAATGAATGGATGGAAGGATGAACAGTGAATATGGAGAGGAGCCTTCATCTGACTAGTCTCTCTCAGATCCAGGTTCAGCAGGCATAGACTTGACGACTGAGATTGAAAAGTGACTGCCTGCATTATAATCCAGTGCTTGCACATGCAGCGTGGAAGCTGGGGTCTCACAGATCCTACCCCTGCCCCTTAGCTATTCTCTTACAAGTGTAAGCACCCTTGTCTCACCAGGAGATCTCACCTCCCTTGAGATCAGGAACTATGAAAGATTACTTTTTTTTCCCACATCATACCCAGCCCAGCCTTGCACATAGTAGGTACATGAAAATGTTTGATAAATATATTTTTAAAATACACAGATAGTTGTTTCCTCTGTACCCTGGTGAAGAATATAACAACCTCTTGGCCCTAAACTATTCATGTTTTAGTTTTCCCATCACTAACCCATTTTATCCCCCTTTCAAGTTGGGCATACAACAGACCCTCTCCCTTCCTTCTATTGAGGCAACGACAATGTATCTGAAGCACTTTTAGTGCTTGGAAAGAAATAGAAAGTTTATAGAGACACAATTATTGTAAATATTATGGCCTTTCTTTCACATCTCTTTGAACATAGATTCTTAGAGCAAATATTGTAAGAACATTAAAAATAAATTTCAAAATCTGTTAGTTTCAAGACAATTCCTCATTTATTCCTAACTATTCCATCTTGTATTCATATTTCTTTTTTAATTCAGTTGGAGGCACTCCTTTCTCAACTAAGCCACCTAATTACATGAAAGAATCATAAAACCAGTTAGAAGCTCAAATATTAAGAAAGAAATCAAGGTTAAAACATATATGTCTCCTGCCTATCTAAATATACATAATTACTATGACGATAGACAGCACTTAAGTGGGATTCTATAAATCAAAAGAAATATGCGCTGTCTTAGCAAATTATTGTGAATAGTCATGTCTAAAAACAAACAAAACAGTGCATTTTAAGCTTCTGTTACCATCTTGTATTTGACAGAAAAAATCTAAGTTTTCAACTGAGCAAAACTCCTATAGAATCATTTTTCAAAGTCAAGAATGAAACATGAACTAAACTTGGAGGGAAAAAATATGCAAAAATAAAATGAAAATGTAAAGTAATTCAGTGTGAGTACACACACACACACACACAGACACACACACACCCTTCCAGTATCCAGAAACTGTAGATAAGGTCTGATCTTCAAACCACACACAATAAATGCACCAAGCAGTCCTCCTGCATTCTGCTGGAACCCAGTAGAAGTCCTGGATGAAGTTTACTTTTGTGTTTTATTCATTTAAACTATGGCAGACCTCAAAAGGAGCCCAGGAAACTGTGAAACCCCAGAACCTGAACTGAAGGAGGCAGGATGAAAAAACTTCTTCCACAAAGATCAAGAAACGGAAAGAACTGTTTACATAACTGGGTTCAAGCTCTGCTTTATTCTCTGTTCACCCTGCTATCTCGGCTTGCGTGCAACACACAGGCTTTCATCATGGGCCATGTTCTCATTAACTGGGGTGGCCACATGTGGGGTGGAGTGTGGGGCCTTTGACATAAAGGAGATTGCTAACCTGCTCAAGGTGAACCCCTTGCTGGAAATTCATGGCGTAGCCCTTAACATCAACTCATGGTTTGACAAGATTTATATGTAGCAAGCACATTAAAATAATACATGCCAAGAACATGGTGCTTTTGTTGGGGAAAACAAGGTTATCATTGGTAGAAAAGCTCTATTACAAGGCCTTTAAATAGAAGAATATGTCTATCAAATGGAGAGCATGAGCAGTAAACAAGAACCCTTTGGGTGTCTCTGTTATCTATTTCAGTCCTGGAAATGATTAGCAAGGAGAGATAAGAAATGAAAAGAAAAAGGTTACAGAGTGCTTCCTAAGCATGAGATAAGTGCTTAATGTGCATATTCTCATTTCATCCCGCCACTGCCCCAGGATGTGGTAGATTTACAGCAGCCTGTTTTACAAGCGAGGAAATTGAGACTCAGTTACGTCACTTACCTAAATTCACCCCTAGTACAGTGCCTGGCACATAATAAACACTCAAATATTCGTAGAAGGAAGGAAAAGAGAGAGAAAGAGAGGGAAGGGAGATCAGATAAGGAGAAATTTGTTGTAATCAAAATAACAAATGAGGAAAGTCTAGTCTGGAGCAAGGGCAGTGAGGTCAGAGAGGAGCAAACAGATTCACGAGCTATTTGGAGGAATAACATTATAACGTTAATAAAAACAAATACTTATTCAGAAATTTCTATGTGCCAGTCACTGTTTTAAGTGTTTTACTTTTGTTAACGTCTATTAAATTGTATTTATTTGTTTAATTATACGAGCTATTTTTTACTTATTATTTATTTTCATATTTGTCCTTAAAGCGGCCCCATGATGCAGAGAAGGTCAATTGTCTTAGGTCACTTTCCCTAGAGAGAGCCTCAGATGGGTTTTATTGTGCAAGGATTTATTGAGAAAGTGGGAGAAGCAGGGGATCCTACCAGATAGAATTCTAGGTTGTGAATAACACCACAGGCTGAACTGATTTGTGGCTTGGGGGCTGGACACTCATATCCCACATCAGTCCTCGGGTGCAGACAAGCTTTGGAGTTCAGGCAGGTCTCTGGTCTCAGGTCTCTTTTCAGAGGAACTGTGAACTGTTAGCAGCCAATGCTTATGATCAACATCATCATCATCATGATTACCACCGCAAGAAGACCGGGTTTGAGAAGTCACCAAGAGCATGGCACGAGGGATGAAGGAGAAAATGAGTAAATGGTGGTCAGGGAAGGAGGTAATATGAAGAGACTCATCGAAGCTTGACCAACTGTCTACCTTGTAGGAAACAAGGGAAGGAGGCCTGAAGTCTGTAGGTTCATTCCCTTGGGAAGTTCTTATTCTGCAGAGGAGCAATAAAAAGCTCAGCTCTGGCTTACGACAAATATTTCTACTTTGCTTCGAAATAAGGAATCTTATAAAACTTTATTGATATGGGAAGAAAAATCAGAGGGGCTTTGGTGTTAGGAAGCAATTAAAAGATATTCTCCTCAATCTTTTAGGAGCCTAATAAGAAATACTGGTGCTCAGAAAAGCATGCTTTCTCCATTGTTATTAAACTTTTACTGATTTTACATTAAAAAAAAGAAAAGCCCAAAACAGTAAGTTCATGAAATAGTAGACTACTGATTATTCTGTGTCTATGAGTTACATTTCCTTTATTGAGTTTTGCTTTTCTATTTGTTTAAAAGAATTTTGTTTCCCTCCCCTGCAATGTTGAAGCAGTTTTGTCTCTGTCTTAATAGAGCATTTACATTTAGACAATGTTCTTCTGCACATTAAGATATGGTCACAGGAAAGGAAAAGTTGAACCTTTGTGCACAAAGCTGACACTGGTGACTCACCACCAGCAGGCTAGAAGTTCAGAGCTGTTTTCTGAACAGCAGAGAAATAACCAGCCCAGCCTCCCCAGAACGAAGGGAACTTGTCCATGACATAGATCACCTAGGAGAGGGTGTTTTCATCACAGAAATAATTGGTTGTTTGGGAATCATGTTTGCAATTTGCCCCCTTTCACTTCTATTATACAAGTTTATAAATATCAGTCCTACATGAGTTAATTTACCTCCTGGCTGCCATCATCTGATGCTGAAGAGTCACTGTCTGATCAAGTATAAGCCTTCAATAGTCATGGCACAAAGAATGGCTTAGGAGAGCTCTCCTAACCCACTCCAAAACCAACCCAAATGATTGGGTTTTTTAGATCTGCCCCCCACCTCCACCCCACCCTCTACCCCAGCCACATTGCTGCGTTTGAATCCTCTTATTTGGAAATTCTAGAGTTGGAAGCATGCTGTATGGTTTTTTTTGAAGTTTTAGAAAGTGACTCAGTACTACCCTACCTACAACTGGGTTTTAGAGTCACATTCCTTGTGACTACAGCCTTGAAAGGAAGCAGAGGCAGAATGTCAGCACATTTTAATTATATAGCATTTCTTTAGCCCTCGAGGGCATCTTTCACAAGTGATTCTTAGTGTGGATCCTTACCTACTTTCTTTTGTTAAAGTTCACCTTCACTTTGAAGAAGCTTCCCATCTTAGACCCATTTTCTTAAATCTGGTATTCAAAAACTCTTGTCAGTGGCTCTCAAAATTCTTAACCTGTGCACAGAAATTCTCCAGATAATTTACTAAAAATGCAAACTTAGTAGGTCTAGGACTAGTTTTGAATCACAAATTTAAATTTTAAAAAAATCCCCTGGAACATTATTGGGAATGTCATTGGGGGTAATGAGGCATTAACGAAAATACTGATTAGTAAATAACAATAATTATAATGGTTCAAAAAGCATATGACATTGATTTGGGGTTATGTGTCTCAGATTTTGCAGCAGTTCATAATTAAGCTCTTAGGGATTGCTATTTTTCAATAAAGACTTCAGCTATTTTCAATAGATGACCTATTATAATTTTTATATAATTAATCTGGCCCTTATTTATCATTAACAATTTATTGAGCACTTACTGTGCACTAAGCATTTTATGCCTCTTAAGCATTCTGTAATCTTAGCAGTCAACCTAAGTGACTCTAATGCAGCAGGTCACAAATTTAGGCCCCCACTTTGAGACACTCTGGTACAATGATTAAAAGTTTAGGGTTCACCGGGAGGCAGAGCTTGCAGTGAGCTGAGATCCGGCCACTGCACTCCCGCCTGGGTGACAGAGCAAGACTCCGTCTCAAAAAAAAAAAAAAAAAAAAAAAAGTTTAGAGTTCAGCAATCAGACAGATCTGGCTTAATTTCTGACTTAGCATCTAACTAACTGAGCGTGTTGAGCCAATTACTTAACTTTATATGCTTTAGTTTTCTCTTCTCTAAGATAGGGACATTAGCAGTTTCTATCTCACAAGGTCATTAGGTTAAATCAATGAGACAATTAAATCAGTGAAGCACAGTGCCAGGTGACATGTAAATGCTCATAACAGTTTACTATCAGAACAGGGATTGACACTAGTAGGTACTAATAAATATTTGCAGACTATGAATGAAAATAAATTATATTAACAGAGACAGCTTTGCAGGTAGATCAAATGCTCTCCTAAACCTCCATTAAAGGTTGAGCATACCTTATCCAAAATGTTTGGGATGGAAAATGTTTTTTGAATTTAGGATTTTGCTCAGATTTTCTGAATATTTGCATATATATAATGAGATAGCTTGGGGATGGGAACCACATCTAAACATGAAATTCATTTATGTTTCATATATACCTTATACACATAGCTTGAAGGTAATTTTATACAGTATTTTTTAACAATTCTATGCATGAAACAAAGTTTGTGTACACTGAACCATCTGAAAGCAAAGGTGTGACTATCTCAGCCACCTCTGAGGACAATCTTTGGTCCTTTGGCATCATCATTCCTGACTCTGAATTTATATGCTACTGAAAAGCAGTCATTTTTATACACTTATTCACACATAAATACTTAACAGTAAAAAATATGACATACATTTATACAGTGAAAAAATAATGTTCAGAGTAACTAAGCAGCACAGTGGCACCACCAGAATGCCTGCATCAGCTGTTCAACAAATGCAACAACAAACAATGCCAGGCTTGCAGTCCCCACTTGCAATGCTGTCTTTAGATTAAAAGATTACTGTACACTGTGTTTTATTTTAGGTGAGAAGAAATATCAGGAGCCGCTGAAGGACCAGGAAGTAGGTCCTAAAGGGATGAGGAGGCATTCTGCTGGGTGTTTCCTCCAGACTCATCTGCCTCATTAACAATGTTTCTTGTTTAGAAGTCTCTCTTCGATTTTATAAACTGCCCTGATTTCTCCTTCTGTTTTGAGTGCATGCTGCTCTAATCCTTCAATAAGCCCATCACACATTTTCACCGTGTTGTCTATAGGCACTTTCTGCAGTGTTAACAGTGTCACTTGCAGCATCATATCAGCCTTCAAAAATTTTCAGATTTTGGAGCATTTTTGGATTTCAAATTTTTGAATTGGGGATGCCCAACTTGTATAAGAAAGGACCAAAAAGAGAAAGAGGCTGCTTTTGGGGGCTTTAGAAGTAAGGCTACTCAAGAGAGAAGACACTGAACTGAGCAAACACATTTTGCTTTAAGAATGAAGATGTGCACGTTCCATAAGTTCAAAACATCAGTGAATGGCAAACTATTTTGAATATAATGTGAAAATATAATTTGTGATTCTCTCCTGTAATCAGCTAAGACCAGACTGAAGTAGTGAAGAGGGCTAAAGCAGAATTTTTATATCCGAATTAAAATTAAAAGGAGGCATAATACCATTCATATTAGAAAGAAACCATGGATCACAAATTTAAAATTTTAAAAATTCCCCTGGAGTGTTATTGGGAATATCATTGGGAGTAATGAGGCAGTAACGAAAACAGTGATTAGTAAATAACAATAATTATAGTGGTTCAAAAAGCACATGACACTAATTTGGGGTTATGTGTCTCAGATTTTGCAGCAGTTCATAATTAAACTCTTAGAGATTGCTATTTTTCAATAAAGACTTTAGCCATTTTCAACAGATGACCTATTATAATTTACTCTGGCTCTTATTTATAATTATCATTTATTGAGCACTTACTGAGTGCTAAGCATTTGATGCTTATCATTTACAACAACACTACAAGACAGTTGTCACCATCTTCATTTTACAAATTATGAATAAAACTCAGAGGGTTATATGACCAATGTGAACTAGAAGTGACAGAGATGTGATTGAAACCCAGTTGTCTCCCAGCCAAGCTGTCCTTCCACAATACTCACTGACTCTTGGTGACGATTAGTGGGTGTCCTTACCTAGCTAGCCAAGTGGAACCAGTGACCTCTGTGCCACAGCTGGCCTGCCCCACACCATGGCATTCCTCCACAGAACCTTTAGCTTTCAGCTCTGTCTCCCCATGGTGATTAATTGAAATAGACGGTTGCCCAGTTTCTACATGGCTTTGGGCAAATTACATAATCTAATCGTTCCAAAGTACATCTAATGACCCAAAAGATTCAGGCAACAGAAGGCTTATATCTGTGGCCGTATTTTGTATTTTCTCATTTATATTACAAAGGAGAGTGAGAAAAATATCTGAACAAGCTTGTTCAATGGTAAGAACAATGTTAATGGTAATAATGATTAAGATACATTAAGTATTTATGCACCAGGCATCAGGCTAAGCACTTTACATGCAATATCTTACTTAACTCACCTGACACTGTGATGAGGTATTACCTCTATTATAAAGCTAAATAGATAAAGATTCAAAAGCTCTGATTGATGCCACCAACGACTCATAAACTGTAAGTGGCCAAGCCAGGATTGGAAACTAGGACAAAGGGGTCAATGGCATTCTAGGCAAGCCAGGTAACACAAATGAGTAAACACAGCCAGGAAGGGGCTGTGCCATGACAAATGTCAGAGCACATGTATGTTTTCAAGAATGGCTGCTCAGTTCCAGCATTTTGAGGCTGTGTGGGAATTATAGGCCCTAGTCTTCTGATGTTTTATAATACCTGACTGGATGTAAAATCTCCTAATTTATAAATGTTGGCATCCATTTAATTCAAATGTGTTTATTTAAACATTTCAAGAGCCCAATAAACAATCTGTGGGCAGAGTATGGTCCCAGGCTTCCTGGAGGCCATTTCTGATTTAGTGCCTGTGCTCTCAGCCCTCAGGCTATTGGAGCTCCAGGGTCTCCTTAGGTCACCTTTGCGAATAGTCCTTTCCAGGTCTGTCATTCTTAGATCTATGACTTCGTCTTCCTTCTTGGTTCTCAGAGCTAATGAGAACAGCAAGGTAGAAAGAAACGCAGACCAAGACAGACACAAGCTGGCAAAGGCAGAGGTTAAGTATATAGCTTCAATAAATATAACATCATTCCCAGAACTCTCTTCTCAGGAGCAACCTTCCACTGCTCTGGCCCCAAGACTGACAAACATTTGCGTTTACAAAGTTATAGAGCCAACTTTTTATTAAAAGAAATACATGGTGCCCTTTAGGGGTTACTTGCCTTTTTACTTGGGAGAGATTAAACAGATACACTTTCACAGGCAGAATTCCTTCAAAGTTTGGGAAATAAGACCATCTGTGTGGTGCCCTTGAATTTTTCATTTTTTCTGAAAGCCATCTGCTCCCTGTTATCCTGATGTGCCCAGTCATAATGGCAGCGTTGTAGGATGGAAATCGGCTCCATCCAGGTTTCCATATTGGTATCCAAAAATGTGTTTGTTTCAATGGACAAGAGTCTCCCCTTAGGGATTTTCCCTAAGACAGCTGGGCTCACTGCCTGCCTAATCTTCACCCTGTCTTCAAAACAGATAAGGGAAGATCCACAGGCTGAGAAAGGCTAAGCAGCAGCACTTTGTGCATTTATTCCCCTTCCCACTCATGTTTATTAATATCTGGGCAGAAATGTGACAGTGAGAAGTTTTGATGCACACAGGAGGATGGCTACAGCAAGCGAGCAGTTTAATATAGTACCAACTAAGTGGGCTGTGCTGTACAGAGGAGAAAAACGAATCTTAAGTCTATTTTGTAAAAAATAACTAAATGCTGGTTTGAATCAGCAAATAAGTTACAAAATAATGTAGAAAGCTAAGAGCTATGACAAAACATTACTCTAAGCCTGGCTTATGGGATTTATAAATGCCGTTTCCTTTTGGAAAGTTAAGGGTTCTTTGGTGATTGATAAATACTATTTGAGAAATAGGATTTTAGTAGATTCTTAAAAATCTGTAGAATTGGGAGAAATACCCTTGAAATGTGCAGCAGTGATTTTATGACTAAAAGAGACAAAAGTATCAGTCTATGACTATCCACAGCCTTTTCCCCTCTTCCCTGTCTGCAGAGACAGTTTGGATTTTGCCTACTCTTTTCCTTCCTCATCCTACGTGGAGGGTTCTTCCATTGGCCATGCTAAGTTAGGAGACTAGATGCAGGGAAAAACAGACAGCACAGAGGAAATTTTGCTCTCTGGAGAACCCTAGGTCGTGGGGTAAATAACATGCTGAGAGTCTGTTGTGTGGGAAGGCAGAGGAGGGAGAGTGACAGGAGATGGTCTTCCAGTGGGATGACAGAGGTTGAATGGATGAGACCAGGAGGTGGTTCTGGAGTAGAGAGTGAGAGGGTTCCAGAAACTTCTAAGTCCACAGGAGAAAACAGATTATTTTAATCATACTCTCATTTATGTTGCTTGAGAGATACCACAACTCATTAGAATTCCTGTTTGGATAGTGTTTACACGTCAAGTTTCTCATGAACTGAAGCACATGGGTCATAGCTTTAATGGGGTTAGGACTGTCAATGAGTTTGCCTGTTTGCTATGCCTTTCCCCTCTATTTCCAAAGGGACAAAGAAACTTAACACAGAAGCACAAAGACATGTGACTTTGTTTTCTCAGGCAGGGGTAAGGGACCTTTTCAATAAATATGACACTGTTCCCAGATTTCAGAATAATCTGCCTCAGGAAGTTAGAGGTCAACATTTAGTGGTGCCTTGAAGGAGCTTATTATGATCTTACCAGGGTGATAGGCACCTGTGTGACTCAGTATGGGATTGATACTTGGATTCTCTCTACAACTCTTATTCAATCATTTAATCGATGAATATTTACTGACCACTCACCAAGTCTCAGGCACATGTTCCTGGCTCTGAAGATATTGTAGTTAACAAAACCAATGAATACCCATCTCTCACAAAGCTTACGTATCTTTTTATACGTATTTCTTTCCAATAAAAATGCTCCCATTAAGTAGGTAAAGAAATGCGAGTGGCAGATTATAAATTCGATATTTAAGTCACTTGGAAAATTTAAATCATGCCTCAGAATACCCCTGCTATGGGGAATAAGGGTTATGCCAAATATTTTCTTTTTTATCCATTCAAAAATAACTAAACTCAAAGGGAATTAAGAACACTTATCCTCAGCTTAACAGAGTCTGGCATACTTTCAAGAATCACAAGGAAGCAGTTGCAGGGTCAATAATACAGGCGGAGGACTCTATCGGCCAGAGTTGGGCCCCATCTGAGGCACTGCATGATTTGGGCAAGTTGGATAACCTCTGTCTTGGTTTCATTACCTGTCATATGGGGTCAGTTAGAGTACCTATCTCATTAGGGTTTTTGTGTGGGCAAAATGAGCTAAGTTGTGTGAAGTGCTTAGCTCAGTGCATATCAGAGAGTGCACTGTTATTATTATCTACTCTTATTATTTTGTTGTCTTGCCTTTAAAGAATAGGCTAGACAAGCTCAGTTCTGTTTAAGTCTAAACTTTCTTTACAAAATAAATGAATAAAAGATGAGAAAGACTCACTGACAAGTGAAGAGATAGAACAAGCTAATCAAATGATGATATGTAAGAGTGGTGGCAAGTCTGTACAGAATGTAGAACAAAAGCAGACAATGAGACTTTTCTACATAATGTATCTGTGTCTATGTCTCTCTCTTTGTCTCTGTGCATATATGTGTGTCTGTGTGTGTGTGTCAGTGAGTGTGAGTGTGTCTGCATAAGCCTAGGCAGCTAAATTATTTTCAGTAAACCACAGCTAGCTTTCTGATGGCATTGACAAGCTTGCAACATCAAGGAGGCAGCAAGACTCCACCAATACTGGTTCTGTGTTCCATGAGCTGTTTCCAACTCTGAGACTCAAAGTCCCCTGGTGGAACAAATTATAATTTAAGTGGCATAAGCAAGCAATGCAAAATGCCAGTGTCAAGCCGTTGAGGTTATTTCCTAGGCAGAGGGCTCATTTAATGAAGAAGCACATGACGTGTTTACTCCGGAGTCTTCATTGCTTGGATCAGCATCTAGGCTTTTAAGCATAATTTTCTCCTGTTGTGTTTTGTGGGGAGGAGATGGGGGCAGACATCCGTCATTATAATTCCCAAATTTGTCTCCAATCTTTTTAATAAGATTATTGACAGAAGTTTAATTCATCCAGCAAAAGGTTAGTCTGAGCGATCTCTGAGACAGCCTCGTGCTGGCATTCTCTCTTAAATTGTAGTTCCATCTTATTCATCTTAGAGATGGCCTCTTTCATTTTGAGGCAGAATTTGTTTTCATGCTCTATGCCACTCTGCATACCAATAGGAGTCCAGTGAAAGGAACACAAGGTCAAATCCTGGTTCTGCTACACCCTCGTTATCTGATGATTAGCTAATCCTGGAGTCTCAGTTTCCTCATCTACAAAACAACATCCATCCAGCCGAGAAGCCCTAAGGATTCCAGCTAATCTCTAAACACGCTAAACGCTCACTGTCGTGTCATTTCCTGGGTTCGAGTCTTCCCTCATCTCTGCATCAGCTTCTTCCTTGTGTCCTCTTGAAATATTCTTTTTAACGGCAGTCCTGATCACAAAGACGGTGTATGCCGGTGGCCTTGATGAAGCACTCTGGAGGCAAACTGCCCAGATCCAAACCCTGTCTCTACTGCTGATTATCATTTTACTGTGGGCACATTTTAAAATTTCTCATGCCTCGATGTCCTGATGTAGAAAATGGAGCTAGTAACATGAACCATCTCTCGATGTTGTCATAAGAATTAAATTAGTGCCACATGCAGAACTCTTATAAGCATGAGCTATTATTTTTTAATCAGTATCTGAGAATTGTCTAATGCTGGATCAGCATAAAGTCATCGACCAGTCAAATAGGAGGGGAAAAGATGGGACATGGGGGACAGAGCACCTGAGAAGAGAGAAAAACGGACATCCTGTTTACTCCTCATCTGACCGAGCCTTAGTGGTGAGTAACAGAGCACTAGATCGCTCAGAGTTCACTGGGCTTCAGCTCTCCTTACCATGAGCTCCTGGAAGCAAAGGACCAGGACTTGTTTATCCCCAAGTGTGGCCCAAAGAAATACTCAGGAAAAGTTGTTGGAATAAATAAATCTAAATCAGGAAAAGGAACACAGAGCTTTGAACTATTGCCAGGCTAGCAAATCCTCTGATTTATTTGGTGACCTGAACAATTGCAAAGTGGTAACACACAAAGTAACCCAAAGCCCTTTACAAAGTGTCAATGGGGGACCTAGAACCAAGCCTGCCTGCTCCGGGTGACTCCCAGGACACTCTTCAAAACCATTAAGAAATCTGGAGAGTCCTAACCAAACAGGACATCTGGTCAACTTCATAAAGCATATGCTCTCGGGCACTGTTTAACATGAGTAACCCAATCCCCTTGCTGCAGCAAGAATTCTCTTGAATCATTTTTCTGGCAGCAGGGTGTCCTCCCCAAAGGCAGGACTATTATCCATGTGACCTCCCAAGATCTATTTCTCTCCTGTGATTTATTCAGTGACCTCCTCTGGTGCACAAAATGGTATCTTTGTGGCTTAAAAGGGTTTTTGCCCCTCCTCCTTCTTCACTATGAGTCATTTATTTCTTCCTGCCAGTAGGACACTTCTCTTGTTCATTCCCAAAGCATCCCTGTAAAGAAGGCAATAAGGGTATAAAAATAAACCCTTCAGAAGCAGAAATGGCTCCAAAGCCCTCCACTAGGACCACCCCCCCCCCCCCGTCATGGTTTTGGAGTAAACTTGGTTAGAATGTCAGCTCTAAAGTCTGACTACCTCAATTCACACCCTCACTCCACACTCAACAGCTGTGTTACCTTGGGAAAATTATTTAACCTCTTTATGTTTTTATTTTTGCCTCTGTGAAATGGGGCTAAAAATAATACTGACCTCATAGCATTTTGTGAGGATGGAATGCGGGAATACAGCAAAGCACTTTGAATAGTGTCTGCCACGTGGTAAGAGCTCAATAAAAATTACCTAGAATTTCTTTCTGAGGCCACTATAAATTCTCAGCACTGAATATACACATGGATAAATGAAAAGTGGGGTTAAATGACTTGCAGAGCTCAGAGTAAAACTGCATGATGGCCTTAATTATCTATTCCCTTCTCTTAGTTCCTCGCTTCCTGTCTAGTTAGATGTTAATATCAGTAGCCAATATTGAGAAAAAAATTCTTCATTTGTTTCACTTAAAAATAGGCATTGCCTAAAACAACTCTGAAATGAATGTAAATAATGCATTTTTATTCACCTTTGACTGAATCATTATCTATTTCCCCTAATGTGAGAGGTTGATTCTTTGAACTAGAATTTTGAAAGAGAGAGAAAGTAGGTGCTGTGACAGTGTAATTCTTGTTTTAAAATGTGTCCTTTAAAAATGTGCCCTAGCTCTCTTGCCTTGGCTTCCAGGAGTGGCTTGGCATGGGGCTGAGTTCCTGGTGGAGAGTGCTGAGCTGGCAGTGTGCCAGTGTGGTTCATGCTGCCTTCCTCTCTTGATTTTAGTTGTAGATGAAGTAAATTTCTGGAAACCACTCACCATGTATTGACATCTGTGAATGGAGAAAGAAAAAAAAAAGACCGTGTAATCATCATCTGCAGAGTACAGTACACTGATCTGAGAGTTTTCAGGAGAGAGAATTACATTCTATAACTTCATCTAACTTTTCCTAATTTTACATTTTTCATGCTCAGAAGAGAACTGGCAGAAGTGTTTCACAATTAATGATGAATTCAAACAGCTTTCGGCACCCACTCTCATTTGTGTCTCTCAAGCACAGAGGCGGCAGAGGTGAGCCATCTGCATTTTCCTGGGTTCCTGCTGCCATGTGCACAAGGGCAAAAGGAAACACATCGCTAAAACAGCGGAAAGTTTCCAACTGCAGTATTGGTGAAGAGAGTAGAAATTTATGTCACTGATTTCCACAAGGACAATCTGATACATTCACTTTGTTCAGCCCACAACGCGGTTCAGGGGAGATGAATTGAGTCTCTTTCTATGCAGATCTCTTCCCTGCCAAATGAGCCCACCATCAAAGAATACAGTATGGCTCTTTCTACACTGAGCTGTTTGGCAGACACATTTTGTAACCAGAAATGGTGCCAGCAGTTTGCAGCAGCCTCCGCCACAGCAAATCAGCTGTGATATTAAAAAGAAAAACAGCCTGGCAAAGTGGAAATTATCCCATCCAGCAGTATTTCCCAACACAAGAGGCTTGATTTTGCTGCCCAAGTGAGAGTGACAGAACTGATTAATCCTTTATTCCAAATGCCATTCTCTACCATCAAATTTTGGTTGTTTATTTTTTAATCTTTTCTAGAAAAAGGAAACATTGTGACTCTACTTAAATAGCCCAAGTAGACTGAAGATTTGGCGACGGCACAGTACATTTAAGCCAGCCGAGCTAAGAAGAGAAGAAATTGGGTTATACGAGGTAAAGAAATCTATTGTCCCCTGTGCTTTCTGGATTGACTCGTTCTATGGTGAAAACACTTTCTTTTCTGCTATAGCATTTCACGAAGCCATCTGGATTATTTAATCTATACAGACAGCTGGTCCAGATACTTTTAGACTCAATATGGATTTTTTTTTAAGTCTGAATAATGTACCAGGCTTAAATTAACAAGAGAATTGCCAGCTCTCTTTCTCTCATGTTGTACCAGGGTCCCGTGAGGAGCATCAGGAAAAGCGTGGGACAAGGAAGGGGTTTGCACCTGTAGCGGTTGGATCCTTCGGCTGGCCAGGTGGAAAGAGGCTTCAAATGGGATAACGTCATGTGTTCAGCCCTTCGTGCTCTGAATACTGTCCATTTTCTTTCTCCTGTCAGCAGCTGCTGTTCCCCAGAGTTTGTCTATATAAAGTTGTGGCTACAGAGGCTCCAATTCTTTATCTACAAAGCTGAGGCTCATGTGGCTAAGGAACCACTCAAAAAACCAGAAACTAATAGAACCCGAGAAGAGGTCAATACACCCAGTGGTAATTGGACTGTCTGATCTCTTTACCAGAACTTTCTAAGTAATAGAAACTCCATCAGACAACTCATTGTGCAGGCCTATGCACTAACTAGCTGTGTAATTTGGGGCAAGTTACTTTTCTGAGCCTCAGTTCTCACATCTATAAAAGAAGCATGATAATGGTACTTATGAAGTTGATGTGATAATTGAATCAGATAATACAGGTAAAGCACTTACCTGGCACAAGGAGCACTCAGAAAACAACAAAATAGTAATGATAATTACCATTTGTCGAGCACTTGCTCTAGTATGCCAAACACTCTTGGAACTTTACAACATTGCTTGAAGCTTTTATGATAATCCTACGAAGTGACTGTTGTTATACCTCTTAAACCATAAGAACCACAGATGGTAATTAAAGGTCAGATGACCCTGGTAGTTGCTTCTGATACAATCATCAATCAATTAACAGAAAACTGATTGGCATAATAGTTGACCAATGTGGGCTCTGGGGTCAAACAGTTTGGGATTTATTCTCTGTCCTGTCACTTATCAGCAAGGTAAGCTTGGACAAATGATTTAACCTCACTGACCCTCATTTTTCTTATCTGGAAAATTGAACTAATAATCATACCTACCTAATAGGGCTGTTGGGAGGGTAATTCAACAATATAAACAATGCACGTTTAGCCCACAAGGACCTAGTAGTGCTCCAGCTGAAAACAGGTTAGTGATGAGGAACACACCGCTTGCTTCGACTCTGACCACTCCACTTACTAGCTGGGTGACCCAGGGCAAGCCACTTAACCTCTCAGGTCTGGTCTCTTCAACTGTAAGATGGAAAGGTTGTTGTGAAGATTGGACAAGTTAAAGCACATAAGTGATTAATTGGTAAGTTTTCAATAACTATACAAGTACATTTATAGACATGGGTTTTTTAATGACAAAGTCAAGCGGAAAACAGGAAGCATCAGAAGCAGGAAAGTCCCTTAGAGTTCCAAGGAGGCAGAGACTGGGTGGTTAGTGGTGGTCAGAAAGTCTGAGCTGAGCCACAAATTCAATTCAATGCAAACTTCACGGTAGCAGGCCTGGTACTGGGTTCTGTGAATATACAGGTGAATGTAGGCAGTATCTGGTTTCTGAGAAGGCAGTGTAACTAAAGGGTACATGAGTTAGGAAGTATTTAACTGGGACAGTGTACTGGGTGTTACCCTGGAGAAAAGCAGACAACAAGGGGAAGCTAGGTAAGGAGGATGGGGACAGTGGATTCTCCCTGGGATGACAGAATGAGGATCTCAAGAGGCCAAGGAGCAAGCTTTGTAAAGGTACCATTTATTGATCCACTAAGCCACCATGATGTCTTAAAAGAACCCAGGTTCTGGTGAACATGAAAGGCAAAATTGTAAAAAGTTTGATGGTTGTTTGAGAGGTGCTTTAATAAGATCAGAGATACTATGTTCTTCCTTTTTGCCAACTTAACTGCAGGGTTCCAGGTAATCCTTGTTCTCTGAAATTTAATTAGCTAAGGATGTCTGGGTTCCAAGCTAAGAACTTCTAGCTCTTCTCTGCATTTCTGTATTAAATAAGACTTGTTTTTTGCCAAGTAACAGAAACCCAGAAACCTACTCAAATGACCTTAAAAAAATTATTTCACTTAATTGGAAATCCAAGATATTTCTAGCTTAAGGCCAATCTAGGGCCTCAAACTAGACACTCATGTACTCACGGTTTTCTTCTTCCCGTTAGCAGTTTTTTCACAGGCAGGTTCTTCCCAGTTTAGCAGCCACCCCTCCCCACCCAGAGAGTCCCTCTTTGACAGTGGCTCCTGCAAAACTTGCCATTGTATTTTTAACAACTGTAACCAGGAAAATGGAGTATCTCATTGGTCATGCCTGGCTTTGCAGGGCCTGGAAGCCATTGGGTAAAGTCACTGATGCACAAGCTAAGTGAAAGATGGGGAGCAGTGGTTCTATAAATGGATGATGAGCCTAGTAAAAGTTTTCTCTATTACAGCGTGCTTCAAAGGAGGAAGGCAGAGAGAAGAAGGTAAGGAGATGGAAGGGGAAAAAAGTCATATGTGTAAAGCCAATCAACTCAACTATGGATCTTTCATTACTCTCATCATAAATTGAATCCTCTTGAATTTTAAAGCTATTTTATTCTCCATTTTCTCTATTTCAATTTATTTGTACACCTCTTGTCCTTGATTTTTATAGATAGTTTCATAGTCAAGAAAAAATAAATTTGCAAAAATATATTCCACAAACAAGTTTCCACTCTACCTAAAATAGCAGAGGCCATGTGTGATTTGAGGTCCTCAATACATCACTTCAGGTCCTTAAGGCTGCTTCAGTTTGGATCTGCTGAGACATTTCTACTGCAGGGTAATCATGGTGGATTATTGAAAGGTTGAGCACTGGGAACACTGACTTGGAGTTTGATCTCCCTCTCTCTCAATCTCTCCCCTTCTCTACCTCTAATCAAAGATGTGTTTACATACTTACATAAAGGCAAAGATGTCCCCCAAACCAGATCCAAAGAGTCTAGGACAAATAGACTTGTAGTCCTTTTGTAAGAGAATATTTGCGAGTGTTTTCAGTTTTTCTCTGTGTGCCCAATATTTTTCTTTTATATTTTGATTCTTCATTCAGCACATCTGTTCAAAAGGATGCTAGATACCATGAAAAGCTTTGAAGAGTGGAGCACACCATAACCTTTAATTATCACTTGGCTTTCTATTATAATTGTTATTTAAAAGTGCTTTGGCCCTCAGGCTGGAGCCTTTAAGGGTTCTATTCCTGCCTCTGCCCTGCTTGACAGTATTCATTTGACGGTATGAATTTAAGATGCCATTAAGTCCCAAAGCTTCATTTTCTGCCCATTCAAGACCCCCTCTATCACTATTCTAAACTTCAAGAATTCAGATTTAACAGTTTATGGGACAAAGCAGCCTTCCCATGTGAATCCGCGAAGGGAAGGACCTACAAACCCAAAGACTCAAAGCCATGGGCTTAGTGAGTCAAATCGTCCCTAGTAATCTCACTTGCATATATGATGCCCTGTGTAAATTTTGCAACTCCTTTCAGCTTGTAGAGAAGATTTCTAATGTCTATCCTACGGCCACATGAGACCCTGGCACTTACACATGTGAATTCAGTTACCTCTATGAGCACGATATTGATTAAGCACTCTAGGCATCTTGTTAAAACTGATTTTTCCTGATTGCATCATTACAGTTCTCCACTCAGTGGGTGGTTGCAGAGCAAAGAGAAGCTGAACTGAAGGAAGGAATTTATTTTTTTTGAGGTGGAGTTTCACTTTTGTTGCCCAGGCTGGAGTGCAATGGCACGATCTTGGCTCACCACAACCTCCGCCTCCCGGATTCAAGTGATTCTCCTGCCTCAGCCTCCTGAGTAACTGGGATTACAGGCGTGCCCCACCACACCTGGCTAATTTTGTATTTTTAGTAGAGATGGGGTTTCTCCATGTTGGTCAGGCTGGTCTCGAACTCCTGATCTCAGGTGATCCACCTGCCTCGGCCTCCCAAAGTGCTGGGATTACAGGCATGAGCCACCGCGCATGGCCAGAAAGGATGAATTCTAGGAGAAACTCCACAATACTGTTTTGATACCTCAGGAGTTGTTCATGGGGTCCATCACGTAGTCAGGCTGCTGGCAAGTTATCTAGACACCTGGCCATCCAGGTTGTCATTTTACCTGATTCATGGTGGATTCTGAAGGGCTTTATTTATAATCCAGAAAAGCACACTCTCTCACCCTGTCTCTTTCTATCTCTTGCATACACACACACACACCACACGCCCCAGAAAGGAAAGGGAAGCCTTTCGAGGGATTTCTACAAATCATGTTATTCAATGGATGCAGCCCTTCCCACCGTTCTCTAGGCGCTGCCTAAGTGGTTTAATGGTATCACCTGGTCACCAAATTTTCTGCATAAAGAGAGGGGTGCTCAAACATCTTGTCTGAGAAGATTCTGCAGCTGTGCAAATACAGTCGGCCTGATCATTAATCCATTCATCAGGTGAGATTTCCTTCTTTAACTAGCAAAGATCCCAACTGGTATGAGTTAGTGTCTACACTATAAAATTGTCCTCTGAGAATGTGGATTCTGAGTTTTCACAGGAAACAATGGACAGGCCTCTCTTTGCCACTTGGCCCAAGAGTTTTCACATCATGTTTAATTATGAGTCATTCAGTGAAGGGTCTCTTAGTAATTCTGGCCTTTGCTCACTTATTCAAAAAATATTAGGTGTTTATTGTGTGCCAGCCATAGTGCCAAATGCGAAGGAACAAAGATGAATAAGAATCAACACCTGCCTTCAGGAAGCTTGCAGTCAAAGTAAAAAGCAGATACTATTTCAATACGCTACAATGGCCCCTTTATCCTGCAACTGTGAGAGATACTGCTAATTAGTTTTAGCATCTTTCTCACTAATTCCAGATTCAGACCACAACTCCTTCTTTAATCCTAATACTCAGGCATTCACCACCAAGTCATTGGATTTGGCATTGAGTTGAAACATATTCTCCATCCCTTGTCTGTTACTGGCAGGGTCACATCAGTCTGTGTGCCATTCTGATCTCTGTCTTCCTAATACACTTGCCCTGTCCTCAGTGGAAGGCAACACACTTCCAGCACAGCAAGATTCCTCTCCTTTCCTTTTGTTATATCACTGAGTTTTGCTATCTCTGGTTCTTAGCTTTCTCTGGCATGAGAAACCCGAGTGCATTATGTTTCCTAAATCCAGGAGGCATGTATCAAGCTTTTCAATGGTTCTCTTAGCACCACAGCTTGCTTGGCTTAAGGTGACGGGAAAGCACCCACCTGCTCCTGTCACAGGCTGCATTTCCCGGGAAGCGGACTCTGAGTTTATTGTGTAGTATCATTCTTAAGGCGCACCTGTGGGATCAGCACCTGTGGAAGGGGCGCAATGGAAGCAGGTGGGCAATGGGAGACATACAGAGGCCGTGGAACACAGTGACAGCCTCAGCCAAGCCTGCAGGCAGTTCTGAAGCTCTAATACCTCTTAAAGTGGTCTCAAGGTGACTCATTTTTCATACAACCTCATGGATCAGTCACTGAACATGGACCACCCCGGGAAGGAAAGTGACCTTGGATAAGGCTATTCTTCGCAGCTAAGCCAATTCAAAGAAATTTTCTCTCCCTGCTCCAGTCTCTCCAGCTTCAACTGCTTTTGGAGATGGAGGGAGTGATTGGTATTGCAGGTGGATCTGGTTTTAGGACTTCTTAGTCTGTCTCATAGAAGGGCTTTAATTAAACTTTTTATTAATTTATAGTTGTTGTTTTCAGGTTTTGAGGGCTCAGCTGAAGCTAATACATGGAGTTCCATTGTACTACCCTGCTATGTGGTAAGTTGTTAAACTATCTGTATTACAATAGCTGGGTGTGAAGATCATGACTTGTATTCCTACAATAATCCATAGCACAGCAGTTACAAAATGATCCAAATTTCAAATAATCTTCTTAGCAGTCACACGATACACCTAGTTTTTGGTTTGGAAAATACAGTCACTGTACAAAAAGGCGTTGCACAACTCTGGGCATATAAGCACTAGGCCCTCGACCTTTGGTGCTGACTCGGTGTCTATTTACGTTAGAAACTGTTGTTGAGTTTGAATTAGGGCTGTTTTCAGTGCCTGCTGCTTCCTGAATGATTTTGGGAGGAGCTTCATCAAAAGTGGCTTCAACTCTCTCTGTGCTAATTATAATTATCCCAGTCTTTAGGGGAGCCTGTTACCTCTGTTCCCTTTGTGCTCTCAGGAAAAATAAAACAAATCAAACTGTTTTCTTTAGTTCCTTCTGTTGACTTCCTCGGATAAATTTCCGCGGTTTGTACGACTATCACTGGGTTCATAAAAGGCATCTTTCAATATTGGGCTTACTTTTTCATTCGGTTATTACCAAGTCAAAAGGAAAAGAATAAGAAAAGCAGCATAAGTAAAAGAAACTGAACAGGAAATTGGCAATAGTTGATTTTAGAATTTTAGGTCAGGAAGTTATGATTTCAGGTTCAGGCTCTGAGATGATCTTTGACACATTACTTCCTCACTCTCTCTGCTTTGGTTTTCTTACCCATAAACATAAAGAGATTGGATAAATTCTTATGTGTCCAAAAATTCCCGTAATTCTGGGTAGGGAATGTCGTGAGACATGATCACCCCATGCAGGACACAGCCCTGAAGTTGATAGGCAGGTGGAGGAATCACCCCTAGTAACAAATACTAGGAAGAATGACCCGTAAGGCAGGGGAGAAGCTAGAAAAGTAGAAGGTCATAGAAAGCAAGAAAAGAGAGAGTCTTCAAAAAGAAAGGTTAATTAACAGTGTCCAATATTCCTTAGAGCGCAAAGACTTTAAAGACTGAAAGAAATGCTACTCAATTTAGTGGCCAGTAAGTTGGCTGAAGAGTGATTGGAGGTGAGGGTAGAGAAAGGAGTACAAGGGAATATTCCAAAATATTATTACTAGTTCCTTTCAAGGGAGAAGGAAAGAAATGCAAAGGAAGGTAGCAGAAAATACTAACTTTAAAACTTTATTATTTGATCCTGGTTACTTTTATAACTTTAAAGAACTCAGATAAAAGAATGAATGAAAGGTGAAAAGGTGGAGACAGCAATTATAAACTATACTTCCAAGAAGGCTGTCTCATAAGTACAAATGTTTTACACAGGTGTTAGTGGAAAGAGGGCCTTGAATGTAAGTTGTCCAGGTTCTTGGCATTTTGAACAAACAATTGAACAAAATGCACAAAGTAATAAAGGAACGAAACACAGGAATGAGGCAGTAAAAGCAGGGATTTATTAAAGCGAGAAAGCACTCCATAGAATGGGAGTGGACGCAAACCAGTGGCTCAAGGGCCCAGTTAACAAAATTTTCTGGATTTTAAGTACTCTTCTTGATGTTTCTATTTGTTACCCCTTATCTGGATGAAGGATTTGGTCCATGGCTGATTAAAGCCTGAGATGAATTGGCACCCTATGCAGATGAAGAGATGGCCATGCTTGTCCCGCAGCCAATCCAAGGCACCCTCCCTTTCCATCTGAGACTTGGGGGAGTGGGAGGGTTGTAGGGAGAGTCGCCTTTGATCCCTTGCTCTTGGGGTGTGGTGGGGAGATGGGGTTTTTCGTGTTGGTTTAGCTTTAGGAAGTTGGTATTAATTGGCCTTAGGATTTCTGTCCTCAAACCCAAGTGTTTTCCTTTCGCTCCAGCTTTAGGAGGTCAGCACGAATTGGCCTTAGATTCCCTGCCCCCAGACCTTGGTGTTTTCTCTTTTAGGAAGTCAGCACAAATTGGCCTTAATTCCCGCCCCTAAACCTTAGTGGTTTTCCTTAAATCAGCAGGAATTGGAGTCAAGTTCCCTGCCTCCAGACCCTATTTTCCTGCCTCACAAGATTTTGTAGCCAAACGAAAGCAGCCAAAGTAAAAATAAATAAATAAATAAACAAACATCGACACTTAATTCCTCACATTTGACTCTCATTTTACCATTCCATCACCAAAGCTCTTCTTCAAAAGTCTTTTCGCTGACAGGAAAATAGGAAGAGCAGGATGAAAAGAGAGAATAGGACCTGATATATAAAAACTTCTCACACAAATTACAGTAATCATTCTACAGTTTACATTTTTACTAGTTATATATAGATTTCTCCTGACCAACTTGTCATTTCAAGGATGGTTTCTGAAACTCTAGGCTGGTTTTGCATTATTGCGATAGCCTTGAAATATAATCTTACTAAGGTACACCCCAAAAGAGCATGCTAATGAGTTAAGCCAATAGCATCCCCCTAGCCTATCATTGAAACCTCCCTGCTCAACTTCAAGAGTAACCTAGCTCTGAATGAGATGGGACCTCTCACTCAGGACTACATATTGGACGTTGTCCATAAACCTAATTGGCGAAAGAAGATGTAAAGATAAGCAGAAAGAAACTACTATCTTAAGGCATGTTTTAAAAGGGTCTTTTGCATAGTTGAAAACAGTTGGCATATTGTCAGTCTCCTAGGACAACTTGAAAAAAATGGTTTGCTGTATGCATGTTTGGGGTAAAAAAAGAAAACAAAAAAACCTTTTGAGATCAGGAATGAAAAACAGCCTTGTAAACTTGGCAACTGCTGGATCTTTTAAAAGATGAGACAAAAAAGTGTGTATGGGGTGGTGCTGGTGCTTAGTAGTAGAATTTTTTTCTTTTAGTGAAATGCTTGAAAGTCTTTTCTCTAAAACTTTATTCAGTGCAAAATGAAGGAAAATGTTCTCTCTGGTTATGTCAGTTCATCTATCTAAGACACATCTTTTCTATAAAAAACATTCCTCTAATTACTAACCAGCCCACATACTTCAGCTGAAATTTCTAATGTTCAGAGTGAGAAAGAAGGAAGTTTTTTTGGACACATGCATTCAAACAATAATCAATACAACAAATGAGTATAATGAGGAATAATAAAGAGCATAGAATAAGTAGTGAGTAGCTACGAATAAGGCCATCCCTTTTAGCTGATTATCCTGTTGCCTGTTTCATAGAAAAACTAGAAGTTGTCAAGGATGAACTACCTTAGCCTTCCCAACTCCTGCCTCTCAGTTTATACCCACACCCAGACTCTTCTCCTTCCACTCTGCTCCAGGAGAAGAGCTGTCATCCTTCTACTCCAGACTAACTCCTCGACCCATTCCATTCAAACTTCTTCAAGGATTTTGCCCCTTCACTGGTTTTTCCATTCCCTTTTATCTTTAGCCTCCTCTTTTTCTTTATTTGATGCCAACATATCCAAGTTTTCTCCAACTCTTTCCTCAGTCGAACTGTCAAGTGGTCCCACCGTGCTATACCTCCAGACTTTCTTCCTAGCCTTCCCCTTTACATTACTATACTCTTTTCAAGTTATCTTCTCACATCTCCAGTTCACTTCTGCTCATTCAGTTACCTCTGATTCCCATCTTTAGTGCTCACTGGAAGCACTCTCTGCTCAAGTCACCAGTGACCTCCTAATTTACAAATATGATGAGCATTTTCAGCCCTTATTAATATCTTTATGTCATTAAACTCTAATTGTAATTCTCTCTTGAAAGTCTTCCCTTCTTTGGACTCTGTACCATCAAAACCCTGGTTTGTTTCTTATCCCTCTGATAATTCTTAGTTCCTATGCAGACTTCTCTCTTTCTTTCAAGGCCATCCAAGTCCCTTCTCTTCATTCTCTGTTCACTTTCTCTCTGACTGATCTTATTGCCTATTCCAATGACTTCAGACTTAGATTTTCCTACCTTCCAGGCATCTCCATTGGAATGTCTCATACAAAATATGTCCAAACTGAACTCCATTATCTTTCCAATCAAGCAGCTTCTCTTCCTGAATTGCTTCCATATCTCATTCAGTGGCACCATTGTTCCACAAGTTGACTTATCCAGAAACCTGGGAGTCATCCTTGACACCTTTCTCAACTCTGTCCAAATGCTTCATCCTTAATAGATGTCCATTCAAACCCAGTTTCCTCTAACTGCTAAGTAGTTTTCTAATCCAACTGCTTTCCTCCACTGCCATCATCACCACTACCTTTCTCCCAGACCACAACGGCAGTTTCCCTCCTTCCAGACTTGCTCCTTGATAATTCTTCATACTACAACCCATGACACAGCTAAAAGCCTTTTAAAATCTGTACCGTGTCCATATATCCACCCGAAACTTATGTCATTCTCCCCATCTATTCAGTAATTACACTATTTTGAAGTTATCTCTGTCCTGGGATTCCCCAAGCTCCCTCTAGCTTTTCTCTTTTAGCCTCTTATTGTTCCTTAGGGCCCCTTCCTCCAGGATACCTCCACTGGTCCCTGTAGGAAGTCAGATGAGGGTTTATTCCTGAGGGCTATCTCTCTCTACTCACCTCCATGTGTTGCCATTATTCTCACTACATTTATTGTCGCTATTTAATTTTCTCATCTTTACTGGAATATAAGCTTAGAGAAGGTAATAACAATGTTTAACTTCTTTTCCAAAGTATCTCCTGAGACTAGAACTGTGTCATATTCATTGATGTTGTTCAAATTGTTTAATAATGGATAAATAAATGAATGTACTACAAAATTATTTGCTTGTGAAACAATGGCTTTTGGTCCAAGTCATTCTACAAAATAAAATGATAGAGCTATTTCCTCATTTTTAAGAAAAACTTTGGTCTAGAATTATCTTTAGCTCAAACAAATATGTCATAAGCCTCTCATATCTGCTACCAATCATGTGTATACCACACTCTACAAGGGCCCATGAGGACTGAAACAAGTTTGAGTGCCAAATATGTACTCATTTTCTCACTCTCCCTCTCTGTCTGGCATATCTTTTTTCCTGCTGGGACCCACCACCTCTAATCCTCACACATCATAGCAGGGTATACTCTGCTCTGTAAAAAGGCTTCTAGCCAGCATGGTCACTAAGGGTAGAAATACAACCCTCTGCCTGGCCCTGGTACAAGGCTGCAGAGAATCCAGAGGAAGACGCACCTTATTGTAGTTTGTGTGCCTAGAGTATATCTTTTCGTAATTTACACAAAAACTGCCCAAAGTGCTAGCTGATAGCGATATGCCATTCTGCCCCTAATTTCTTGAATTTCTAGCTCACAACTTATCTTGAATCACGGAAATAACCAAAAAACAGTTATCTCCAAACTGGCTTTTCTACCCTAGTTTCTAATGCACATGTTGCAAAAGATTGATCTAGTTGACCACTAAGAAGCCTTGCAGTTTCAACACATTTAAATCAGTCCCAGTTAAGTGTTTTGAATATGGGTTAAAGTGTGACCTCCTCCTTCATGAAAATGTAACACCTCAGCATTTTTTTCCGGTGGCAATTTGAGTAAAGAAATCATTTCTGCTTAGCAAAGCAGACAACAATTTGAACACTGGTTTGTGGGGTCATCTGCAAGTTTTGTGTAATTTCAAGTGTGGGGTGAAGGCAGCAGCAGTGGCCTGAGCCCTAGGAATTTAGCTCAGTGACCCAGCAAGTTGGGTATGTGCCCAGCCTGCATTAAGGAGGTATCCAACCGTGACTCTGTTGTTCGGTTCACTAAGTGCAGTGCAAATCATGTGGTTATTTTGTCTTGATTGTATAGACTTTCATTTTCAGTCTTTAATTGTTCAAATGCATTTTCTAAATTATGCTCCTTGGGATGCTAATATGCATTGCATGGGTAAAAAGTTGTGCACAGTGGATTTGAGAAATGCTAGATTAATCACAATTTAACAGGTTTCCTTACAACAAGATTTATTGAAGGCTTTATTATGCAAAAACAAATTATGAATCTCCAAAGAGAGAAGGCTGTAACATGCCACATTCCCAAACAGATGTGGCCATGAAACCCCCTTCAAAGTACAGTTCTTCGTGGGCTTGTGTTCCATGGAACCCACTCTAGAAAACATTTTTCGAAGCATTGCCTTCCAGAATCACTTCTATGTTTCCCCCAAATTCCTGGAGTACTAGCACATTCATCATAAGATTTTCTTTTCAATCATCATAGTATGGAATCAAACTAACTGACATCTGGAAAGTTTGATTTCACTGCAAGGTAGTAATTAATTCCATGAGATGGGCAGTGGAATTTAGATTTGGGTACTCAGGCATGATAGAATTTAAAAATCTAGTTGGAGCTAAGAGAAAAGCACCATTTTGGAGTTAAATTCTGCACCTGGCTTAGGTAGGTTGGAGGCTTAGGTGGAGTAGGGAGGAAGACTGCAGAGGGCAGTTGGGGAAGGTAGTAGGAGATGGTGGTTTAAAAATTCTGATGCCCAGTCTACATCCCAGATCAATTATATCAAAACCAGGAATGAAGGGATTGGACTCTAAATTCAATTTCTACACACTTAGGTCTCTGTGATGGTTCCAATTTTTGCAACTTGTCTAGGCCATGGTACCCCATTTTTGTTCAAACACCAGTCTAGATGTTGCAGTGAAGGTGTGTGTCTTTTTGAAAAGATGTGGTTAACATTTAAATCAGTAGACTTTGAGTAAAGCAGATTACCCTCCATAATGTGGATAGACCACATCCAATCAGTTGAAGGCCTTAAGAGTTGAAGTCCCCAGAGGTAGAAGAAATTCTGCCTTTAGCCTGCCATCTGCCTGGAGTTGCAGCATCTACTCTATCCCAGCTCTTTAGCCTGCTGAGCTGCCCCACAGATTTCAGACTTGACAGCCTCTACAATCATGCCAGCCAATTCTTCAAAATAAATCCTTGATAGCTAGATAAGTACATACATATACACATATATATTATACATGCCTTCTATTGATTTTATTGGTTCTACTTCTCTAGAGAGCTCTGAGTAATACAGTCTTGCAATTGATCGCCTACCTCTATCAGGTGTGTGGCCTCTCTAACTTTCTGCTGCATTTGTATTTTTCATTATAACTCATGAATGGAATGACTGCTTTTACAAAGTAACATACTAAATTCAAATAATAGCGTCCTTTATATCTGGACAAGGAGAATAATACATTTTTACTTGACAAAATAAATTATTTGATTGGCCTTGCTCTTAGTTAAATGTATCATGTTGATCTTGAGCATTTTTAATAAGTAGATTTATATTAGAGACCAAGTGTCAAAATTGTTTAAACTCGAAAAGGCCCAGTTTGCAATGAAATGAAACAGATTCTGGTGGATATTACCGAACTGCCAATAAGGATTAATTGAAACTCAAATGTTCTTTATTTTTTGTTAATTATGTAATTGTTATTCATCCAAGCTTCTTGATTTTTCATGTTAAATAATCATACTTGTATTTCACCCCAGCCTCTCTGTTTAGTTACCCAATTAATTAAGGATGAGGAGATCTGCATTTATTAGCATTTTAATGGCCAGATTGATTCCCCGTGGCCCAAACATCTACATGTGTTTAGTTTTTGAGCTCAGCTTTACTCCATTTTAAGTGATTATCATGTTTAATCACAGATGCAAGAAACTGAAAACCATGCCCTGAAACATCCAGCCCAATCTACCTCATTAAAACTGCCCCTTGATGATGAAGTTCAACTGTTGAACTTTTGATTGGCAAGGCCAATCAAATAATTTATTTCGTCAAGTAAAAATGTGTTATTCTCCTTGGCCAAGCAGTACAAAGGAATCAAACATGGGCAAGGCTCGAAATGGTTAGAAATCACCAGCAGCCAGGGATGCCTGTGCTCTTGGCAGTTCCTATCTTTGAAAAACCAAAGACCAGCAACTTTGTAGAAGTACCCACTGGCCCGAAGGTCATGCAAATCTTTTTTTTTTTCTTTTCCAAAGCCATCATCAAATTCATTAGGTTGAATTGCATCAAATATTAAAAATTAGTGCATTGTCACTGTCAAAAGACAAAATTACAAAAAATTTGGCTTAAAAATCTAATCATCTTTTATTAGCAATTCATGAATTGGGGAGCATCTCATCTAAGATTTTTGCTTTGCTGGGCATTACAGAACAGTTGTTTTTTGTAAGTTGTGAACAAGGAAACAGAATTTTTTTTTAAACAGGTTGGTTAACATCGGGTTACTCGGGCTACTTCCCTTGGAAGGGCTAAAGGGGAGGGGACTTTTTTTTTTATCATGCTGAGTCTGGTTGATTGAGTCCTCTCCAAATGGTTGCTGTGAATCTCCTGTTTTCAGAAAAAAGAAAAAAGAAAAAACTGGTCTTTTGGGAGTTTTGCCTGTTTCCTTAAAATTTCAGTTTGATTTTGTGACACTGTAATTAATCAATGGCTTCTTCTTGCCTGTTGTATCAACAAAACCAGTTCACCAAGACCATGGTACTGCCGTAACAGTGAACACAAGGTTAGTTATGTGGGAGAACTGGAGTAATCATTCAAATTAGTTTCCTGGAAAGCTCAGAGGTTAGGGTTTTTTTCAAGGATAGTTTGGTGGGTAGAGGGCTAGGGAATGGGGAATGCTGACTGGTTGGAGATGAAATCACAGGGGTGTGGAAAACAGCCCTTGTGCTCTGAATCAGCCTTTGGGTGGGGGCCACAGTGTTGATTGAGTCACAAATTGCAGGTTCAGGTGGAGTCAGTCAGTTGCTAGAAATGCAAAAGTCTGAGAAACATTTCAAAAGACCAGCCTTAGGTTCTACAATAGTGATGTTATCTTCAGGAGTAATTAGGGAAGTTATAAATTTTGTGACCTCCAGAACAATGACTGGTTATCCTTTCACTATGCCTATATTTTAGCAGAATTCCGTCGCTCTCATAATTCTATCCTTGTGAGCTTTAGTTTTAGTTCAGTTTAGTTTTAGGAAGGGCTATTATCATCCCTCCTTCAAAGTTAAACTATAAACTGGATTCTTCCCATGGTTAGCCCAGCCTATGCTCACAAATGAAGGACAGCCAGCTTCTGAGGCTAGGAGCAAGATGGAGTCAGCCATGCGAGATTTCTCTCACTGTCATAATGTTTACAAAGGCACTTTCAACACTCAGCATAGGTAACCTCATTTTGATTGGGTCTGTTGGGGCCCAGCGCAGGAGCTCAGTTTAACACAATGGCCTCCTATACATTTCACTGTTTTAAAGAACCTCTGAGCATGGGCTATAAGATCTTGCATTATATTCAATTAACCACAGAAAGTCAAATACTGGTAAAAGAGAACTCTCTGGTTCCTGACCATCTTAATCCACTAAGTAGGTTGGTAGAAGGATCGCTAATTATTAATTAGAGCCTACCTTTCATTTGGAGGGGGTGGAACTAGCTAAATAATTTGTGGAGGATAGTGAAAAATGAATGGCAAACATGCATACTGCACTCATCTCCTCTGCTCACAAGAACAGTCCATTGTCTCATCAGTCTTTATTTACAAAACACAAGCTCAATGATGATTAAGAATTTCAAGATAGTAACAGTCGAGCATTAAACCAAGTGTGGATTCTTCTGAGCATGGGGCCCTGTGTGACTGTCCAAGTCACATGCCCATGATGCTGGCCCTAAGAGAGAGCAAAACTCTTCACTCCTTTATGGTGGGAGACAGCTCTGATATCAACCTTTTTGTGTGTCTTGTTGAGATTCCTTGGAAGTAATCTTTTTAATTTAAATCCAAAGATGCCAAAAACATCATCTAGATAAGCTGGCTCCACCTTTTCTGGTGTTAGTAAGTTAACTCTTATCTCGTATGACTTTGGCTTTTTGTAAGGAATAATATCCTATAAAGAGGAAAATGTAAGACTAAGATTGTAGAGGCCATGACCAGAAAGGAAGCAGGAGAATTTGGAGTTAAAAACATAGGCTCTGTAACCAGAGCAAGCTGCATTCAAGCCAAGCCTTTTTTACTTATAGTTGTGTGACCTTTAGCACATTGTTAAATATTTGTTTCCTTTCTGAAAAAGAAAAGAATAATGATAATGTCCCATAGAGTTTTTGAACAGATCAGGCCCAGTTTAGTGTCCACATGTAATCCAGACATTTTGGGGGATGTTACTGAGCTTTTGAAGATCTAGAAAGGTTGACCCTATTCCCATTCTATCATATCCCGGGTCAGTGTCCTATATTCTGTTTCCTTCAATGCTAGAGGTTCAAGTTTTCATGGTCTGCTTTGGCTCCGAGGTCCTACTGTGTTGTTACCTGTTTAGGTATCACCTCATTTCCCCATGGTGCTATTCCTGGCTGGACAACCCAGACATGAACTAGTCAGACTCTATGTCTGAATTTACATACGTATACACATGGAGTTCATCAAGACCTTTGTGTGTATAGCTGAGACTACAAAAGGTAGGAAGGCACAGTGCATTTACATTTCAAAATTATAACCAATTGCTCTTAAAATATTCCCCTTCGTATTCACCAAGTTGGACTCCAATCTGCTTCCATCTGAGGAGAAATACAAAGAAAACTTAAAACATTCTCCTTTGTTTTCTTCCTACTCAGATAAGTCCAGGCTTCCTTTTGTTCTACTCTCTTTCTAAGCTAGATCCAGCCCTTAGCTGGAGCTATGTTACCCTTCATAAGGTGTTTCCTAAACAAAGGTTCTATTCCCGCTAACATGAATATTATAACTATTTTGTTTTATATAATGATTTTATAGATGAGGGGACTGAATTTAAGTATTTTGTCCAAGATTAGAGCTAGAAATTGGTGAGGTTAGGATTCAAACACACATTTTTTTCTGAATGGGGAGCCCAAGTACTTAGTCAATATGTTGTACTTATTTTCAAATTTGAGGTTATTTATTAAATATTCATTATATACCAGTCTCTGTGCTAGGAGCTTCAGATAATATCTAATCCTCACAACAACCTTGCTAGGTACTATTATTTGACAACGAGTTATTCAAGGCACAGCAAGATTAAGTAACTTGCACAACTAATGATAGTACATTGGATTTCAAATCTTGGTCTATTGGATGTGGGCTCTTAAAGCTTGCTAAGTTAATGCCATGTCCAGAAGCATTCTCTTCTTACTTGGATTGAATGTATGAGTGTGTATTCATTTGTACCCTCATCCATCATAGTATCCCTCTTTTCCATGTCCTTCCTGTCTGTATAATTTTAGGATTCCAGTTATATAATGAGGATAACATACCAAAGAGTAGAATAATTAGTAAGGGAAGGAAAGAAAAGAAAAGAGAGAAATTAAACCAAATTAATACTTAAGAACCTTAGTGTATGTGTTGGGGGGGAAATAAATTAAGAATATAGGATTTTAAATGTGTTTGGGAGTATTTTAGTTTGTTTTGGTGAATTAAAAAATCATCTATATATTTATGGAGATTAGTAATAAGGATAAGAAGGGACAGATATAAACCATTGGAGAAAGGAAAATGGTTTGATTTCTATTTTTGGTTTCTGGAAACGTACAATAAGAAGGGAGACCCAAACCCCAAATCCGGTGTCACACGAACATTTTCATCTCATACTACAGGTTGCTCTATCTCAGGGAAGATAGAATGCCCAAAAGCCAACACAAACCTTAAGCCTGCCAACTGCCTGCGCGCACACTCGCCACTGCGGCAGAAGACAGGCAGCTTCCCTACTCCTTCACCTTCCGTATCGCACACAGCCCTTCTCTTTGGCAGGCTCTCACCTGGAATCCTGCTTGCTAGGAATTTGGGAGGTTGTATTGATTCCTGGGCTTCCTCCTTGCAATCAGAAAGGAAGAGGATGATGCTGATACTGAGCGCTATAAAGAATTCATACAATGAGCACTCAATCAATATTTGGGTTCACCTTGGAAAAGTTCCCCTATCTCTGGTACCTCAGTTTCTAATCCTTAAAATGGAGGATAATAACAGTAAATAGTACCCACCTCAAAGTGCTAGTGTGCAGAGTGAGTAATGCATATAAGATATTTCTAAATGAGCGGAGAACGGGTGTTCTTAGTCTGCATATGTGTGTGCCATGGATTCCTTTAGTTGTCTGGTGAAGCCTATAGATCCTCTTCCCAGAATAAAAATGTTTGAAATTAAAAATAATAAAAATGATTCAAAGGAAATCAATTACATTTAAATATAATTATCAAAATATGTTTAATTGTGATATGGTAATTCATACATACTCATTAAGTAACAAAATCTAGCAGCAAGTCTAACAGCAACCATAATTTGGAAGTAGTATTTCGTATAGTGATATTCCAAGGTATCTACAACATCAGAAATATGGTATGAAAGTATCTGTATTCTGTTGGTGACAAAACCATAGGTCCTGCATATACTACTGTCGTTTGTTATCCACATCTATAATTAAACAGAATGTTAAATTTCAGTAAAGTGAACGTGAAAAGGTTATAATTATTTTTTCCATCTACATTCATAAGCCGATACCGCAGAATTAGAGACAGCAGTGCTCCCAGTAGAAATTGACATTTATGCGGACAACAAATGTATGGGAAAAAAAGCTCAATATCACTGATTATCAGAGAAATGCAAATCAAAACCACAATGAGATACCATCTCATGCCAGTCAGAATGGTGATTATTAAGAAGTCAGGAAACAATAAATGTCGGCGAGGCTGTGGAGAAATAGGATCGCTTTTACACTGTTGGTGGGAATGTAAATTAGTTCAACCATTGTGGAGGATGGTTGAAGTATAGCGATTCCTCAAAGATCTAGAACCAGAAACACCATTTGACCCAGCAATCCCATTACTGGGTATATACCCAAAGGAATATAAATCATTCTACTATAAAGACAGATGCACACATGTGTTTATTGCAGCAGTATTTACAATAGCAAAGACATGGAACCAGCCCGAATGCCCATCATTGTTTAACTGGATAAAGAAAATGTGGTACATATATACCATGGAATACTATGCAGTCATAAAAAGGAATGAGATCATGTCCTTTGCAGGGACATAGATGAAGCTGGAAGCCATTACCCTTAGCAAACTAACACAGGAATAGAAAACCAAACACTGCATGTCCTCACTCATAAGTGGGAGTTGAACAATGAGAACACACGGACACAGAGAGGGGAACAACACACACCAGGGTCTGCTGAGGGGTGGGAGGCGAGGTGAGGGAACATAGAGGACGGGTCAATAGGTGCAGCAAACCACCATGGCACACGTGCACCTGTGTAACAAACCTGCAGGTTCTGGGCATATATACCATTTTTTGTTTTGTTTTGTTTTGGTTTTTAGAAGAAATTTAAAAAAAAAAATGGTGGGACTTCTTTAATGAGCTGGACATGTAGTCCCTGCCTGCAGAATGGAGCATAAAACAATACTCCATTGAGCTCACCGTGTCCTCTGGGGCCCCTAAGCCCAGTTGTCCTCCTAAGATCAAGAAGAGGAAATCAGTCACTCCTCTTTTCCCACTTCTACCAACTTTCTTTGCCCTATAGAGCAGTTTCCAAAGGAGGAAGAATCACTTGAAGACTCTAGGTGACCCAGCTACCAGCCAGCAAAACCTCCAGAGTTGCAGTAACATGATACCAAAACATTGGGAGACAAAAGAGACCAACATGATACAATAATAAACGGCAAGGCAAAAGACTGAAACAGTCAAAGTAGAAGTGGATCCATGAATTCTCACACATCCTAGGTATGGATAGACTATGGTGACAGTAGGATCTCATAGTGAAGAACACAGGCTTGAGTGTCAGACGCATTTAAGTTGCAATTCTGGCTTTGTCACTTGCTACCTCTGCGTCGGAGCAGATGACTTCATATCTCCAAGCCTCAGGTTCCCCACCTGCAAAACAGAGATAATTATAGTACCAACCACATAGGGTTACTGTGCGGATTAAATAAGGTAAGAATATAAAAGGATTTGGCACAGTGATTGACACCGAGTAAATGTTCAGTTAATGTTTTTAGCTTTTAGAAGTCACACTACTATGTAAATTCTTCTTTTCTGTGTTTTTTGTTGTTGTTGTTTTTCAATTACGTGGGTAAAGCATCTGATATAGCGTATCACCTGCACAAACATGCTGCTAAATTACAATCCTGATTATACTGAAGGGAATCAAACAACAGGCTCACGCTATCTCAAATGCTATATATGAAAGGAGAGCCAGCGGGGTGTCTCTTCTATAAAAGCAGTGTCTAACAAAAGTAAAGGCCTCTTGCTATACTTCAGTTGCTGGGCTGAGCTCACTACATTTTTGTTCTGCATTAGACCTGTAAAATCCTGTCATAGCTGTCTCCTTTGCAAACAGAGTTCGGTCCACTGCCAAACTCCGAAATAAGATGCTCAGTAACTTTACCCCAGCTGTTCACTTCAGTTAGCGCATGTCAATACAAGTGAGGTCTATTACGGTTCAGTGATTTTCCATCACTTGTCAGTCAGCACACTTTCTTCTGGTTCCCTCTCCCTCGTGGCTCCCAGACTTCTTAAAGAATTTCTTACCGCTTTGCTCCATTTCTGTTTCCCTGGTGCCTTCCTCCTCATTTTTCTGCCAAACGTTCTATGAGAAACTGGCAACAAGTCTGAACACTGGCCAGAAGATGAAAAGCACACAGACTTGGGAACAGAACAATGCACATGGTCCCCCTAAAAAAACAGAGTTTCCAGCCTAAAAGTTTAATCCCTGAAAAGCTATTGTTTACTTTCCCAGCATTAATTAAGCTAATAAATCTACCAGCTTCCCAGATAACAATTTGTAGTCCAAGACATATTCCAAAACAAATTCCTAGATGAGGCAAGATATTTGCAAAGCAATGCCCAGGATCCGTTGCGTGGGTGGTATCAAGCAGCATCTGAGAGCCTCTGCCTTAGCTGCACATCAAAGCTTAGAGCCCACTTTAAAATGATGTCCGTGACTGCTGAGGGAGGCAAGGGGCCACATGGTGGCACCCAAAAGTTGAGTAAGGCCACGAAAATTCAGGACATATAGGGAGTGAATATGGAATGGAGATTCGCAGATTCCCACAAAGTACCATACATTTGTATAGCATAATTATATTGGTTTTGATTAGATATTTTTTTGATTCCTTAATAATCTTAGGTGGATTAAAATTACTTGAGCCACTTTAGAATCAAGAGAACTAAAGCTAAAAGAGGTTATGATCTGTCCAAAGTCACATGCTAAAAATGATGCAGCTGTCTTGATTTCTTCAGAAAATCCCATTTGATTTAATTAACCTAGATAGTTGTATAATTCAATTAAACCACTTTTCCAGAGCATCTATCTACAGCACTTTGCTTTTATGTGATAAAAGGCAGTCACTGCAATTGGAAAGACTTAGAATTCATCATCACATAGCCACTTCCCAAACAGTGCCAGAGCAGACATACAAATTTGCATTTATTCTCAGAATACCTCTACCTATGTTCCCCAGGCAGCTATCACCTCATGATACCATCTACCTAGATCCTCTAGGCAGCTATCAATTCAAATTGGCCACATGAGATAAACGAATTTGCCCTTTCTAACTAGTCCAGTATTTTTTCTACCATAAACTACTGATACATCCAAATGTAAAGGAAAAAACAGATTTTAAGAAGAAACTATTTGAAGCCCTGCATAAGATTTTTCTATTATCAATTTAAAAACAACAATGGTACTTAAGGACACAGATACAGTAACTAACCAAATAATCTGTCTTTCCATCAGCCCTGTATTGGTGGCCATCGTGTTTACATGATTTTTTTTTTTTTTTTTTTTTTTTTTTGAGACAGAGTTTCACTCTTGTTGCCCAGGCCATAGTGCAATGGTGCGATCTTGGTTCACCACAACATCCGCCTCCCGGGTTCAAGCTATTCTCCTGCCTCAGCCTCCCAAGTAGCTGGGATTACAGGCATGTGCCACCACCCCAGCTAATTTTGTATTTTCAGTAGAGATGGGATTTCTCCATATTGGCCAGGCTGGTCTTGAACTCCCGACCTCAAGTGATCCACCCACCTCAGCCTCCCAAAGTGTTGGGATTACAGGCGTGAGCCACTGCACCTGGCGGAGATCTATATTCTTAAAGAGCTTCTATTCCAGAGGCACAAGACAGACAACAAGGAAATAAAAAATAAATATACAAGATAACTTCAGTTATTGAGATGTGCTGTAGAAGAAATAAAATAGGGTGGATATGATGGAGTGTGCCTTGAAGACCTCTCGGAGGAGATATCTGAACTGAGACCTTAGTTATGAGAAGAAATCATTATTCGAAGTCCTTAGAGCACAGCATTCCAGGCAGAGGGAACAGCATACAAGGGCACTGGCAAGCTTGGCATGCCGGAGGGCAAGGAAGATGGCCACAGTGACTGGAGCAAGTGTGTAAAGAGAGAACAGGGTGAGGTAAGCCAAAGAAGCGATCAGAGCCAGATTTTAGCTCCTTGTGAAGGGCCCTGAGAAGCAGCTCGAATTTATTTTGAATTATCTTGAAGTCATTGTAGGGCTTTCAGTGAAAGAGAAATCCCTAGTGATTTACACGTTTAGAAAGTCAGTAAGAATAAAGCACAGTTGCTGCCCTCAAGGAGCAGATACACTACACCACTAATTACAATAGAAGGCAGTCATTGAAGGATGAGCTTTGCCAGTGCTGAGTTGTTCACCAGTCTCAGGAATCCAGCTGGTAAATGGTGCTCCTATCTGCGCTATATTTATAATCTAATTCCGGGAGTTGAGTAGTAAAGGACAAAATTAGCAGGTGTCTTTGAACTTAAGGGGAAATATTCATCACTTGTATTTTCTTTTTGAAATGCAATTACTAACATTCAGAGAGCACAATAAAATCTTTTCAGTCCCTCCAGAAAGGGCTTCTGTGGGGCAAGTCCTGACAGCCAATCTTTCATTTCTTTGATTTGTGGAGAAAGAGAAGCATGATCCCCTAAGCATTTTATACTTAAAGCAATCCCTCTTCTTTTGTGTTGGCTGATGGGGCCATTTGAAAACGAATGTTTAACAAATTTAAGTCTAGTTAATGAAAAGTAAAGTCATTGTGGAGGTAGAGTCCTGCATCCAGGAGCTTGTCATCTCCACAAGGAGCAGAATTTCTGGGGTCAGGATCTCTGGGCTCTCAAGTTGCTCTAGAACCTTAAGCAAATATTTTTACTTTGAGAGTTGCCCTTGGTTACTCGTAGCCAAAATGAGGGAATTGATTTAGACCATCCCTAAGTTCTTCCACACCACTTTTACTTCCAATAATCTGCTAATCCCTCTTGGGTTGCGTTGAATTTTGAGGTCCATGTTGACAATGACCCTGTGCGTTGAGAAACAAGATAGACGACAATTCAACTGAGGAACTTTAGAAATCCTGGGCTGTAAAGAAGGAACTGCATAATATCCTGAGAGGCGACCCTCATAAGGAGGAGGCTAACTGCACCAACTATTTGTGGTCTCCACGAATGTTGTTATTAACTTTCTTTAAGTATACCTAAGAGTACTGAAGGGCTTATCAAGGCATGTAATATCTGCTTCAGATAACTCATGGTCTATCTTAGAAAGTAAGACATAAATATATGAGAAGTTAAATAATACGGTATGAGGTGAGTAATGTGATTTGCCACAAGGTGTTACAAGATTAATTATTACATAAGAAAAGTATGGAGCAAACTAACTGTAGAAAAAAAAACATGAGCACATAACTGCTGAGAGATGAATTCATTTATTTATTCAATTTATTCAATCATTTAACAAGTACTTACAGCGTGCTCACTTTGCCAAGAGCTCTGCTTAGTGCTGGGGTGGTAAGCCAAGGTGGATATGCTGGTGGATATATCAATCAATCATTGAAGTCTTGGAAAGGGGCTTATCCCTGCCGAAGTGTCAGATTTCTCCTCTCTCACACTTGCCACTACAAAGATGTACTATGTTAGCCCGTTTTCACACTGCTATCAAGAACTGCCTGAGACTGGGTAATCTAGGGAGAAACGAGGTTTAATTGACTCACAGGCCCACAGACTGTATAGGAAGCATGGCTGAGAGGCCTTGGTTAACTTACAATCATGGCAGAAAATGAAGGGGAAGCAAGCATGTCTTACTAAGGTGGAGCAGGAGAGAGAGCTAAGGGGGAAGTGCGACACCCTTAACCAGATCCCGTGAGCACTCATTATCAGGAGAACGGCAAGGGGGAAATCTGCCCCCACGATCCAATCACCTCCCATCAGGTCCCTCCCCCAACAATGGGAATTAATGATGTGACATGTGATCTGGGTGAGGACACAGAGCCAAACCATAGCATGTACATAGATCAAACTGTGAACTTAAGACGTCAGAATTTCCTTTGGCTTGTCCCAAGATTTGCAGAATTGGAGATCTATCCAATTATCAGCTATGTATTACCTTTCTTTTCTCCAGTGTTCCCTGCAGAATGCACATGTCTTCAGTTTGAACTCCTCTGAGGACAAAGAGCTGCTTTCAGAGATGTCCATTTCCACTAATAGATAACTATGGACATTTTTTGTGTCTTCTTCATATTGAGACAGGCTCTTCTCTCTGCTCCTTTCACACAATCATCTGCCAGTTGATAGAGGAATTTGTGGGCTCCTGCCCCAAAGGGGACCTTACAAACCTTCTTATTTGCTGAGATCAAAGAAATGTTTAAACAGAGCAATTTCAAAGAAATAATAGTCTTCTAAACAGATATTTAAAAGATAATAATTAAACTGCTTCATTACCTTTCAACATACCTGATTACACAGCAGGTAGGGTAAAGGCAGATTGTTTTAAGCTTCCTTTAGTTCTACTTGTTCCTTCAGCAAAGACTACCACCTCATTCTTCCTGTATCACACAGGGTGCATTTTAATTTAATAAAGAAAATATATACTCATATTTAAGCCAAATGCTCAAGTTGGGTGACACTGAATTTCAGAAGCTATTTCCTGGAAGTTTGTCTTAGATCTTGCTTTCATTGGCTCAATTAGGATAACTTTGGCGGGCATTAAAAGTGATTCTTTGCAGAGTGGTTTTCACTGAACCATGTTTCCTGGTTCTTTGTGACCTCTAGGATCCAGAAATATATATATAAACAAAAAAAAATCTTTTGCCTATTTCAGGAACTTATTATCTTGCAACACTTAGATTTATATCTTATAGTGATTTCCATTTATTAATTCATGTCTGTTATGTGACAGGCACTCTGCTATGAGCCCAGGATCCAGTGGTGAACAATCCCCATTGTTGGAAGGGACACTCACCTAGGTTGATTCTGAGACATCATTGGTTCTTCTCTCAGTTACTGACATAACTGTTATCTCCAGGCTGTAGGCACAGCTGCCTGCTCATCCACAGGCTCACACCATGTCCTCAGGACTTGGTCTCACTCTCTTCTTCTCTCAGTTGCTGTTCCTCTGGACTGGCTCTGTCCCAGGCACATGTCCCCACGGAGGCCAGGTGATGATCAGCAGCTCCACGCCTACCTCTTTCTCTCAGCAGTGCCACAACAGTCCATGAATGTCCTGTAACCGAATTCCATTGACCCCAGTTGGGCCACATGCCCATTTCTGGACAGTTCCAGACTTTTCTAGAGGGTAAAATATACTGATTGGCTGGGCCTGGACCACTACCTTGGAGCAGAGGTAGTGGGTTAAGGTGGGTCAGCAACCTGAACCTGGTAACTCCTGGACAGAGAGTGAGAAGGAACACTCTGAAAGATGAAAGAGTGAATGCTTGGCAGGCAAAAACAGCAGATGTTCTCTACAGAAACCTTTTGCTTAAGCATGGTTGCATAATTTTGAGCTAGAAGATAGGATCTTTCTGGTGGGGAGATAAATGAAGATTGATAATTGTATTTAGCTAGTTAGTGGCTGACCCTGGGACAAAACTCAGGTATTGTGACTTCTTGTCCAATTGACCCTTCATAAATGTTTCCCTTTTTAAAGTCAGTCACATAATTTGTGGGCCCCAGTGCAAAATGAAAATGTGGGACCCTTTGTTCAAAAATTATTAGAATTTCAAGATGGCCATGGTGAGACACTAAACTACGGGCACAGATCACACATGAAGCCAGCCCTGGTCAGCTAACACCATTTTCCTTGTATGCAGTGCACAGTGTTTGTCAGAGTACAGCCATGCAAAGACTTGGAAGACATTACCTTTAGCTCCACCCAGATTTCAACCTAGTATGAAGATAGAAGAATTACACAGACACAGACCATGGTACAATGGCTTTGGAGACAAGCATACAGCTGAGCTCTCTTTTATGTCAACAGATCTTCTACAAGAGTAAATGTTATATTGGGCAAAATAGATAGGGATATAAATTCCATAAAGAGAGAGGAAATAAGTCTCACTCCACCTAGAGTTCTGCCCCTGGGTCTGCCACTAACTAGTATTACCTTGGTTGTCATTTGTCCACTGGGCCAAGGATGTTCTTTTTTTTTTTCCACTGCTGTTTTTGCATATGAATCTGTTATGGACTGATTTGCATCCCTCTGAATTCGTGTGTTAAAGCTCAAACTCTCGTGTAACTTTATTTGGAGATAGGGCCTTTAAGGAGGTAAAGTTAAGTTAAATTGAGTCGTAAGGGTGGGGCCCTAATCCAATAGGACTAGTGTCCTTATAAATAGAGAAGGAGACACTGGAAATGTGCAGGCACAGAGAAAAGGCCATGTGAGGACACAGGAAGAAGACAGTTATGTGTAAGCCCAGGAGAGAGGCTTCAAGAGAAAACGATCCTCTGGTGCCTAGATCTTGGACTTTCAGTCTCTAAAACTGTGCAAAAATAAATTTCTGCTACCTAAACCACCCATCTGTGGTGTTTTGTTATGGCAGTCCTAGCAGACCAACATAGTACCCAATAAATATCTGTTTAAGGAAAAAGAAGAATCCTTAGTGGAACTAGGTAACCCAGAGAGCAGAAGATTTAGACTAAGTATTAAAATTATCAGTGGCAGAAGGAGTGTGTTCTGTCTATCCCTGGGGGAAGACCTGAAGCCAATAATTGGAAGTTATAGAAAAGTAGACATTGGATCAACATAAGAAAGACTGTCAACAACCAGACTTTATTATAATTCCTCCAGGGAGAACATTATCACAGACTTCTAGATTTCAAGAGCAGCTCAGAGGGAATCCAGTTGCAGGGAAAATGCTAGCAAGTAGAGACTGATTGGAGGGAAGCTCAAAGTTCAAGTCTTCTTTGGAAAGAAAACCAAAGGCAAGATCTGCCTCAGCAGGATGGCTACTCCAATGTGTTTTAGAGTGAGCATCCTTCCTGACATTCAGGGAAGAAAAGTGAAGATTATATACATCTTAACAGAATAGTGGGTAGTAAATCAATTTACAAAGGAAATTATCAGCGCCAAGACTGGACTATGCAAATCATGGCTTAAACTAATTATAAGGCAAGTTTTAAAAGAGGATGGCTTAAGTACTTGGCAGAATTTACCTTTATGCTCTACATTTGATGTAGCTTTATTAGTAGTTAATGAAGAGAACGCATTCTATTGCATTGAAGTTAGTAAATTTCTACCAATACACGCATGCCATTGGGATATTTCTCTGAGGGTACTTAGCTATTAATCCTAAAAACCAAGTCTTAACTGCTGTATTATCAAAAAAGCACTATCAGTTTATCTGGTGAAGGTAAACAGAACAAAGGGTACAATCCAAAGGGGAAATCAGTTCATCTGCTTAGAATTTGTTTCAACCAATGAGATTAAAATATCACACTAACCGCTGATGATGAGTAAAGTAAAACGAAACAGCTACAAGAGCATGAGGCATAGCAAATCATTTCAAGTGAAACCATGTCTTACCAAGTCAACTGGATTAATTCCATTGTTGCTTAGTCCAAAAGTACAACTGACCAACCTTTCTGTTTTTTCTAATACTCTGTCAAATCCTCTAGGGTAGCATTGTCTAACAACTATAACGGAAACCACATGTGTAATTTTAATTTTTTAGTAGACACATTAAAAAGCAAAAAGAAACAGGTGAAATTACTTTTGATAATTTATTTAGCCAATATATATATTTTTAAATTGTCTTTTAAACATGCAATCAGCATTGAAAAAAAAAAACCTTCTAGTGAGGTAGTTTACATTCTTGTTAACTGAGTCTTGAAAATGTGTATTTTACACTTCTCTCACATCTCATTTCAAGTGCTCTATAGCCCTATGGGGCTACTGCACCAGACGGTGCAGAGTAAGAGCAGTGGGTCCCAAACTCATTCTATGACACAACCGTTTTAGAAAAAAAAATGAATATGTATACCTAGCACAATATATGCATATTTATTTCTTTAGAAATTGTATACATGGATTATTTTATATTTTATATACATTCTAAATTTTTAAAAATACGTATCAAATGAGATACAGATCAAATAAATACATCATTCAAATTTTCACTTACTACTTCAAAAACTTTCTTACTAATAGAACTTTATTAGTAAATACAGTGTGATAAAATAAGCATCATTATATTTGAAAATCTTGATTTAACACCCATAATGTGTATAATTTAGCAATTCAAAGGTCTGTCACTAAGTTCGGCTTATTTTGATCCTTGGTTTTAATGGCTGTCAAAGCTGAAAAAGAAACCTCCCAAAGATAAATGTATCTAAATTAAAGAGTATATTATTGTCTGCACATGAAATCATAATATTCATTTTTCAACCCCACTCACTAATTGTGTGAAATAGTTTGCCATTGTTCAGCAAGTAAATTTCCACTTCCTTGATGTTGGTGGTTTTTCAGTTTCGTTTTTATATTATTAACAAATGTATTCAAAGCCCACTGAGCTCTTTATTACGAAGACTTGCAAAGCGGAAAATTCTGTGTGTCACACAGAACATAAAATGTCCCCCTCTAGAAGAGGATACCTTTGCCTGGGTGAAAGCCTTTCCCTTAACTATGGGCATGACATGTGACTTGCTTCCAACCCACAAAATATGGGATGTCAGTCTCGTGATTGAGTTTGTTACATAAGACTGTGTCTTAGCTTCTGGAGTGAGAGACTCTTCTCAAGACCTGGAGGAAGTGGGTGGTCCTGTTGAAAAGCCCACATTGCAAGGAACTGTGGGTGACCTCTAGGAGCTGCGGGCAGCCTCTAGGACCTCCAGCCAACAGCCAGGCAAACGCTGGGGCCCTTAGTCATACAGTCACAAGGAAATGAATTCTGCCAACAACCTGAATGAATTAGAGGCATATTCTTCCCCAGTAAAGCCTCCAGATGAAGACAGTCCAGCTGAGACCTTCATTGCAGCCTTATGAGACCCTATGCAGTAGATACTAAACCATGCCCCTGCACCTGACCTAGGGAAACTGTGAGATAATAAATTCTTGTGCTGTCTTAAGATGTTAAATTTCTGGTAATCTGTTATACAGCAATAGAAAACTAATATATACTTTCTAATATTTTAAAGTGTAGAAATATGAGTTTTTATACATAGCGCATGATCATGTTTAGCTATAGAATGAAAAAATAAGGGAAACATTTTAAAATATCTATTTTCAAAGGCTCTATCCAAAACAAGAATTTGTTTGGTGAAACAGTCTCTTCTTCACACATTATTAAAATATAAATTTTGCAATTAAGGGATAGATTCAATGTGTTTATATGCAAAAATATTTGTCAGGCAAACCTAAACTAACAGGACTTGTCATTAGGGAAAAGATCAGCAAATTTTGTACCTTTATATTTTTGTAAAAGAAAAATGTATATCTTATCTTTAAGTCTAGCCATTTAGTCAACCTCTGAGTGGTTGAAAAAATATCTCTTGCTATCTCATTACAAAATGACATACAGATTCTACTATATTATTTAGTCTTGATTTTTAAATTTTTTAAAATTTGATTTTTAAAATCAGCCACATCAATATAACCATTTGTGCTTTTCTGGTTTTGACTTCTCATCTGCATTACCTTGCCTGTAAACAATGCAATGGATGAATTCCAAGTTTGGTGTTATCTGTATAACATTACCCAAGAAACTTAAAAAGAAAAAGTCTTAAAGGGGCCACTCTATCAGTGAACATACTTAAATATTTCCTCATAAGACATCGTTTTAATTGTAGAAGTTATTCACTCTCAGAAATATATCTTTTTTGGCTATTTGTAATTTAGTGACATACCACAAAAATGTAACTCTTTATGTTGTTTATTATTTATTATGTTGTTAATACTTATTATTAGCAACATAATAAATCTAGCAATAACACACATTAAGACATTCTAAAAACATCTGTACTTCCATCTGGCTGTAGAACAAAACTCCTATCCTGTACCATCTGCCCTAAAAGTTGTTTCTTCCAATCTTTATCAATATATTTGACATACATATATTCCAAAAGTATTTTGGTACAAAGAAATGTTTTCTAGTTTGTCATCATATTGCTTTGATTGTATTATTTCAATGATATTTATCACATCAGGAAAACAAGTTTTGTTCCAATGATATATGACTTTTTGTCTTTGGCCATTACACCACATAAAATTAGAATTGTCAGCATGTAATAGTAAAACTTCAAGTCACGGTGGCTTAAATTCAAGGGAGGTTTATTTCTCTCTTACGTAAAAGAAGTCTGTAAGTAGACAACCCAGATTGGTAGCTCATGGTCTCCTGTCTTTGTTGCTATACCATCTATAGCATACTTTCTCAAATTCCAATAGGATTTCTCAAAGTCCTGCTTACACTTTTAAATTCCAGCTAGGATAGGTGGCCTCTGACATGGCAATGATCCCTGCCCCTTGAAATTCACACCCTGGTGCTATTCCATCGCCTTGAATGTGGGCTGGACCTACTGACTTGCTTCTAATGAATATAATACAGCAAAAGTGATGGAATGCCACTTCCATGATTCAGTTACAGAAGCTCATGACTTCTGAGTGCCTTACTGGAACTCCCTCTCATTCTTCTTGCCTGCTTGCTTTCATGAAGCAGGCTGCCATATCAAGAGTTGCCCTATGGAGAGACTCATGTGGCAAAGAATTGAGGGTGGCCTCTGGATAGCAGCCAGTGAAGGCCAGAATCTCTCAGTCTAATAGCCCACATGGAACTGAATCCTGCCAACAACAATGTGAGTTAATTTGGTAATTGGATCCTTCCCTACTGAGCCTCAAGGTGACAATAGTGTAGCCAACACCTTGATTACAGCCTTCTCAGAGACTCTGAGCTGGAGGACTCAACTAAGCCATGCCCAGATTCCTGACCTACAGAAACTGCAAGATAATAAGTGTTGTTTTACAGTACTAAATGTACAGGATAATTTCTTATGCAATGATAACTAATAGACCATCCAACAGGGCAGGAATAAAAGAGGAAGAAAAGTATGTCCTCCCTTCTAGGGGGCTCTATAGAAGTCTATGATTGTTTATATGTGTAACTCATTAAGTAGAATTTAGTCTCAAGGACATATATAGCTGCAAGGGAGGCTAGGAAGTACTTTTTTTTTATCTTGACAGCAATATTTCCTGCTAAATATTGGAGTTCTATTACTGAAAGAAAGAAAGAAAGGGAAAATGGATATTGGTATAGACAATCACCAGTCTCTGCCAAAGTGTTAACTAAGAAACCTCAGAAAAGGCTTCCAAATATCATTAAACTCAGGAAGATTTCATCAGTTCTTGAACTGAGAATGATATGGCTATAAACATTGCTTTAAAATTATATAGTTTTTCTTCATGTTCCGGATGTATAATTTTAGAGGTCCTGCTTATCATAACCTCACACTATCTCAAGTTAATCTTGTAATGCATAATTCAAATAAGTTCATCAGGGCTAGGATAATAATTAATAATGTTTATAAGTTCATATTTCAAATTGTCTTAATTATTTTGAAAGGTGAAGGGACAAATTTATATTAGAACTGACCAGGTAATTGCATTAGTCTTCTCAGGCTACCATAAGGAAATACCATTGGCAGCATGGCTTAAACAACAGAAATTTATTTCTCACAGTGATGGGGGCTGGAAGTCTGAGATCAAGGTGCCAGCATAGTCAGGTTCTGGGGAGGACTGTCTTCCCGGCCTGCAGACAGCTGCCTTCTCCCTGCATCCTCACATGGCAGAAACAGAGGGAGACAGAGACTTCTCATTTCCTCTCTTATAAGGCTACATTCCTACTGGACTATGGACCTACCCTTATGACCTCATTTAACTATCATTAATTACCTTCTAAAGACCCCATCTCTGGATGGAGCCACATTGTGGGTTGGGGTTCAACATCTGAATTTGGTGGGGTGGGGGTGCAAATTTGGGTCATAGCAGTGATCATACTTTCATACTTTTACATTTATAATGTTGATAAAGAGCTTGTACCAGGAGTAAGAGAGATGACAGGTGGCCATATTCTTGTTTGCTTGTGTTTGCACTGAATATGGTCTCCAATTAATATTTCTTAAAGGAATCTATTAAAGTCATTCATCTTTCCTGAAGATGGAAAAAAATGACAGTGCAGCTGCTAAATCTACACCAGCCCCTGCTTGACCCATGGTGTGAAGCATCTTCCACTCTTCTTCCATGATACCTTGAGGCCCATGTATGACATGAAACAATGTTAATCTGTTTAACAAATATTAGCAAAGCTTAATGTATTTTTATTTATAGACACATAGATAAATATTCTAGTATTTTCTTTGTGCACCTGAAAATATTACGTAGGAGCACTCCATTTTGTAGAACACTATTATTAGTGGGATTTGGCTTCTACCAGGGAGTCCACAAATTTTCTGGAAGTACACAAGACCCCTGAAATTTTATGCAGAGGTTTTGCATATGTGCCTAAGATAGTAATTAATAATGCCTGCCTCATGGGATTATTTTAAGTTTTAAACGAGAAAATCTGTTTAAAAATGCTTAGCTGAGCTTCTAACGCAAAGTAAGCTTTTTACAAATGCTAGCCTGAAATGAATAAACATATTGTTCATTATCATCGTCAGCCAATACTAAGCAAGATGGTTTGGCAGCTTGATGTTTTACTAAAATGAAACTTACGGAATGGTCAGGCCTGTTTCTTTAATGATCATAGTGTCCTGGGTGTGAGAAAATACAGATGTTTCAGTTCCTATAAATAACACTGTATGGGTTAGGTTCCTGAAAAGCTTCCTCATTCATTTAAAAATATTATTAAGCAGTTATTTTGTTCCTGGCCTTTGCTAGATGCTGATCATACAATGATGAAGAGAAAATATATGGTCTTTGTTGTCAGGATGTGTTTTTCTTTTTTTCATCTTATTCTCATCAGGGTAACAAATATGGGGCTGAACTAAAGAAAGACTGATATATGTTTTAGGGAGAGTAGCCTTGAAAGGCTCTTTTGAAGAGCCAGCATTTAAACTGAGACCTAAAAGAGGGGACATGATTAAGTGATGCAAAAGTTCAAGGAACAGCATGAACAAAACCGTATGATTAGAAAGAGGTTGGTATGTTTGCAGTTCTTATATCAGCATGGCTGTGGCATGGTAGGTGATGAAGAGAGTTTGGTAAGATGAGGTTAGAAGAAAGCCAGGAAAAGATTATTCAGGGCCTTCATTGTTTATTTTAGGTATAGCTGGAAGCCACTGATTGGCTTTTTGAAGAAGATCCCTTTTGATGTTAAACATAGAAAATGGCTGAGAGAGGCTCACGAACAGATGAAGTCATCCAAGTGTGAGACAACAACAGCTTAGGCTAGGGCAGGACCAATTGAGATGGCAATGGTGGACAGATGGGCATTATTCTTAGAGACAACATTGACAAGACTTGCTGATAGAAAAGTTTGATACGGGAAGTGAAGCAAAGCAAGAATCAAAGATGACAATCAGGATCCTTGCTTAAATAACAATGTGGATGGTGGTACAATTTGCTGATATGAGTGAGGGTAGGAATAGATTTGGAATAGAAAACCAAGAGCTTCCTTTTCCTTATACTAAGTTTGAGTTGCTTGGAAGACATACAAGTGGAGAAGAATGGTAAAGTCAAAGTGAATATGAGAGTGAGCTTAAAATAAAACAGATTTGGACTGGAGATATACCTTTGAGGGTCATTAGCATAAAGATGGTATTTAAATCTATGGGAATTGATAAAGCATCCTCCTTCACAGCTGAGAGAGAGAAGGAGATCGAGGAGGAAACCAGGACTGAGCCCTGAGAACCACAAGGCTTTATCAAAAATGAAGGAGCCAGCAGGATTCTGAGAAAGAGTAGCTTGCAAAGTAGAAGGCAAACCAGGAAATGACAGCATCATGAAAATGAAGAGAGGAGGGTATGTCCAAAAGGAGAAAATGTTCAGATGAATGCTCCCGAGACATCAACTAAAATGAGGGCATTACTTTAGCTAAAAGGAAGTCACCAGAGACCTTGACAAGCGCAGTTTCGGAGGAGTAAACGGGAAGAGGCCACGTTAATAAATGAGTGAAAGGAAGATTCAAAAGGAGTGGCAGCATGTGTAAACAACTCTTTGAGAAGTTTAATATAACAGAGAACAGAGAATTAAAGCCTTATCTAGAATGTGCAGGGTCAAGGGAAGGGTTTTGTTATTTGTTGATTTTATGATGGGAGATATTGGAGTGTGTTTGTTTGCTGAGGGAAATAAACCAGGACAAAGGGAAGAGGGAGACTCATGGAAGGGAGAGAGATGGACTCTGGAGCCCAAGGAGAAGGGTTTGCATTGAGAATAATACAGCCTCAATCCCCACTGTGATCCAGGAAGTAGGAGAGCCTTCCAGATTGCAAGTGTAGGTCAGTTTGGTCCTTCAGTTATAGAAAGAGGAGGAAGGTTTCCCTCAGTGCAGTGTGAGGGGAGCTCAACAGCACTGGAAGAAAGAGTGCTTGAGGTGTGAGATGGGAGAAGGCGCAAAATAATGTTCTCAGTAAATGGGAAATCAACTCAAGAAACTCAGTAAGGATTATTGGAGGGCACCAAGTGCTTAATGAAGGTATAATGTGAATTAAAAGGAAAACAATCTCAGTTTGTGAATTTATGTGGCAACATTCATTTGCTTGGCTCTAAGCCTGGTGAAGGCAGATGATGCTCGCCTGGGCTGATGTTTTTCCAGGAGAGGTTAGAGAAGGTAATGATGGACACTGGAGCTAAGAGAATTTGCAAGGGGGTTGTTATGATGATGGATGATGGAATCAAGACTAAGGATGGTAAATGAAGCCAGGAAAGGCTGTTGTTTGCAGGGGCAGAGTCAGAGGAAAATATGTCCTGTAGTGATTCTGAAATATGAAGAGACTTATCTTAATCAGATAAAAAGCCAAAAGATTAGACAATGAAATGGCAGGTTTGCCTGTTCAGTGCCATGCCCCTGGTTTAAATTTTTTTTTCCCTCTGCTGTGATTGGTTTGAACATTTGTTTATCATCTCATGTAATTATATTGTGCTTGTTTAATAATTTGGCATTGATTTCCCCAGTTGCTTCAAAGTGAAGCCTTCATTCCTGTTATATGAACAATACCTCTGATTTAAGACTCCTTTCTTTGCTTACAGAGAGCCTGTTAGTCAAGATCATCTCAAAGTCAGTCATTTTCACCTTTTCTACTTAATGTTTAATGTGCAGAACTTACAGGCTAGGTGGAGGAAAGCAGACCAGCCATGCTTCTCTTATTCAGTCTTATCCAGGATAGCTTACCTTGTTAACCTGTTTACAGTCTCTGTCAGTAAATAAATTGCTTGAGGCATTTCAGGGAAAACACACACCTGTGACTGGCATCAAAATTAAACCCTCCAATGCCATATGGCTTGCTCCTTAGCATCGATCATGAGTAACCACGCATATGCTTTGAAGGTCAACGAAGTTAGACTCTAGTTGTTCTGCAGGAGACAGTGGAAAGTAAGAATGATGTGGTAATTATTTCTCAAAACTTCTGTTTTCACAGTCTTCCAGATCTGAACTTGGACCTCATTCAAAAAAATGGGAATCCCAAAATTTCATGAAACATATAGATGTCATTTTGAGTCTGATACTACCCAGTCTCTTTAGGTTGAAGCCCCACTCTTGCACCAGGCTGTCAGTATCACATAAAGGTCATGCTCGGGTATCCACATTGACCATGGTCTTCACCCTGACCTGCCCCAGCTTGTGCTCTGCTCCCTGTATGTCCTCACTTTTCTCTCCTCTGTTTTGCATGATGTCTGACACTACTTACCGGGCTTCATCTTCTCTGCTTTTTCCTTCGGCCTCAGTCAGACCCTCCCTCAGGCCATATCATGCTTCGGACATCCTGAGTAATAAGCATATCATCTCTGGTTTGGGGTGACCCATGGTACCTTAGATGTTGGCTTAGGGCTTCAGCAATATCCCTGGGTTTGCCTTGACCATAGATGTACTTTGTCAATACTTTTAGCCAATATCTGAACGACAGGGAGCAAGTCTTGCATGACTTTCGGGAGCTAATCCTCTAGACATGGGCCCATCTGTCCTGAAGATGCTCCTAGAACAATACCTGCCACACAGAAGCCACTCAACCAAGATTTTAGTACATAATAATAATAGTTAATAGATAGAGGCAGTTCTCTGTGTGATAGTTATACCTGTGACTAGCACTATTTTGTGATTTATAGAAATTATCCTTCAAAACAGTCCCAAGAGGGAGGTACGATTATGCTTTCAGTTATTATGTTAATAAAGAATAGGGGGAAGTTTTGACTTAACCTTCTCCTGCATCCCACTTCTGATCAGTGAGGAGACTGAATTTCCAGATGACTCTGAGTCTCAGGATCATAATTATAGCATTTACTACAGTGCTTCCATTCCCAGTCCTGAAAAATGGAGCAGGCTGTAGACTCTGAAGTCAGACCAGTATCTGGGAACCTAACATTGATAGCTAATTGCATTGAGCACTTTCTACACACCAAACCCTGTGCAGGTACTTTATATGCACCATCGCATTGACTTCTCACTGCCTTCTCCAGGGATTGTTGTTCCAATTTTTAAATGAGTCAAGTGAGGCTCCAAGAGATAAGTGACATGTCCAAAATTACCCAGCTAGTAAGTGGTGGAGCAGGACTCTCCTGGGTCAGTCTGTTTCAGATGCTGTTGTTCGTAACCAGTGTAGTTTACTGAAGGTATGAAATTTATATTACAAAGTCATATATCAAGACTACTTTATCCTGAACTTGTGCCAAAGCTCAGTTGCCCAAATGTCTACCTAAGATACTGCTTTATTACATCTTCCAGTTGAGTCAAAGTTCAATAATTGATTTAGAAATCATTTCACCAGTTAACAGCTCTCTTTTGGCTCCCAAATGTCAATTCTGAGAAAAGGGAGGAATGGAGTTTTTCACACACAAGGTAATCCTTCTCTAGAGTGAAAACGGGGCCATTCTTCAGCCCTCCTCATTGATTTGCATGAACTTTCCTTCCCCTCTGAAATTGAATTGTGTTTGGGAACTGAGATGACTGAGCAAACTCTGAGCCTTTGTTAGGTAAAGAAAAGAAAAGCAGTCAATTGAGGTCTTAAGCCTTGGGTATAAAGGCTTCCTCTGGAGTGCGTGGGCTGCCTGACTTCCCATCTCAATAGGTTGGGCTCTGCCTGAATTTCATGGCCACCAGAAACTTCTCTTGCCCAGCTATCCAATTCCAGTCCTCAAATCCCTTGACAGGACAGCAGATCAGTCCCCACTTCTCTGCCTCCAACCACATTGTTGCTTTTTTATATCTCTCCTGCCCGCTGACTGAAATTTGCCTGCTAATTTGTTTTACCTCATCCATGAACCCACCTTCCCTATAAGCCCTTACCACATTTGTGTAATGACTAAAGACACAAATTTGAGGTTCACAAGATTGGAATTCAGATCTCAGAGACTGCATTTACTTGGGTCGTTGAGTAAATTCCTTAACTTCTCTGAGCATCTGTAACATTGCGAATAATTGGACTACCTAAGAGGTTGTTACAAGACTTAAATGCAATCAGGCATGTAAAGCACTTAACATAGGGTCTGGTGTGTAGCAAGTGATTACTACGTGCTATTTACCTTTTCTACTTTCCACCAAGAGGCTTATAGTCTAAGTTGTCCTCTAAAGGAATATTCATTTGGGTGTTTGCTGGTGAGATGGCAATAGTTTCTGAAGACAGTCTATAGTAGCTTGTCTCCAAGAGAATCACCATCGATTTTCTTTCCTATTTCACTTGCCATTCCACTGTCTAGAGGTGAAGTGCATCCCTTCCCCCTACTTTGAAACTGAGCTGGCCTTAGTGACTTATTTGACCAACAAATTTCAACAGAAGTGACATCTTTGCACTGACAAAAAGAGTCCTCACAGCTTCCTCCTGGACTCCTTGGAGCACCTGTTTCTGGAACAATCACCCTAGGAGGAGTTGGCCACCATGCAGGAAGTCCATCTATCCAAAAACCACTGTGCCACATGGAAATCCCTGGAGGATAAGGCATCAGTACAGTGAAACATGCAGGGAGGCAGAGATGCCAGTCAAATGAGCAAAGGCACCATAGGTGGAAGTGGCTGCTCCAGCCCCAACTGCCTTTACTGATGCTCTGGGGAACAGAATCAAGCCACCAGCCAAACTCTTCCCAAATCCCTGACCCACAAAACCATCAGTAAATTAAAATGGTTGCTTTAAGCCACTGTGTTTGTGGATAGCTTATCATATAGCAATGGACAATAGAGCACAGCCTTCGTCCTCTGTGGTCCGCATGAGGGAGGACTGACAAGGCAGAGCCGAAATGACATCTTCCTTGATGTGAGATGTGGGCAATAAAACAGGATTAAGTGGCCCCTGAGAATGTCCAAGTCTAGCTTTTCTCCTATTCTTTAAGCATGGCCTGGGAGTTATCTCTCTTTCTGGTATATAAGGAGATTTTAATATACTTAGTGGTAAAATGTAAAATGGAGTTCTAAAATATAGGCTTAAAACTTGCTTTTGCCACTTATCAGTTAAGGTGACCTTGGAGAAACTACCAAACATTTCTGAGTTTCTGTTCCCTCATTTGTAAAATAGGCCAATAATACCCACCTCCCTAGGTTTTGTAAAACGTAAATTAGATAATGAACATAAGGCACTCAATAGAAGGCCTGGAACAGAGAAAACACTCAATAAATAGTAACTATATGACTATTAATATTCTTGCCTTCACCCTGATAATTTACCTAATTGCCATGGCTCCACAACAGACTGACTTTAACTTAATACCAAATCTTTGGAAAAGCTATCTTAATTTCTGCCAATTAATTTTTAATCACAGCATCCAGGCAATATTTTCTTACATAGATGATATTTGTTTTTGTAGGCAATAATATTTTCAGAACAAGGGGAGCTGTGTTATTTGGACATAATTCAATTCTTGATGGGTTGAAATTACGATGTTCACTTTATCTGGGGCCAGGCTGCCATTTTAAAGGAAATATTGAAGTAAGAAATGTCTACTTGTTAGTCACACTTCATGCCAAATTTGAACTGCTTGGATTTTAATTCAGATAGTAGATTTTGGTGATTAGTCCATCAAGGTGTTAGCCAGTGATCACAGGAGTACAAGAGGCCCATGATCTACATGAAGGTCTTTGCACATGTATTGGCTTGCTACACCCCAGTGAGCCTGGTCTTCTAGTTCCCTGGGCAACTACACCTACATGTTGGCTGGTAGGCTCTACAAAATAAGGAAGGAACATAGCAGCTGGGGGTTGAGGATAGTTTCTTAGGATATGGATAACATAGGTCCCAAAGATAGTATCCATTCATTATTCACTCATTCTTCAAATATTTATTGAGGATAGATTCTGTGCCAGGCACCATGCTAGGTTCTGAGGAAACAGTAGTGACAAGCTAGACTTCATACAAATAACCACAAATAGTTTTTAAGTACATAAGACAGATATTTCAAATAATCACTCAAATAATCTTTAAATAAGTACTGTGAAGGGAAAGATACAGGGTACTGATAATTCACCAGGGAACTAAGCCTGAGGGTCAAGGAATGCATTTCCAGGGAAAGGACATGTAAACTATGGCTGAAAGGCTACATCAGAATTAGCTGGCGGAAATTGCTAAGAGGAGTAAAGAGATCAGAAGCGACAGCATGCGCCCCTTTGCTGGGTCTAGGACAAGTGAAAATGGAGGGGCCAGGTCTAAAGCCATACTACCTCCTTTTATTTCCTCACTTGCCTCCATCATATACCGTAAGGGGACTTACACTTATCTGTGTTGACACACATGCTAATACCCAAGCTCTTAACCCATCCCAAAGAAAAACAGCTACCCAGAGGCATACCCCCTGGTGACATGGTATATCTTCGAGATGGCAAACCCTGGGAAAAGGCTTATAACAGGCTCTGAAAGTGTGTTCTGGGTCCCCCAAAGAGTGGCCTAGAAATGGGTACATGACGTGTGCTCCAACCAGGCATCTTCTTGCTCTGTAGCCTCTGGCCCATTGAGACCTTAAAACTAGAAAGGGTCAGAGTAGGTCCTTCTAATCAGGGTCCTGATTGCCAGGCCTCAGGACAATACTGGCACCAGCACCAGCCAGGAGCTCTTACCTGCAGACTTTATGACTTAAAAGTCCGGAGATGCAACAGTGAGCCCTCCGGGAACCATATTTAAAATTGCGTGTAAGCCTACCTGTATGTGCATTTTTCTAGGAGATGGTTCCGTTTCCTTCAGACTCATAAATAAATATATAATCCCCTAAATTTTAAAAATTGCCAGAGCAATTAGAGGGTTTTACTAGAGGACCCTGAAATCTCCTTGAGCATAGAGCTTCCATGATCCCCAGACACATACCTCCTCATGAAACTGGCTCTCTAATCTGGACCTGTCATTAAGGAACTCAAGGGAAAGAGATGGATAAGTAAATATTTGAACATTAATTGAACTTCAAATTGCAAGTTCTTCATGCTCATATATGATTTCTAAATATATCAGAAAAGCCATATATCAGCCTAGTGGTGAATCTATCTAGCCTTCTTCCAAAGCATTAACTTTCTCAGCAGCTAAGAAAGGCTGTCACCAATATTTTAATACTTCTTCCAGTCTAGAAAAAAACCATTTTAAGAAACAGAAAGGGTGTATATGTCACGAGGAAAGAGAGATGGGGACACAGTAAAACGTAGTGGTGGGATCTATGATCAAGGCACCAAATTTCACTTAAGAAAAAAAATCATTTGTTTTTCTGACAGAGTAAGTCTTAAAATATCTCTTTGAGTTCCTTTTGCCAATGGAAAACAGTGTTTGACTCCGTATCTTCATTCTTTTACTGAGAACAACTGCTTTGAAGTTGTTCTCAGTTTTGTCTAAAAGTGAAGTTAAGTTATTTCATAAAGTTAAGAGATTATGAATTTGTTCCAAAGAGCTGAAGTGGTTTTGGAGCTTTAGAGTTGGATTATACTACTAGGTGCTAATATATTGCAGTTATATCTAAGGATAGAGGAGGAGGGGTTCTCTTCTCCTAGATTTATATGTTACAAGAAAGAATGATGTCATTACGACTGACAGTGGCTTTTCTGGAAAGGATACACCCAAAGAATATCATTATTGTAACCACTTTATATCCTGTCCACCACTGCTATTTATGAAGTAGGCTCTCAGGATAGAGTTAATATTTATTGAGTGTTTATTATGTGCCAACCCTCTCCTAAGCCCTTTACACATGTTAACTCTCCATTCAACCGATGAGAAAAACAAAGCTCAAAGAAGTGCTGTAACCTAGATAGCAAGGGGCAGAGTGCATATTTAAATCCGGGTCTAATTGACTCCAAAGGCATTGCTCTTAACCTCCATTTGGATACAGGGAAGGAAGAGGCCCTCTTTTTAAAAGGCAGACTCGTGCAAAAAGCCCTGAGCAAACATCAATTCGTACAGTGCTACAGTGTACATGAGCACTCAACAGACAGGAAATGGGATGATTAATGCCAGATGGGGCTCATAAGAGTGAGCTTCATGTGCAGCCCTGCAAGGGGCGGTGGAGTCGGCTCCACAGACAGCAGAGTTTCTGCCTGAATGCATGACCTTGCTCCTTACTGCTCTGCCCTGCACTAAGTCTCCTTTGAGAAACATTTGCCCAGAGCAGCTTTCAAGAAGTGTCTTTTTTTCTGTTCAAATATAACCAGGAAGCAATGGCTCCTTGTCTTCTCACGAACAAACTATGACCTCCAGATGGACCTATCTGATAAATGACTATTCTTAAGAAAGATGAGCTGGAAAATATCAGGTTGTAAGAATCCAATTATGAAAACAGTGAACAACCTTTCACTTCATCAGTCAAAAGGGAAAGGCAGCTTTGGGATAGTAGCTAAAGATTACAATAATAATGATGAATGACATTTTTTGAACTCTTACCTTGATACCATACCCCTTTAGACACGTTATGGGCCTTCACTCAGGGAATCTGTAAACAATCCCAGGAGGTGGCTACTGCTATCCCCATTTTACAGATAAGGAAACTGAAGCTTAAGGAGGTAAGTGGCTGCTGGCCCAAGGTTATATACTCGTAAGTAGTAGAGCTGAGATAGGAAGCCAAATCATTTTAATGTTTAGAGCAACAGGCTTGAACTTAAGTTGTATTAGAATGTCTATTTTCTGACTATCATGAAACCAATTAGTTATCTTTCCAGATAACATCACAAAGTAGAGTTGTCACTTTGGAAATGGAGGCAGGCGGCTGCAAGGGAGTTCTTATCACTAAATTCCACCATTTCTTTTTCGAGTATTGTCCAAATATTCAGAGAAAATCCGTCCATAAAATCTACCTTGTTATTCTTGGAGGATGATACTTAAAGAAACTATTTAATGAGATTGAGAAAATTATAGGTATTAAAGTAGTTCTCTGGTGTTACATGTTTATAATGGTAAGGACTGTTGGAGATGCTAAAGCAACAGTCTTTGACAGTAGCCTCCTATAATCATCCCTTAAAGAAGAAAGAACACTAAAGGTGACGATCTCCCTAACCCCACCCCCAGAGTCCATTATGTCTTCCCATTGTCAGCCCTCTGGTTTATTTGCAAGAGATTTTTATAAAAACATTGTTGCTCAAACTGGGTTAGCCTAATGTCTTGGAATTTTCAAAATGTCAACCAGTCACTGAAGGGGTATGTCTGTGGGCGAGACACATTGGGAACACATGCACAAAAATCTAATGCTTTACATGCATGCATTTTCCACTTAGTATAATTAAATCCTCATGATAGCCTTTTTAGGTAGTTATTATGAGTGACCCCTCTTTTGCAGGAGGAAACTAAGCCTCTGAGAAGCTAAATCATGAGTTTAGGGTAACAGCCTAGTAAGGGGCAGAGCTGAGAATAGAAACTCAGTCTATGCCTGCAGTGTCTTCACTTCTACCAAATACATTCTGTGCCTTGCTACATGTGCTTCACGTAACTGAATGTATTCAGGTACCAAAGTCAATAATTATGTGACTCCAAGATAAGGAAAATGACTCTGAGAAGTCACCTAGTGATTAAGCCCTAACACTGAATGGGTCTGACTCTAAAGCCTTTTTCATCCTGAATGGTCCCTGTCCTAGACATCAGCGGGTATCTTGGAGCTGTGTGCAATGGAAGATTGTGCCCTTTGCTGTACCCAAACAATCCAGGGCCTGATTTTTCCAAAAATGTGGAGGGCACCTCAGCCAAAGAGTGGTTGAACAGGAAGAGTGTTTTCCTTAAGCCTGAAAGTTCAAGTTTTCATTTGACTTCACATCTGAGGATAAATGTACTCATTCATTTCTACTAAACGTCTAGTAAGTACCAATCTGGGTCATAATGGTTTCATCTCAGTTTCCTGCATGGCAAAAATATCAATCATGTTCCACATTCCAAATCAACAAACAATCCAAAACAAACATATTTACTTGAGTTTTTGCAACACAGAATCAAAAACCGTTTGGAAAACTCCAGGGTTGACAGTATACCATCAATCTCAACCTCTCTGAGGCAGAACTCATAACATTTTATTAGATGCTCCCAGACAGGAACCAGGCCTGATTTCCATCATTTGCAGGATCTGACATCGTGTTTACAACCAAGCACTATTTATTATCATCACTCTTTTGTGTTTCTATTGACATCAATGTAATTAGGATCATTCTTAAGGACCAGCCTCCAACATCATCCAGAGCTGACACCGAGGAGGCTTGACAAACTTTGCTATTATAAAGATACTCTTCACTAGAGCTCAGGGAAAATAATTTCTGAGACTTAATGAAAGGACCAACTTTCTTAATTTTCAGAATAAGAATGTGCTATAGGAGGCATTGTGAAAGGGTCAGGGCAAAGGTTGGACTGAATGCTCTCTAAAATTTCTTCTAACTCCTAGAACCTCTGCCTCTTTCCTGTTTCACTTAAAATTTAGCCCATAGGCTGGGCGCGGTGGCTCACACCTGTAATCCCAGCGCTTTGGGAGGCCGAGGTGGGTGGATCACTAGTTCAGCAGTTTGAGACCAGCCTGGCCAACACAGTGAAACCCTGTCTCTATTAAAAATACAAAAAATTAGCTAGGCATAGTGGTGGGCACCTGTATTCCCAGCTACTCGGGAGGCTGAGGCAGGAGAATTGCTTGAACCTGGGAGGTTGCAGTGAGCTGAGATCTTGCCACTGCACTCCAGCCTGGGTGGCAGAGCAAGACTCTGTCTCAAAAAAAAAAAATTATCCCATATTCACTTTTCCCCATCCTCACTATATTTTGTTGACATGTCCCATGAATTAACCACATTTGAAATATCTACTTTGGAAACTGTAATTTAAAATGCCAATTGTTTATAGGCGATACTACACTATTATACAATTGGAATTAATGGGGTGTAACAAGTTTGTCTATCATGGTATCAGCCCATTAGTACATTCAGTTCCTAAAAAATACATTATTCAAAAACTTAATTCCCATGAGTCCGGTAAAAGCTTGTACATTGCCCTAAGTAGATACCAAATATTTTCTCATTAGTATTACCTAAGTATCCTCTCTTAAGTGAAATAGTCATCTTTTTTTGTCTAGTTATTGTTAAGTTTCCATTTGTAATGTAAGTTGAGCATTGGAGACTAGAGAAAAATATTTAAAAGCAAAGTAAAAGGAAATACTACCAATTAAGGTAATTAGGGCTCATGGATGAAGCATTTGCTTATAAGGCCCAGCTTCACTATGTGTAGCTACTCTACCTATTGTACTATTTTGTAATGAGTGCCTAGAGAGCAGGCATTCTGTTTCACTGGTCCTAGCCAGGATTTGCTATATTAACAATTCTACATTGCACATTCATAGGCAATTAACCAGATTCTTACAATCTCCACCTATTCTCTAGAAAGAAAGAAAGCACCAAGCACAACACTAGGCATAGAGTAAACATTCAACAAATACTGTCAATTGCTTGCTTAATTGACTTGAAACTGCCTTCTGTCTTTCTGGCAGTGAGGGTGTCCATTAACACAATGGGCCGGAGAATAACTAAACCATATGAACAGTTGAAATTCCCTGTCTACAGACTTTCATGAGAACTTAGCTATCTGCTACAGATGTGCTTAGGAAAAACACCATCTGGCTTAATCAATTAATTTGTAACTCCACAAGTAATGCTGGGCACACAGTAGATGTTGCTTTGTGGGCTGCTGAATAATTGAGTGACCGTAGAATAATTGAGGAATTTTATCGCAAGATGTAGAGTTATTTTTTTATTTGGGCCAGGCTTCAAAGCTATCCCATCACAAATCACCACCTGCTTCAGTGGCTGGCATATTGTGCTCAATAAGGAATTGTTGAATGAAATACTTCATGCATGAACCAACCAACCAATCAGCCAGTTTTCTTACTTACCAACCAATCATTGTGTTCTGCACAGTTTCTTATTTGCAATGGTGTCTTCATCCCATATGTAGTAGCTCTTCATTGGCTACTACAGAAGTTAACTTATTTTTCAGCATCATGACTGTGTCCCGACTAATGTAAATTTCCTGACACCAAAACAGTATTACGTGTCAACTCTGACCAATGGCTAGTTGCCCTTACCGTATCTACAAATGAAGGGGGAAAAAAAAGCCATGACCAATGCATTTTGCAAACTAAACATTATCCAGCTGAAAGTATGACAGAGTTGGAGGGAGTTTCAATTTATCATTTCCGGGACAGTACTAGCTAGTATGTGAAGTTGGGCTTTTCTCTGGGGTGATTTGAAGAAGATAAATGTCTACAAAACTGGTGGAATGACTCTGTAGACTTGTAAATATTAATAGAGTGCAGCTGAGATTGCTGTGCTTGTCTGAAAAAAACTTAAAAAAATACCCTCCTATTTCTTCTTAAATTCCGTGAAGTATAAAATTTGTGATAATGGTGAACCCTCCTGGATACATTGATCCTGGAGCTGATGAGACAGACCTAATGGTTTGATTTGGCTCATGGGAATGATGTAGATCCACCAGCTTGCCATGTTTACTGTGAGGTTACAAGGATCAGAGGCCTATTCCACTGGGAAGATTTTATCACTGTAAACAGAATTAGATACATCTTAGAGGCGGATATTCAGAAGAAGCAGTTTGTCTTATTAGTTTTTACAGGAAATTGATTTCAAAGACCATGGATACCCACGTGTAATGAATTGGCTTTGCTGGAAAACTGTTTTTATTTTCAACAGCCAACACAGCTTTTTAATTGTTTTGCTGTTAATTAGCTAAGGATGCAGTTTAACTGAGATCAAAGTATTCAAAACGAAGGCAGATTTTAAAAAGGGATAATGTCTAATTAGCTTCCTCTAGTACATAACTCCATTTCTTCCTAGCCAATGAGGATAACATAAGGCAGAAATAAGATGTGCTCATTTGTGCTTAATTCAATCAGAAGGAGGGGAATAAAAACCCTCTTTGGATTACTCAATGACAATTACAGAGGCTGGGAATGTATACACGCAAGCAATGACACAGATATGGGAAAGTTTCTTTGACATAAAATGAGAAAAGATTTTTGAACAATGGAACCTCCTTGAGCTACCTGAAGTGGGACTTGAAAATAATTATCTCTAAATCGTAAAGATTTCACTGCATACTGTTTTCCTTCTTTTCAGTAAAGAGTTGAGAACAATGATAAAAGTCAGTCATTAATTACATTAAGGAATATGATTGGTAGATGTGTGTGTGTGTGTGTGTGTGTGTGTGTGTGTATTAATCACTCTGCATTTTATATTGGAGTGGGCAAAAAAACTCAGCAACCACATCCTAGAGTTGGAAGAGCTCTGAAGGCTACCTACACCCATTTCTCCTTGAACCCCCCAACAGGTTTCCAGAATTAGCTTTTCCTGTTTCGTGTTCTCGTACACTTGGATGTCTCAAGCAATTATTGAAGCTGAGAAAATTAGCACAGATCTACTTTGTCAGAACCTAGACAGGTTTGTTTGTTGGTTTGTTTGTTTCATTTTAAAGGAGAAAGAAGGCCAGGCATGGTGGCTCAAGCCTGTAATCCCAGCACTTTGGGAGGCCGAGATGGGCGGATCACGAGGTCAGGAGATTGAGACCATCCTGGCTAACAGGGTGAAACCCGGTCTCTACTAAAAAATACAAAAAACTAGCCGGGCGAGGTGGCGGGCGTCTGTAGTCCCAGCTACTCGGGAGGCTGAAGCAGGAGAATGGCGTAAACCCGGGAGGCGGAGCTTGTAGTGAGCTGAGATCCGGCCATTGCACTCCAGCCTGGGCGGAAGAGGGAGACTCCGTCTCAAAAAATAAATAAATAAATAAATAAAATAAAGGAGAAAGAGAGTTTTGCTTCTACATCAAATACATACCTGTATGGACTAAGGTCTTCACAGTGTATTACGTTTGGACACATGGAGTAAATTAGTTACAGTGCTCATTCAAAAGATTTACTCTTGAGGGCAGGATTGTATCTGCCCTATTCTTGGACATGTCTCCAGCTCCTAGCAAAATGTGTGGCATGTAATAGCCTATAAATCCTATCAAATGGATTCATATTTCATGAATAAATGAAAGAATGAATGAAGTAATTGGGGTTTCAAGTAAAAAATACAAATATCTTTATTTTGTTAATGATTAAAAATAGTAGTTAAGGCTAACCTTTGCTGAACATGCACCATGCTCCAGGCTCTGCAACATGCTGAGAGTTTTATCTATATCACCTCCTGGGTGGGCATGTTAAATGCTTGGCATAATTTGACCTGGAACTCCTTGCCAGCGAGACTACACATCCCATAGGACAGAAAGAATAAACAATAGGGAAAGAAAGGCACCTAAGTAAGAGACTTGGAGGGTGAGTGAGGAGTTGCAGCTGCAACCAAACAGAACTCCCAGGTGCCAGTCTCTCACCCCTCCTAAGTATGCATCTAGCCATCTACATTGCTCTGCACTCCCCAGTGGTTTGACAGAACCAGGGAAGCAGAACTGCTGCTTCAGATATACTTTATTCAGTCAGTCAGTCAGTCAGTCAGTCAGTCACTAAGATTCATTTTCTAATTCATTTAACAACAACAACAAAAAAAATGTATTCAGTGTTTGCCTTGTGCCAGACATGATGCTAGGGATTCAGTAGTAAACCAGAAAACTTCTGTCCATCCCTGTGCCTGTCCTCACAGAGCTTTAGTCTGTAGGAGAGATTTACAAATTAAATAAAGTTTGTGCATTGTTTATAAACAGTGATGCTACCATAGTAATCAAGATAGTATGGTATTGGTGAATGGGGCGGGCACAGAGATCAATGGAACAGAACAGAGAGTACAGAAATAGACCCACACCAATCAACTGATTTTTTAAAATAGTTTTTTTTTTTTTATTTTGCAATGGTTTTAGATTTATAGAAAAGTTGCAAAGATAACACAGTTTCCATATACCCCTCATCCAGTTTCCCCTAATGTTAACATCCTACATTGCTATGGTACCTTTGCCAAAACTAAGAAATTAACATTGCTACAATGGTATTAGCTAAATTCTAATCTTCACTTGGATTTTATGGGTTGTTCAATTAATGTCCTCTTTTTTCTGTTACAGCATCTAATACAGAATACCACACTGCAAATGGTCAATTAATTTTTGACAAAGATACAAAGGCAAATAAGTGCAAAAAGAATAGTCTTTTCAACAAATGGTGCTCGAGCAATTAGATATACACGTATAAAAGAATAAACCTTGACTGAAACCTCACAACTTTATGCAGTAACAACTTAATATGGAGCATAGATCTAAATGTAAAATGTAAAGCTACAAAAGTTTTAGAAAAATATAGGAGGAAATCTTCATGATTTTGGCTAAAAAGATCTTAGAAATAACATCAAAAGCATGATCCATAAAAGAAAGCATTGATAAGCTGGACTTCATCAAAATTAGAAATGAAAAAAATAGAAATGTTTATTTGCAAAATACACTGTTAAGAGACTAAAAAAAACACACAGACTGGGAGAAAGTATTTGCAAATGAAATAATCAGAAAAAGACTTGCATCTAAAATATGTAAAGATATCTCAAAATTCAAAATAATAAAACCAACCACCCAGTTAGAAAGTAGACAAAACATTTGGTCAGACACATCAGCAAAGAGAATATAGGGATGGCAAATAAGCACATGAAAAGATGTTCCACATCATTAGCCATTAGCGAGATGCAAACTCCTGCCACTGCACCTATTAGAATGGCTGCAATTAAAGACATTGACAATACCTAGTGCTGGTGAGAATGTCAACATAAACTCATACACATTGTTGGGTGGTAACACAAAATAGTACGTCCACTCTGAAAAAGGTTTTAGCATTTTATTACAAAGCTAAAAATCTACTGGTATAATCCAGCAATCCTGCTCTTAAGTATTTATAACAGCAGGGATTGGTAAACCATGGCCAACAAGCTAAATCCGGCCCACTGCCTGTTTTTGTAAATGAAGTTTACATTTATTGGAACACAGCCATACTTGCCACGCTTATTTCTATACATATTATCAATGGCTGCTTTCGCACCAGTTGCAACAGAAACTGTAAGGCCCAAAAAGCTAAGATATTTACTCTCTAGCCCTATAGAGAAACAGTGGACTGTCCCATGTTTGGGTGGACATATGAAAATCTATGAAAACAAACACCTGCACACAAATATTTTAAGAGTAGCTTTATTCATAATTGCCCAAAACTTGAAACAACCCAAATGCACTTCAACAGATAAATGGCTAAACAAATTGTGGTATATCCATACAATGGAAATATTTAAAGGGAATACTATTTTAAAAAAAGCAAACTATTAACACTGGCAAAAACTTGGAGAATCTCAAAAGCGTTACGCCGAATGAAAGCTAATTTCAAGAGGTTACATTTCTATGATTATATGACATTTTTGAAAAAACAAAATTCTAGTAATAGAGAAGAACTCAATGGTCAGCGTGGGTTATGGGTGGTGATAGGGTGTGATTACGAAAGAAAAGCATGTGAGGGTTTTATGAGGTAATAGAATTGCTCTATATCCTAATTGTGGTGGTACCTTCATGAATCTACACATGTGCTAAAATGTATAGAACTGCACACCAAAAAAATCAGTTTCATTGTATGTTAATTTTAGAAATAAAAAATAACTTTAAAGTGAAGCTATCTGTCCAAGGCCAAACAACGAGCCAGGAGTATAAATGAGATTCGAATCCAAGACTGTGTCACTCCACTGCCCTTTAACCTGATTTCCTCATTTTCTCTAAGAGTAAACAAGGCTTGGAAGGCCTAAATCACCTGACTTAGGTCCTGCTCTGAGCAATTCATGGTAGCTGTGTTGACACTTGCATGAAACCTTGTTCCCTTGGGCTTGGGTACCTACTAAGCATTATAACTGAGACCAAAGACCCTTGTCCGTTCTCCAGTGACATGAGGTGGTGGCTCCCCTAAACCACTCCTTCATGTGGTTTTGGGCAGGAACTTGAGAACCCATGCCTGTGACCCATCAACATTATTAGCCCCACACTCGTCTCATGCTGTCTTATCTATTGTAGGCCTTTCTAGTTTTCACACAGCTTTCAGTTTCACTTGAACTTCACAACCACTGAGATAGAGAGATCCGGCAGGAATTAGTTATTTGCATTTTATAACCAAGAAAATGGAGGTTTAACCAGATTAAAGAATTTCTCCAAAGTTACAAAGTATTGTAAGACAGAGGGGTGCTTAGAGTCTAAGAAGTCTGACTCCTTGAACACACCTGCTGTTGTCATTTCTTATACAGATCATTCTTATGCAAACCATTTTAGACAGATCATCCTTACCCTTTACGCAAACTTGTTCTGGTTCAAGATTGCTGAGCTGTGGGATGAAGGCATTCACAAAGCTGCTGTGTGGGATGTAGCTTAGAAGGAAACCTCACTGAAAAATGGATGCTTTTCTGAGTATTATCAACCCATCTGCCTGTTCTCTGAAACCTGCTGAGGCTTCACCCATCAACTGAAGTCATTTTAGAGCTTCATTGTCTGAAGCGGAGCCCCATGTTGACTTCTTAGATTCTTTCTGCAACAAACACAGACTACAGCAAATCAAGTTTCTGTGACCCAGCATTCCTGAAGAGGAAACTCGGGTCATCTGGTTAACTGTCCCTGGCTTGCCGGATGTGTGTTTTGATACAAATCCTTCTTTCAAATTCTTCATTAAATTTATTCAGCATGTTAGGTCTTGGGATTACTAATCTTGATTTCATTGCTAGCCCCCGCTCCCTGCTGCAAACTTATCTATGACACTGGTTTTCCTAGAGCATTCAAATCTTAAACTAGAAAGCATAAATTTCTCACATATTGAGTAGCAGCCATGTAAATGAAAAACAGGTCAAAGTATTTGAGGACAAAAAAAAGTATTTTTCTAATATTTGTTATTTATATATAATAACTGTATATGTGTATTGGATACGTGTGGTATTTTGATACATGCATGTAATGTGTAATAATACGGGCAACTGGGATATCCATCACCTCAAACATGTATCATTTCTTTGTGTTGGGAACATTCCACATCTTTTCTAGCTATTTGGAAATATACAGTAAATGATTGTTAGCTCTAGTCACCCTTGAACACTAATACTCATTCCTTCCATCTAACTGTATTTTTTTAAAAAAAGAGTATTTAGCTATCATCTGAGTAAACTAAATGCTTTTTACTCTAAAGAGACAACAAGATTCAGGAGATGAAACCCCAGGGTAATTAATAGAAGTAGTAGATGACAAATCTAGTTAAATGTTATTATTCTCCACTCCTTCCCCTCTCAACTCACTGTCTCTTCATTTTCCCTATGCTCTCAAGAAGGACATTCATAGACATGAGAAAGGCGTTCACTGACATAAGGGAAACGATATACGGAGAGCAAGTCGTGGTGTGCATTTGAGAAAGCAGGTTTGCTCCAAAGAGAGCCTGGCATACAGTGATGTTTGCTTAGTGAGCCAGACTGTAATTTTATTAGCTCATTCTCATCTTTGAAAGTGCTAAATGTCTGCAGTTTCCCCTGGGCAGGTGATTCAGCACCTTCCACATCAAGGGCCAAATAGGGTTGCAATTTCACTCTGTGTGACCAGATTGTTGTTGTTGAGTCAAAAGGAACCTGACATTGTGTGTATGTATATATATATATCAATGTGGTTCTGCGTATTTCGTTACTGGGATGTTTATTTTTTCACATGCACACACTTTCCTACCCAACCCTCTTTCTGTGTTGGCATATGCTGTAGTGTTTCTGCAAGATATTGGTTCATTATTTCTGACTCTTGTGACATTCATTCTTATTACTTGCCCTTAAGGACCTGTTTCCAGTCATTGCTGGAGGTGGAACAAGGGAAGAATAACACACACGAAATGATTTCTGGTTTTAATTTTAACGGCAACTGCAGTCTCTTTCCCTATTCAATTATTTTTCTTGGAAACAATTCCGGAGTGCCTAGTTTCAGGGGAAACCTTCATTAAATAAACATAATATCAAGTCTGTATTAATGTGATGGGATGGCATTTAGTATAATCAAATCTTGTTACTATGACTTACAGCAACGAATAAAGAAAGGAATTCAAATTCATGATTATAAGTTACATGGAGGAAGGAATGTGATTTTGTGTAAATATATAAAGCTTTGTCCATGCATATATCAACATTCACACAGGGCATGCTATAGGGAAAATGAGATCCCTTAAATGTGCTCATTCACTCAGTCAACCAACGTAAGGGAATGATCTGATCAAGATGATTCTACGTGGCTGGGTATGGCAGGGGAGCAGCTGCAGGTGGGGCCAGGTTATGAAAAGTTAGCCAATGCCACAAGCTATAAAGTACTCCTCTTCCACTCCACTAAGCACTTGTTTGAGTATCTGTTATGTACCAGACACTGAGAAGACTGCAGCAATGGGAAGGCAAAGAGTCTGCCCTCCTGAAAGTTATATTCTAATGGAGAACATGCATTAAGCAAATAAACAAGATAATGACAGGTAGTGATTACTATTACAGAGGAAATTCATAGAAACGCATAACAAGAACTGCTATATTGGGGAAGGAGAATGTTGGGGGGAAGGGGTTCTTTTGGATATGGTGGTTATTGCCAGCCTCTCTAAGAGGAGACATCTATACTGAGATGAAAGAAGAGGAAGAGCCAGCCATGAGAAGTGTGCAGAGAAGACTATTCCATGCAGAGAGAACAGCAAGTGCAAAGGCAAAGATTGGCCATGTTGGAGGGATAAGAGGGCTCAGGTTGGCTGGAATATGGAGAACCAAGGGGGCATGGGTATACAATGAGATTGAATTCACATATGGATGCCTAGACCAGGGTGAAGTGTTGAGTTTTAAACAGGACTTGTATCAGCTCATCCTGGCTGCTGGGAGGAGAGAGGATTGTGAAGGAGCTGGGAGGAGAAAAGCAAAGAGAGCCCTTAGGAGACAACCGTAGTCATCCAAACAAAGAGATAGGGACTGGAGCCAGTTAGTAGCAGATGAGATGGAGCACAGTGAATAAGACACATGATATGGAAAACCAAAGAGCCTGCTTATTTATTGGCTGTAATAGATGAGGAAAAGAGAAGACATAAACATGGCTCCTGGGTCTAGTATGGCCATTTCAATTACTTTCAGCTGAGGCAAAACAGATGCCCTTCTAGAATAATTTGCATTTCATGGTGAGCCCTGTGACTTTTTCCTTACAGAAAGAAAGTGATCTGCAAATGGTTATAATACACAGCTTAAGAGGCTGAAGTCATCGTTAAACTGTGATCTTAGGCTCAATGCTGCCCTTCTCAGAGCCTCAGAACCACCTTGACTGACCTCCAAAATCCCTTGGAGGTCATGAGTTTTTCATTGGTGCAGAAATAGCCATTCCCTTGTTAGAAGTAGGATCGTAGAACTGGGAAACTGAACCAAACACAACAATTGGTGGAGTGCGTTCCTCCCTCATTACCCTGTGATCTCCAAAGAATCTCCTCATAGGTGCTCTTCATATAGTTTATCTTTGCACCTTAATGTCAGCACCGCAGCAAGTCCATGGCAGGGAAGGGGCAGCCCAAAATACGTCCACCAGAGGGCAGCATAGAGCTGTGCTTGCCCAGTCAGCCCCTGAGGTCATCAGCACCTGCTGCGGGAGCGTGCAGATCTACCTGCTTCTGAAGAGCAGAGTTGGGGTCTGGAATCACTACTGCTGAAGCAAACCTTTTGGCCAGGGTACTGAGAAGAGCATGAGAATGTCATTGCTACAAACAATGACAAACCCTAAATCCAACTGAAGCTTGCACAGTCCAAAAAATAGATAAAATCGTATTTTTATCTTTAGCTATCTTACATGGAGTGCTATGTACCTGGCACTGACAGACAGGTATATGCATTAGCTCACTTACGCTTCACATCAACCCTATGTGCTGTATCCTGTTTTTTATTCCTACTTTACAGATGAGGAAAGAAGTTACTGAAGATCAGTGATGGGGCAGTTTTCTCTAACTCTAAAAGTCTGTTTCACTATAAAACCTCCCCCTCCAGGCTGTATACATCTGCTTGTTATTTTTCTAGAGTTCTGCTGACTGCTCTGTGGATAGAAAGGAACTATTATATAAGGATTATATAGGATTTGGCTCTTGCCCTTGAAGTACATACACTTTCAGAATGGAGAGAACAACTTAAGTATCATACAAAAAATTGTATATAATCCAGAGCTTAATGGCTTGGTTAAACTATGTCTTCACTACTCTCCAATCTCAAGTGTTTCCCCAGTAGTACTACACAATTGCTATAAACAGAGTCATTTTCATGAGAAGCGATGTGCTGTAGTCACACATTCAATCATTCATTCATTTGCTCTCCAAATATTTAATGAATATCTCTGACTATGACAGACACTGGATATCACACAGAAACATACTTCATCCTGCCCTTGAGGGGATTATAAGTTAGTTTGGGATGCTGAAAAATAGACAATAGCAAGTAAACCAACAAATACATGTGGGATTATAATTATACATATCATCAAAAGGGTTCAGTGGTTAGCTATTATCCCTAGTGACGTCATCTCTTGGACCAACAATTTCCTGCTCTTGATTCCCATGATCTCCTTCTCCATTCCAGCCACCAGGCAACTCTGCCTCGAGCAGGTCTTCTCTTCTGTGATCTTGACCTTTCCGAATTGCCTCTGTGATTGCAATCTCATGGACACATGTCTCTCACACTCCTTTGGATTCCAGCCAGCCTTTCCTCCGCCCTCAGTGTGTAATCCCTCTTTCTGTATTCTCTTATCCACTCAGAACTCCATGGCAGGTCAATTCAGCCATACCCTTGTTCCTTCTCTAAAATCCCCCGACCTTCCATGATGCTCATCCTGACCAATCCTGAGTCTACCTAGCACTCTGCTCTCTCTTCCCCAGCACCGCCCTGAACTTCTGCCCACTCATCCTCTCTGACCAAACCTCAAAGCTCCTCTGCATGCTTTATTCTCCATGGGCCCCATGTCAGGCCTTTTCTACTCCCCTCAATCCCAAATATACTAAATGCACATTGTAGTACATGTCAGCAAACATGTTTACATCCTCAGCTTCCTTTGTCTTTACCTCAGAATCTGTGCCCATTTGTCTTTTGCTCTCCAAGCAGAATAGGGAGTTTCTGGCTCCCGCAGGCACTTCATGATAAGGCACAATGGTGCTTGAGAAGAATCTTGTAGAGGCACTCCATTCATTCCTTCATGCACGCCTACCTTTCCTACTGCATTCCACAGCTGTGTCTTGACCACCTACTATTTTCCAGCATTACAATTAGCCCAGGAGACACCCCATAGCAGCCTAGGATCAGGAAGGAGCAGGTCAAGTATACTGGAACATTATTGGAGAAATGGGGTGTCCTGGTACAAGGTCAGGCGGGGGTTGGGGGGTGTGTGCGGAAGACCTGCTCTGCACAACACCAGAGGTCATATTAACATTCTGAACTTATTCTAAACGAGAAGAAAACCAGAAGAGTGACCTGATCTGATTTGCAGTTTCCAAAGGACCACTGTGATTGCAGTGTGGGAACAGATTAGAGAGGGCTTGAGTGGAAATAGAATGGAGGGAACGACGGAAAGCTGGTGCAGTAACCTGTGTGAGAAGGATGGCTTCCTGTGCACAAAATCGCCGCTGTTGAACATTCCGGCAGCCCTTGGACTCTGTGCCTCTGTGATTCCTCGCAAGTGCCCCAAGGCTCTGGCCATGCTCTCCCTCCCCTAATTTAGCTCACGCAGAGTCTTGTGCCCCGTCCTGTACGCTACGCTCTAAATGACAAGAACTTCTCTCTTTTCTCTGAACAGTCGGGCACTTTCCCTCCTCCAGGCCTTTGCTCATGCTGTTCTCTCAACCTGAATGACCCTCCCTTCTCTCAGTCTGCTCCTGTGTTCAACCCCTTTACAAATGCTCATTCATTACATGAAGAGAATGAAGCTAGTCCTCTTTGCAAATTTATGTTTATAATTTATTATATCATGATTACATTTTGGCTTGCATTTTAGTTAGTTCCTTCCTGCTGTCCCCTAAATTGGGAGTCTTGTGGGAAAGGGAACATATTTTATTAGTATTTTTATTATCTCCTTCAAACCCATACTACCTTGCACAGTGGGATATTTTAGTGGGTGTTAAATGCTCCCTGTATAAAATCGCAAAGAATCCAACCCAATCCAATCCAATCCAGTTCAGTTCAATTCAATTCAATTCAATTCAATGCCTTGTGTACTGGTTATTTCCTTTATGGGTGGTAAGCCCTTTAAGGTTAGGCACTTTACTATGTTTCTTTGTGTCCTACCTGGCTGATATGGCAGGCACTTGAAAAATGCTTATTGATTGCTTTACTTAAAGATACTCCTTGGTAGTGGAAGTGTTAAGTTAGCCTTGGACTCTTATTTCTTTTTATTTCATAGATACCAGTAACTACTTTTTATGTCGAATATGGTATGTGTAAGCTTGAAAGTTGTAATTCCATACAATTAAATGGCCAAAAAATGTAATACAGACTCTTAAATAGTTGATAAATGGATTTAGGCAGCTGTATATAAAGACATAAATATATTATTCTTGGCAGGCTCGGCTTCATGAGGGCGAAGGAAAAAGTTACGGCTGATGGGGACTGGGGCGATGGTCACATGACTTCAGAGACCACAAATAACCTCCCTTCAATATCTGTTTCACCAAACAGAGGCCTCCCATGCTGCTCTCAGCCAAAGGTGCCCTTTGTTTTATCCTAAATGCTGTTTAAGACATCATCTGTAACTCTAGAGGGTCTATTACATCGAATTAATTGTATTGCATTCAAAGGACTTCCAATCTGGCCCAGGCCCCTTTACCAAACTAATCTTTAAGCTACACACTGCTCACTTCTTATGTAATGGAAATGCCCTTGTGAAAGTCACCATTTTTTTTATTGTGATAAACTATGCATAACATAAAATTTCCCATTTTGATTATGTTTAAGAATACAGTTGAGTGACATTCTTATGCAACCATCACCTCCATCCATCTCCAGAAGTTTTTCATCACTGCAAACTGAAATTCTGTATTCAACCATACCTATTTTTATTTTTTTTAATTTAAAATGATGTCTTCTAATGATAGGAAGTTAAAACAATACCAATGTGTAAGTCCTACTCACCATTCCATACCCACCTTCTGCTGTTAACAGTTTGTTGTGTATTCATCTGCATCTTTTATTTTTTTGAGACAGAATTTCGCTCTGTTGCCCAGGCGGGAGTACAGTGGCGCGATCTTGACTTACTGCTATGAGCTCCGCCTCCCGGGTTCTGGCCCTTCTCCTGCCTCAGTCTCCTGAGTAGCTGGGACTACAGGTGCCCGCCACCATGCCCGGCTAATTTTTTGCGTTTTTAGTGGAGACGGGGTTTCACCATGTTAGCCAGGATGGTCTCGATCTCCTGACCTCATGATCTGCCCACCTCAGCCTCCCATCTGCATCTTTTATTGTGTGCATAAAACACATATATAAGTCCATAAAAATGTATTTTTCTTTTATGAAAATTGAATCATAAACGAAAAATGCTATTTTCATTTAATCAGGTAGTATGAACATTTTTCCCGTGTTCTAACATACAGGTATACTCCGTTCCTTTTAATGTCCGCAGAGTGTCCCATAGAATGAATGAATGTGCTATAATCTATTTAACTATTTCCCTAGTGAAAGACACTTAGGTTTGTTTTTAAGGTGGTTGTTGTTGTTTTTCCTTTGAGAAATACTGCTACAATAAAAATCCTGGTACACTCAGGCAAGCATTCCTGTGGGACACATTACTAAAGGTTAAATTTCTAAATATAAATGTTTCTACTTAAAAAAAAAATGAATGTATACTATCACATTACTCTCCACAAGTGTTGTAACTGCTTGTTTCCCAGGAGTGTGCCACGGGAAGGAGCTCTGTGCTTGGTAGCCATTATTAATTCACGTCTTAGTGTGGATTTCCTTGAAGTCACTTCCCGCTTTGGTAGGACCCTAGATGCTCTCAAAGGAGGATCTAACAAAAAAGAAAGGAAGCCTCTAAGAAAGAGATGAATTCATAAATCATGGCGGGTTGATCCTGTTTGGGAAAATGAGAGACACACACACATATGTTCAAAGGTTGACTCTTCACTTCACTGCGCAGAGCAGAGGCATATGTTCCACTTGCTTAATTTTACTCTTCTTGATGCTCAGCAATTTGTCCCTGCTCATCCACACCAAAACTCTGGGATTCGAGTCAAACCTCAACAGCAGTGTCAAGGCCCATGAGTCAGGGAAGAGCTGTGCCTCAGATACACATCGTCTTCAACTTCAACCAATTCAGACTTCCAAACATGCAGAGAGCCTATAGAAAAGAATGACTGAGCTGAGACTTGAGCTTACAACTTCTCAGCAGTATTTTCTATTTAGGTTAATAAAACTCCAAAGCAGAGTAAAGAGGACTTGTGTTAGTTTTTTAGTTTAGTTTAGTTTTGTTTTTATTTTTATTTATTTATTTTTTTTTTACGATGATGAGCTGGGGCAGCACTTGTAGTAATGCAAATACTTTGGTATTTGCACAGCATATGCTTACATTCATTAGAAAAGCCTGTTATTCATTGAATTTCCCATGAATACCAGTGGTTTTAATTAAGAAGAAAATTAATGAAATGCAATTGGTTTTGCTAATAAAGAACCATGCTAATTCCTGCAAAAAATCTAATTTTCTATAATTAGCTCATATGGAATTCATTCATTAGAAAGAAAATCATGTATACATGCAGAAAACCAAACTGCTGAGCTGGAGAGTTTCTAATGACTGAACTCTGAGAGTAACTACTGAATAGCAACATTAAGCCAATATTTCCTGATATAGTATATCTCATGGCAGATTTCCAGAGAAACCATGAAAGGGGCCCCTTATTTTAGAGCCAAGCCTATGTGAAATGAGATTATTCTCTTAAGAACAATTTTTCCATAAGCCCAGGTTGTAAGGGCAAGAATATCTGATGTCACCCTTGTCATGACTAAGCCAAGAAAGGAGACTAGAGAAAATTTATTCTATTGCCATGACTCTGGGCATTTAAAAAATCAACAGGGAGCTTTGGAACTGGATAAAATCTAAATGTTCAATGTATGCACTAAGACACTGAGACATGGGGTATTGCCATTGTGGCCCCCCACTATTTATTTACTTATTTATTATTTATTTATTTATTTATTTATTTTTTGAGACAGAGTCTCGCTCTGTCGCCCAGGCTGGAGTGCAGTGGTGTGATCTTGGCTCACTGCGACCTCTGCCCCCTGGGTTCAAGTGATTCTCCTGCCTCAGCCTCCCAGGTAGCTGGGACTACAGGCACCCACCACCACGCCCGGCTAATTTTTGTATTTTTAGTAGAGACAGGGTTTCATCATCTTGGTGTGGCCCCTTTTTAAACTGCATTAGGCTGAAAGCCTTTCACATATGGATAAGGATTCCTCTTAGATATCTACAAAGAAGTTGCCAGGATATTGTAGTAGACTTTTAAGGTTCTCTGCTCAACTTACAATAACCCCATAACTGCTCTTTTCAGCTTAAGTGTTGGCAACTATTGTATATTATGTGACTCCATGCTCCTCCCTACCACCAAAACCAAATTCTCTTTCCCAGGAATTTGGTATTGGAACTAAAATATTGTGACTGAGTCTTGGCTGGTAAGTGGAAGAAATCTGTCAAGAATTGTGTAATTCCTATCTTCTATTACCACATTCATGGAGAAGCAGAGAAAAGAGAGACTGAGAGAGATACAGAGAGACAGAGAGGTGGGAGTTGGAGGATGGATATGGAGAGACAATCAGAGAAAATAAATAGAAAAGAAAGGTCTTCTGTTTTTATGGTTTCTAGTTCAGGTGACTTCCTAAAGCCTGGCTGAGTTCTTGACTTTGAGGTCCTCATGATACCCTCTATCCTTATAACAGATCTCCCCTCTTTTGCTGATGTTAACCTGAATAGAATTCTGTACTTGCAGCAAAATGTCTAACCATAGCACACATTGGAGTACATATTTAAGAAGAGACTAGCTGGGGTAGAAGCCAGAGAAGAAAAAAGGGAAGAGAAAAAAAAAAAAAAAAAAAGCAAGTACTTGCTATGTGTCAAGCAACTTGCTAAACACTTTAAAAATTATCTCATTACTCAATAAAGTATCCTTTAAAAAGATGTTATTTCTCCCCGTGTTTTCAAGGAAGAGTTCCAGATTTCAGAGGTTAAACTATAGGCTGCACAGTTGGCTGGTAGAAGATCTGGAGTTTGTATTCACATTTGGGCTATTGGGCTTGGGCTCTGGTCTGACCGTGATAAATAACAGTCACTATGATACTTGCGTAACCTTGAGCAAAGCACTTAACTCTATTTAGGATTTGGGTAAATATAATACTATTTAAGGTCCCTTCTAACTTAGTAGTATAGTATCACTTTAAAAATTTATTTAGAACAGTGTTTCTTTATCCAGTAGTTTGAGTAGGGGTGGAAGTGTGTAAGTTAGATCTAAGCCCCCTTCGATGTCATTTCAAATTTTACCCATCCTTCATCCCTACCCTACCCTTCCCCTAAAGAATTCCATAAGGTCTGGTGGATATGTAAAGAGCATGGGCAACAGTGTTAGGATTTAAACTCAGGGCTGTCTTACCACTTTGTTATGCTGCTGTTTCCTCTTTTACTATGCCTATTGGAATGATATAGCAGTTCAATAATTTTTTCAACTGAATTGCATGAATATTTGCCACAAATGACTAATATGTCCTATTTTGAATGCTTCGCAAATTATAGAATTAACTTGTCAATTTCTAATACAAATCTGACTGGTATTTGTATTGGAATTGCTTTGAATCTATTGATCAGTTTGGGGATATTGCTGTCTTCACAATATTGAGCCTTCTAATCCATGAATATAATATACTTTTCCACATTTTCAAAGGTCTTCTTTAATTTCCCTCAGCAGTTTTGTAGTTTTCAGCATAGAATTTTTGCATTGCATTTATTAATTTATTTCTAGGTATTTGATATCTTTGGATGCTACTGCAAATCAATATTGTGAAAATGACCCTACTGCCAAAAACAATCTACAAATTCAACACAATCCCCATCAAAATACCACCATCATTCTCCACACAATTAGGAAAAAAACAGTTCTAAAATTCATATGGAACCAAAAAATAGCCCACATAGCCAAAGCAAGATAAGCAAAAGGAACAAATCTGGAGCCATCACATTACCTGATTCCAAACGATACTATAAGACATAGTCATCAAAACAGCATGGTGCTGGTATAAAAATAGGCACATAGACCAATGGAACAGAATAGAGAACCAGAAATAAACCCAAATACTTACAGCCAACTGATATTTGACAGAGCAAACAAAAACATGAAGTAGGGAAAGGACACCCTCGTCAACAAGTGGTGCTGGGATAATTGGCAAGCCACATGTAGGAGAATGAAACTGGATCCTCATCTCACAGTATACAAAAATCAACTCAAGATGGATTAAGGACTCAAATCTAAGACCTGAAACTGTAAAAATTCTAGAAGATAACATTGGAAAACCCCTTCTAGACATTGGCTTAGGCAAGGATTTCATGCCCAAGAACCCAAAAGCAAATGCAGTAAAAACAAAGATAAATAGGTGGGACTTAATTAAACTCAAGAGTTTTTGCACAGCAAAAGAAAGAGCAAAGTAAACAGATGACTGACAGAATGGGAAAAAACCTTCACAATCTATACATGTGACAAAGGACTAAGGACTAATATCCAGAATCTACAACAAACTCAAACAAATCAGTAAGAAAAAAAAAATCCCATCAAAAAATGGGCTAAGGACATGAATAGACAATTCTCAGAAGAAGATATACAAACGGCTAAAGAACATATGAAAAAACACTGAGCATCACTAATGATCAAGGAAATGCAAATCAAAACCACAGTGCAATACTACCTTACTCTGCAAGAATAGCTATAATCAAAAAATCACAGAACAGTACATGCTGGCATGCATGCAATGAACAAGGAACACTTTTACACTGTTGGTGGGAATATAAACTAGTACAACCACTATGGAAAACAGTGTGGAGATTCTTTAAAAAACTAAGAGTAGAGCCACCATTTGATCCAGCAATCCCACTACTGGGTATCAACCCAGAGGAAAAGAAGTCATTATACGAAAAAGATAATTGCACACACATGTTTATAGCAGCATAATTTGCAACTGCAAAATCATGGAACCAACCCAAATGCCCATTAATCAATGAGTGGATAAAGAAACTGTGGTATATATATACAATGGAATACTACTCAGTCATAAAAAGGAGTTAATTAATGGCATCCATAGTGACCTGAATGAGAATGGAGAGTATTATTCTAAGTGAAGTAACTCAGGAATGGAAAACCAAGTATCATATATTCTTATAAGTAAGAGCTAAGCTATGAGGATGCAAAGGCATAAGAATGACACAGTGGACTTTGGGGACTCAGGGGGAAAGGGTGGGAAGTAGGTGAGGGATGAAAGACTACAAATAGGATGCAATGTATACAGCTCGAGTGATGGGTGCACCAAAATCTCAGAAAACACTACTAAAGAACTTACTCATGTAACCAAACACCACCTGCTCCCCAATAACCTATGGAAATAAAAATATTTTAAAAATATATTCTTGGTAGCAGAATAATATTCTCCCCCAAGATGCTCATGTCCTAATTCTCAGAACCATGGCAAAAGATAATTAAGTTTGCAGATGGAATTTAGATTGCTAATCAGGTGACCTTAAAATAGGGAGATTGTTTTGGGTTATTTGAGAAAGCTTAATGTAATAAAAGGGGCCTTAACAGTGGAAAAGAGGGCCAGGCACAGTGGCTCATGCCTGTAATCCCAGCACTTTGGGGGGCTGAGGTGGGCAGATCACCTGAGATCAGGAGTTCAAGACCAGCCTGGTCAACATGGCGAAACCCTGTCTCTACTAAAAATACAAAAATTAGCCAGGCATGGTGGCACTCACCTGTAATCGCAGCTACTCAGGAGGCTGAAGCAGGAGAATCACTTGAATCCGAGAGGTGGAGTTTGCAGTAAGCTGATATTGCACCACTGCACTCCAGCCTGGGCAACAGAGCAAGACTCCATCTCAAAAACAAACAAACAAACAAAAAAAACGAACAACAAAAAAAAAAAAAAAAGGAAAAAAGAAAAAAGTAGAAGAGGTAGAAGAGGGAAGCAAAACAGGAAAGTTAAAGGGATACATTTCTTGGAATAAAGGTTAGAGAGCTGCAACATTGTCAGCTTTAAAGATGGAAGATGGGACCACGAGCATTGGAATGCAGGTAGATCTCTAAGTTGGAAAAGGAAAGGAAAAGGATTCTCCTTAGGAGCCTTCAGATAAAACCACATCCCCGCTGACACCTTGACTATAGCTGAATAAGGCCCTGATTGGATTCTGTCCTCTTAACTGTAAGATAATGAAATGTGCAGATTTAAACTACTAAGTTTCTGGTAATTCAGTATAGCAACAATAGGAAATTAATATGGAGTTAGGGAAAAGTTCAGTAACTCAGGACTCTGAACTTTGTTAGAAAGGTCAGTTCTCTCTTCACCCCTAATCCCTTCATTCATGGAGCTTACCCCATGGTGACATCTTGCAATTTGCCAGCTTTGGGAACAGAATCAGACAGAGCAACATTTGCTTTTTTGCACCATCCATGCTGCAAAGCTGAGCAACAGAAAGGTTTGATGGGATAACAAATATCAACATATGAGAGCTAGGTCAGGAGGAAAACCCTGGTAGAAGCCACACAGTATTTATGCAGTAGCCACAGGTATTTGTGGGCACAGGTGAAGCACTACTTTGAAGGATAACTTTTAGTGGGGACAAATTCCATTCTGAGAAAGTAGGAGGTTGAAAGATAGAATTTTTATAATTATGACTCTATTTGTAGGTGAGGCCAACTTGGATTATGCTAATGATAAGGTATACACTAATACTTGCTAATTTCTGAAGTTTATGACATAATTTTAAATATAATTAGAGAAGATTGAAGATTACCCCTATAATGACAGCATCCTTGCATATTAGTTTTTCAGTATCTTGAGTGATAAAAAATGAGGAGGATGTGAGATGTTGTGCTGGGAAGTGCACATTGGCCTCAGACTCTGCTCTCTCTGCCAGCTAAGTCCTGAGTGAGCTCCTACTATGAACTGAAATGCAAAAAATGGAAAGGGCATTTGTTGGGGCTGGTGTAAGCCAACTGTTTCCATCCTTATTCCTTTACTCAGAAACGCAAATGAAGAATGACATTGTCAATTTCATGAGCAGTCCATATTTTTTTCTTTTGACAAGAGATAAAGTAAATAGCATATGGGTTTCCTCTGGAAGAATAACAAATAAAAGTATTTTATAAGGATATGAGTTATAAAATTAACTTTTTGTTATCTCCAAAGGATTATTTTGGAAGAAAAAAATATAAGTAATAAATATCAGTATTCCTTTTTTTGGATCCATATTTGGCTGGATGCAGCCTGGACAGGTGTCATGGTTATAGAATATTGTCATGCGTCTGAGTTGTGATTTCAGTATGCTTATTCCTAGTTCTTTTTTAAATTTTGCTATGTTTTTAATAAAGGAAAAGACAAGGATAGATGAGGAAAATATAGAGTATTTTTATCTTCAGTGCATGTCAGTAAGAATGATGCTATGAAATTTCAGTTAATAATGAAATTGGAGCTACAAAGACCAAATCATAAATAAAATGGATTTGCAATAGTGTTACTCATAGTAGCACACAAAAATATGAAAATATCATGTGCCATATGATATTTGCCTCTGCACTGAGTTAGATCTGTGCTTATGCTTCAATACTGTAATTGGCCATCTCATTTCTATTGCCTATGGAGCAAAAGTCTGAAATAAAAAAGAATATTCATATTTATTACTTATATTTCTTCCTTGCAAAATGGCAATTTGGAGGTTTTAAAAAGTTAATTTTATAACTCACAGCCTTACAGAAGAATTTTATTTGTTATTCTTCCAAAGGAAATCCACATGCTATTTACTTTATCTCTCACCAATAGAAAAAAATATGGACTCCTCATGAGATTGACAATGTCTTTCTTCATTTGAGTTTCTGAGTTAAAGAAACAAGGATGGAAACAGTTGACTTACACTGGCCCCAATAAATGCCCTTTCCATTTTTTACTTTTCAGTTCAGCTAACATTTATTGACAGCTTTTACTGTGCCAAGCACTGTGCTAGATGCCAAGGATACAGAAATGATTAAAACACAGTCCCTTTCCTCAAGAAGCCCATGCTCTGATGGTGGAGGCAAACAAGCGCTTTAGGCCAAAATTTAAAATTATGAGGGCACCAAAAAGGGAGTGGTTTATTTTGCCTGGAAAGAAATAAAACCTTCATAGAAGAGGTGACATTTGAAAGGGGCCTTGAAGGAAAAAAGAGAAGGTCAGTTGTTGTCCATAAGAAACAATAAAACAGCGCAAAAATTCTAAAAGAAAGTTCTGTTTGTATTCTGTGGGCTGCCTGTGCAACTGGATCTGAGCATTCCCTGGGGTGGCTGAGGGGGCTGTGTGGACCAGAGCACAGGCTTCCCCGGCTTTATCAGTCCAGGCTGAGTGACCACCAGCTGCAGGAAGGGGGAAAACATCGGATCCCTTCAGTGCACGGCACCAACACCTCCTATAACATCAACCCAGGGCTCCATGTGTCCTCTTCAAGAGGAGAAAACAAGACAAAACAAAAACAACAAAACGACAGCAGGGCCCTTCTCCATTTCCTGGCTCTGAAATGAGGTTAGTGAGTTAATGAATGAAGCCATCGTGTCTTTATCTGTAAACTGGGGAAAGCTATACCTTCCTCAAGTGCTTCTGTGAGGATGAAAGAGAGAAATGCATGCAAAGCCCCTGCCACATGATCCTAAGAAATGGGAGCATGGCGATGATGGTGATGATGGTGGCCAGGCTAAGGATAAAGGACAGGTCTGGTCTCTGGGCTGCTGTGGGAAGCCTGAGCATCCCATGCGGTGGGCAAGAACAATGTGATCTTGGCTACCCTGGCTCTGACCCAGAGGGACTTCCTGCCCATCTGCACTTCCCTTGCCGTTGTCCTTGTGGCTCAGGTGGTGCAGGCAGCTGCTCCAACTGCTGCCTCTGGTGCCCTGACAGCTGCAGGGAGCCAGGCAATGGGCTATGAAACCGAACCTCAACTGGAAACTATCTGCCCTAAATAATCCCAGCATCAAGGTCCACCTCACTCCTCTCCTCTGCCTGCCCCCATCCCTGTTTTCACCTGTTGTTTCTGTCTCATTCCACCTGCGTTTTCTTTCATTTTCTTTGCCCCTTCGCTGCCTCTTTCCCTCTCTCTCTGTTCTCCTCCTCCTCGCACCCGCACCTCTTTTTTCTTCTCTGCATTCTGGCTGCTCCTCCAGTTCTGGTTTCTCCACTGTGGTGTGGCAGAGGATGTGAGGTCAGAAGGCTCAGGGACTGCCCGGCTTCTGAGATGCAGGGCAAGCCACCTCAGCCTCCTGGGATGTGGTTTCCTCATCTGCAGAATTGGACCAGAATGACTCCGGAGTGTTCCTTCCGCTCTAAACTCCCGTTCTGTTACATTGTGTTGTGCTTGCCTTTGTGCCTGCTTTTCCTGTTTCAGCTGTCTCATCTGTCCACCTGCCTCTCCCATCTGCATCCCACCACTCGGGTCGAAGCCGCCAGCATCCCTTGCAAGGACCCCTAGAGCAGCCTCCTGCTACTGGAGGTCTCCCTGCTCCTGTTCTTATCCGCATCCAATGTGTTGTCCACACAGAAGCCAAAGTGACCTTATCAAAATAGAGATGAGATTGCTCACTCAGCTTAAATTCTCCAAACTCCTTTACACCCCTTTTCTATCATAGGCCCCTCTTCGTGTTCTTCAGAGTCCTGAAATTGTCTTTATTTACTCATGAATTTCTTAATGTTGAAGTATCATTTGCTATCTGTCTTCCACACTAGAATGCAGGCTCCAGGAGTGACAGACTTAATTGTCTTGTTTACTCCATATCCTCACTGGAGGGGCCAGGGCCTTTATTCTCTCCATCAAGGCTGAATGAGGGAAACTCCCTTTGCCGCAGAAACCATCTGTCCTCTTCTTGAGAGTATTCTCTCCTAACCACACCATTTCTTACTTAGAAATACCCGTGCCTGCCAGAAATCCTGCCCATGCTTCTCTGTCATTTCTGACATAATCCCCCTCATTCACCTTTCTCAGTCAGCCAGGTCTTGTGTTTCCATGGGCTATGGTAGAGAACAATGGCAACGATGAAGCTAGTTCTTCTCTCACTTTAATGTCGATCTGGGCCATTGGATGCCTTAGGATAAAATAACTTAACAACTCAGACTTGAATCTAGATAATGTTTTACAATGCCAAGAAAGAGGCTTCTTTAAGAAAATGTATTAAAACTTCCAATATTCTGTGCTTGGTTCTTGGGGAGATGTTAGGAGTAGCCATTTTCTTTAAAATACCTCTTTAAAGTAGGTAATGTTAATATGTCCATTTTACAGGCAACAAAACTGGAGTTTAGACAGTGCACAACTGGACAAGGCCATAGAGCCAGAGGTGCATAGAGCCAGGATTTGGATGGAAGAAGTGCAATGCCAGATCCAGGTACCTAGCCACCATATGGGTGACCCTAGTCACCCTCTCCCTCCCTAGATTACTCAGCATTATTTTCAGCATAACACTTATAAATACCTGATGCAGTCAGATTTCTTTATAGCTTAGCTTTTGGAGGCCACTTGCTTCCATTATAACATAAACTCCATCCAGGGAGGTACCATATCTGATCCGCTCACTGCACTCATTCCAGTGCTTACAGTAGTGCCTCATACATAATGGACGTTCAATAAATATTTGCTAAATGAATTAGTTATTTGCATATTGAGGATGAGATCTAAAAGAAGTCCTGATAATTCTGTATATAAAACTCCATCTTAGCCAGGCGCTGTGGCTCACACTTGTAATTCCCAGCACCTTGGGAGGCCAAGGCAGGAGGATCGCTTGAGCCCAGGAGTTTGCAACCAGCCTGGGCAACAGAGACACCATCCCTACCAAAAAAAAATTAAAAATTAGCCAGGCACTGTCGTGCATACATGTAGCCTCAGTTACTCCAGAGGCTGAGGCCAGAGGATCACTTGAGCCCAGGAGTTTGAGGCTGCGCTAAGCCATGATCACACCAATGCACTCCAACCTGGATGACAGAGAAAGACTGGGTCTCTAAAAAACAAAAACCATTTTCTTTGTCGATGGAATTTTCTCAAAAGTATTTGCAGTGGTGGCGTATCTTTTTCCCTTGAGGATGCATTGCATTTTTGCAATTAGCCAAAACGGTTAAAGACTGCTTTTTTGTCAAAAAGAACATATGGTCATAAAACATCATCACTGCTTTTCTTGCCCTGAAATTAGATCTATTTGTGGAGGTGTCTAACTTTCTGTGCTTTGGGAAGCTTATGCACTCTGGTAAGGCCCCTGGACTCTGTCTCAGCCTCATCGTTTTTATAAGTATAAAAGAAAATACATAGAATTATAAAGAGCCAATTATATTGAATACAGTTATCAAAATATAAAAAATTATGACAGTAACATATTTACTTCTTTAATAATGTATTAAATAAGAAGATCTAAAAATGTCTAATATCAAACTGGGAATGATATTTACAGATATCTGTAAAAACTAAAATGTGATATGAAAATAACAGAATTAAATTAGACTCAGAATTTTCACTGGTAACAAAAACTTAGGTATTACTATTGTTCTCATAATTAAAGGAACCTTTAACTTTCATAAAGAGGTTAGTACAAAGAAAGATATAATTTTTCCTGCCCAAATTTACAAGCTCCTGAATCTTATCCACAGACTCCATGGACCCCAAATTTTAGAACCCTATGTTAGAGAAATCCAGAATAGGTTCAGCAATAGCAGCTGCATTTAAGTAAGTGTATTACCTCTTAAGGTGACCCTAAAGGGGTTATTCTTTACTTATAAGTTCTGACATACCCGGTTATTTTTAAAATTCAGCACCACTTTTAAACCTACTCTAAACCTTTTAAAATTTAAAATTATTTAATTTTAAATTAATTTTTTAAATTTAAATTTTTAAATTAAGTTGCTAAAATGCAGTCTCACTTTATACCTACCAATAGTGGGCATAGTTATTATCATTTTAATCTGTTTGTTTATTCTCTGTCTACATATATATGATATAATATTCTGAAAACTTTTAATCCTTGACTATTATAAATTTATAAATTGTATTGGTAGATTTTATTTTATATTTTTAATTTGTTCCTCCTCTTTCATCTTTTTTTTTGACCAACATCTCCCTAACTCCTTTCCCAAATTTATTGATTTTTAAATATTAATTTAAAATAGTGAATACAGTCACATAATCCAAAAATTCAAAAGGTATAAACATACAGAAAATCTCCTTCTATCTCTGTCCAGAGTCACTTGGGTCTCTTTCTTTAAGGCAACCAATATTAGTTTCTTATCTATTCTTTCAGAGATGTTTGAGATATACAAGCTTTTAAATTGTAGCATATTATCCACATGATTTTCAACGCTTTTTTTTTTCACTTACTTCTATGTCTAGAAGTTAATTCCATATTGGTGACTTAAAACCTTCATTTTTTTTAGTGGCTGCATAGTCTATTGTAAGGATGTATCATAATTATTTAACCAGTCTCTACTGATGGGCATTTAAGTTTGGCTATTTGATTTGCTGTTTACTATCATGAAAATTATTTGCTATTAGAAAAAGGGAGAATAGCAAAAAGTATCATCTAAGATCAGAATTTTGTCATGGACACCTACATCTGTGGGTCTTAGAATTATGAACCCTAAATATAAGTAGGCAGCAAGAGATGTATACCGTATAGAGGTTAATAGAACATATTGAATCACAATATCATGGATAATACCCCAACAGGACAGACAGGAAACACAGAAATGTCATCAACTCTTTCAGCAGTCTAGGCCAGGTTTAGCGTTTTTCAGGACCTAAGAGGGGATAACTGAGGGCAGGTAGGATGTCCCCAGTTTGACAGGGCCCTTTGGAGGAAGGTTGAAAGTTTCAACAGAGTACATTGGTTTGGTTTTGTTTTGTTTACTCTGGCTCTCAGGAACAGAGACTTGAGTTAATAACACTCATTGGTTCATGATACAATGTCATCAGTGGTCCGTGGAGGTTCCTCTACTGTGCTTATTTCTTCCTCTTAACCCCCATTTCTGTCTTTCATTGCTCCTCTCCCCCATCATTCTAAATCAATGTGTTTAATGTGTATATTTTTATGTGCAAAATGGATATGATGATGTTTTGTGCATGTGTGTGTATTTCAGATTTACAGCAATGACACTGGATTATAACTAATTCTCTTTCTTCTTGCACCTCCACTATGTTGTATGGTCCCTCCATGTTGTTACACAGACATCTAATTCATGGTCTCTAACTGCAGGGTGGTCACATCCATCACTTTGTATCCACCTGCTTTCTCAGCGAGGGACAGCCAGGGTGCCTCATGCTCCTTGCCACCAGAAATTAAATTGCAGTTCACAACCTTGCACGTAGACCTCTCTGGATCTGTGTGAGAATTTATCTGGTGTACACACCTGGGATAGAATTGCTGGATTGTAGAATTATATATACTTAGTTTGACTAATTACTGCCAGATTACTCGCCCAGATGGCTCCTCAGCAGCAACAGCAGAACACCTGAGAGTTTTCCGTCCCCATATGTTTGCCAGCTCTTGAAATGGTCTTGCTTTCTATTTTTTTTTCCAGTCAAGTGATATATCATAATTATTTGTATTTGCATTTGTCTATTAGCAGATATTTTGAGCATCTCTTCAATGCTTGTGGGTCTTTTCAGTGTACTCTGTAGATTGCCTGTTTCTCCCCACTGTCTGTGCTTCTAGGGTTTCTGTCTTTTCCTTGTTGATGCGTAAGAATTTTTGATACAATGTATTTTCCTCAATACTGTATAAGAGTTTCTTGTCAGTTTTAGCTATGATAAATTCTTTTTCAATTTTCTCATCTGCCTGTTATCTTTGCCCTTCATTGAACCAAAAGTCCTACTTTCAAAGTAATCATATTAATCTTTTTAAAAATGTATAGTTGTGCTTTTGATGTTCTGTTTAATAAATCGTTCCCACCCTAGTTAACAAAGATACTCTCCTACATTTTCTCCTATTATATTTCTCAATTTATATTTTACATTTCAACATATCTGACTTCACCTCTATGTATGGTATTAGGAAGGGATTCAGTTTCATTTTTCTCCAAAGATAGTGGGACCTTTGAGCCAGTGTGCTTGAAAGAAGCAGAAGCTGCAGGCTGGAAGAGATGGAAGAGAGGAGGGAAATAAGATATCTGGGACCCACAGAGAAAGGTCATAGATGCAGAATCCAGAGGCTCCATGTGACCTACCCTAGGAGGCACTCCTCCATCTGCGGTCTGTAACAAAATACTGAAAAAGCCAGCATGCAGCATACTTCTCTTACAAATAAAGCTGTTTGGAGGAATTTCCCAGCAGCATTGAAGTTCCGGTACATGGCTTTAAAAATATCCCCTGTACACAACAGAAGGACTTTCCCAAGTGGGAGGGAGAGTTGGGTGAGTAGGAAGAAAGGAAGCACCCGAGGGAGGCAGGCCAGAACACACACAAGCAGGTAGCTGAGAATTGATTGCACTGAAGATGAGCTGGATGACAGAAAAATCAAAGAATTATTTCTGGTCCTCAAAGTTGAAAATCTACCCTTTTAGGAAAGGTAATTGGTTCCTTCCCAGTGTCTGAATCTTGAGCATTCTTCTATTTCTAGTTTATTATCAACTGCCTGTGGTTAGACCAAGGGCTTATCAACCAATTAAAAAGGTCAAAGAAAAGCCCATGGAGAATGACCTAATCAAATTATAGGCAAATGTTTGATATTTCTAGACTTACGATATGCATATATTATAACAAATGCAAAGATGCCAGATTCTTTTAAAATTTTCTTCTTGGTAGATGGACCCAGCAGTCAGCCTTTCATTCTTCTGTGACTTTACCTCTACTAAGGAACCCCATCATAGCTGCAGGGAGGCTGTGAAATTGTCCTAAGACCATAGCTCAAGAAGGATAAGAAAAAAAAAACCTTGAGGGAAAGAAAAAAAAGCAAAAAACTTCTCTTTTCAAATCTACGAAAATGGTTCTTAAGAGCTGGAATTTTTCTTGACCAGCCAAAAGCAATGGCTACTCAGTGGGAGGAAAAAGCAGAAGGGAAATGAAAGGTCACAGGGAGCATTTTGTGTGTATGTGTTTTTTTAAATGTTTTGTGGGTTTTTTTGTCCTGAATAGAGGAAATTTAATTTGATGTCTTCAATCTCTCTGCTAAGCCCTCTCTTTTTTTGTTCAAAAGAAAGAACATTTCTGATTGAAGGCATCTTCCAGCTTATTCACAAACTGAGAGTTATGCAAAGTATCTCCCCAACTTTTAAAAGAAGTCAACAAGGTGTATTAAAGCTTATGACTTGCAAATAGAAGATACATGTCTTGTTAAAGAGATTGCTCTTATACTACAATGTGGAATGTCTTTAGGACTCTGGAGTTAAATCCTGGGATTCTTCTGTCCCTTACATAATGTGAGGTCTATGGTTATGTACTTACACTCTCTGAGCCTTGGTTTCTTCACTCAAAAAACTGAGATAACAATACTACCTACTTTATAGTGATATTACAGTATTATACGCCACATACCTATTAAACGACTAAAAATACTACTGACAATACCAACTTCTAATGAAGGTGTGTGGCAGTTGAAACTCTCATACATTGCTGATGGGGATGCAAAATGGTACAGCCATTCTGGAAGAAGTTTTGTAGTTTTTTGTATGTAATCTTACATATGACCTAACAATCCCACTCTTGGATATTTTCCCAAGTGAAATGAATACTTATATTCACACAACACTATATGTAAATATTTACAGCGGTTTTATTTATGATCACCAAAACTGGAAGCAACCCAAAAGACTGGGAGAATGAATTAATAAGCTATGATACAGCCATACAATGGAAAATTACTCAGCAACAGAAAGGAATGAACTATTGATACACACAGGTTGGATGAATCTCAGAGGCATTAGGCTAGGTGAAATAAACCAGTCTCAAAGGTTATATATTGTACAATTTCATTTATGTAACATTCTTGAAAAGACACAGGTATATTGACAGAAAAGAGGAGCTTGGTTGCCATGGATCTGCTCAGGGTTAAGGGTGGAGAAAGAGTTGACTGGAAGAAAACAGCAGGGAGTTTCATGGAGTAATGGAACTGTTCTGCGTCCTGATTGTGATAGTACTTTAAGAATCTATGCCTGTGTTAAATGTCGTAGAACTGGACACCAAAAAGGTCAATTTTACTGTATGACTTTAAAAAATAAAACTTTAAACAAGATTACATAAAATAATGCATATTTAATACAGTCCCTAGCAGACAGTAAATTTTATCTTTGAGGTCTTTCCAAGACTGGTATAGAGTATATCTCCATGCATCTAATTTAATAGAGCCAACTGGTAGAGTTCAATACAGTGAAACATAAGATACCCAGGTGAAACATAAGATAAAAGAAAATACTATAAACCATGTAAATAGTACAGTGATTCTACCTGACCACCTCCTCAATACATATGTGCTTGGAGTGCAGGAGAGATGGGAAAAGTGAATCTGATCTTCCACATTTGGTACCAGTTCCCCCACATGCTCCTCTCATGGTATGGACATCTCTCTGTACTGAATGTGCTACTAGTGTTTCAAGATAAGAACATTTCCTAAAATATGGCTTCCAAATGCAAACCAACTACTTATTCTGGTAGTAATCCAAAGAAACAGGAATATGTCTAGACAGTGGGAAAAAACTGACTGTGTTGGGTTTATTGACATTCAATTTGATGTCTCCCTAAAAGATTATAAATGGTAATTTTGGCTATATGCAACTCTTGCCATACACACTCATATGATTTAAAATCAGCTCTGTTGCTCAGAGAAGAGAAAACTCATTGATATTTAATGCAGGTTGTCATATACACCTGCTTGATTGGCTGTTTGGAATTGCTAATAGTCTTTACGCAATGCTTCTAGAAAATGCACCAGCCATTATGACAGCCCAAGGACAGGCAGACAGCAGAGACACTCGGACCCAATGACAAATGCAGGTTGACTTCTGCATCTCCCACAGTTTCAGTTTAATGAAGGTAAATAGTCTAGTGTGTTATCCTACCCCCAAATGAATGAGTCTTGACCTAAAAGAACTCTTTGGCAGTGGTATTTAAAAGCTGGGACATACTCTTCATGGTTGAGAGTCTGTAGATTATTCATCTTTTAAAGTCAGATTTAATTTCTGGAAAAGTAAATGTAATTTTCAGTTAAATCTTATGTTCAGGAAGATAATTCTGTTAGAGATACCAATTTTGGTAAAAAATATATTGTTATATATGTTTATATATAATAATATATATAATATTATATATACATAGATACACACATATATACATAGATATATACATATATACATATATATATATAGAGAGAGACATGCCTAGGAAGCAAGGAAGCTGGTTTTAGGGGTCTCCCAAACTGTTTGAGACATGTATAGACTGGAAAACGTTAACAGGCTAGGAAATTGCTTTTTAAATATCTTCAGCTCAGTGTCAGTCTTTCAAATTGACTTCTTGGAAGGTAGAATATTAACATGAAAGTATGTATTCTAGCATTTATTAGTTGAGTCTCCTCTCTCCTGAGCCTTTGTTTTGTTAAGGTGCACAATCTTGATGTAATCTTAATTTTTGTTCGATTGAAAAATCCAAATTGAGCAATGCATAGACTTACAAAAGAATATAATAATTGCTAATATTTTATTGTATAACTACATTGAATTATGTTGAAGGAACTCTCCTAAGCATTTGACTAGTATTATTTTATTTAATCCTCACATCTACTTTCTGTGAAAGCTACTATGCTATACCCATTTTACAGTAGAGGGCTGAGATCCAGAGAGGTTAAGTAACTTGCTAGTGGCCAACTTACGGGTGGTAGGTAAGTTGTAGAGTCAAGGCTGCTTGATAAGGTCTGCCTGACACCTGAGTGCCTGCTTCCCAGTCTCCTTGCTAAGTTGCCTTCCAGGAAAGGCATGGAAAATGATCAGAATGGTAACAAAGCAATCCAAGACAGGATATGAGAACCAATTGGGATACAAGACATGACTGGGGATTCAAAGTGAGTTAGGGAGAAGAGGTACAAAGAGGTGAACAGCCCCTTGTTCTGATTCTCTCCATTTGAAATAATGCCCAGAGTAATCTGTCATTTATTATTATTATATTTTTCAAGACGGAGTCTTGCTCTGTCGCTCAGGCTGGAGAGCAGTGGCGCAATCTCAGCTCACTGCAAACTCCAACTCCTGGGTTCAAGCAATTTTCCTGTCTCAGCCTCCTGAGTAGCTGGGACTACAAGTGTGTACCACCACACCCAACTAATTTTTTTTTGTATTTTTAGTAGAGCTGGGATTTCGCCATGTTGGCCAGGCTGATCTTGAACTCCTGACCTCGTGATCCACTCATCCTGTCCTCCCAAAGTGCTGGGATTATAGGCGTTAACCACTGTGCCCAGCCCATCGTTTATTATTTTACCTAAATATTTAATCTATTAATTCACTCAACAAGTATGACTGATCCCCTATTACATGCTGAGTTCTGAATTAGCTAGGCACACAGAGTTCAATCTACCAAGGCTTCTGATTTTTTTTCCATTTTATTTTTAGTTGACATGTAATAATTGTACATATTTATAGGATACAGAGTGATATTTCAGTATGTGTATACAATGTATGAAGATCAAAACAGGATAATTAACATATCAATTACCTCAAACATTTAAGATTTCTTTGTGTTGTGAACATTCAAAATCATCTCTTCTAGCTTTTTGAAAATATACAACAAATTATTAAAGAGCTTTTGGTCTATTATATGAGCTATTATTTACTTTAAAACATTTCATCATAGACAATGTATTACAGATACATGTTTGTTTATTTTACACTGTAATCAAAAATACATACTTCAGAGTGATCAACCAGCCCTTAATTATTACAGTCATACCCCAGAAGGGCTGCTGCAAGAGTTTCAGCTCTTTATCTCTACTCAACAATGTGTTTTGTTTATTGGCATAATAAATTATTTTCTATCATGCTAGTAAACAAAAGTGTTTCCATTAGTGCAATTAGTGTGTTCAAGAGGTAGATTGGCTAAAAATAGGATGGAAACATACTCCATCCTTACATGACAGGGTATGAGAATCTTCTGACCTCAGTGGTCTTTATATCTAGTTGAATGCCAGATTTTTGTGTATAAAAACTTATGGAGACTGTAGATGTTATCTTCCACCAGGAGAGGATCAACCCTTTCCTCTGTGGGGCAGATAGACTGAGGCTGGGAGAAGCATCTTCCCCAAGCTTGTGACTGGGCTGCGTGTATCTTGGGTTTGTTCCTGTTCCCAGAATGAGGCCCTTCTTCTAAGTGAGAACATGAAGTATGGACCAGGACCCCAGCGCCTGGGAGATCTTTGACTTCTCAGTGCTCACAGAATACAGAAAACTCCCATTTGCTTTTCAGAATTTTTTTGATTTTTAATCTCCTGTTCCATGCAGCTTCAGAATTCTGAAATTTCTTAAAGGGAAACCAGCTGTGTGTTTGAGGCTCCTCAAGTCTCCAGCGAATTCCAGCCTCACATAAATGCCAAAACTTCTGCTTTCCTATCCCAACAGTGGCCCTCTGTTGGGCCAAGCAAGATGCTCAGCTCTGGCCATATCTGGAACTGGCCAAAGCTGCCAGGGAACAGGTGACTGCAAACAAGTCACCTCACCACTGCCTCCAGGCCCCATGAACCAGAGTTCCTCTCCAGTAGTCAGTGTCTTCGCAGAACCATGAACTGGAGGAAAGTTCTGTTCTGCTTTTCTAAGATTTTTAAACTTCGTTTCTAAGTCTGCCACTGGGCTCAGCTTCAGGATTGAGCAAATGTCTTCCAGAAGAAACTAGCTGTGTGTTAAGGCCATTGAAATCACCAGTTGGATCATGTCCTTACTGCGTACCTGCCCCAGTCTCTGCTGTTTTCTCCCTCCCTGGCAACAGCAGCCCCTTGCTGAAGCCAAGAAAGGCTTCTCAGCCTCATGGTCACACCTAGAACTAGACAAATGCCCCCCTAGGAAAAAGCTGCAAAGATCCCTCCCTCACCCCTCTGGGATTCTCCCATCTGGAATTTTAGCCCATCCAGTCCTCATTGCTTTTGCAGCTCTCTGATGCCTTGAAACAGATGTGTTTTTTGAATTTGATCTAGCTTTTTTTCAGTTGTGTTCCCGTGGGAGTGTTAAGCTGCCATAAACCGCTCTATTCTAAGTGGAAAGCCCCATCTGCACTTTTGAAATGGCAGCCAATGCAGGACGCAGGTTGCTGGTGGGAAGGACTCTGCATGATGCCAGCCATAGTGCTGAATCCATCTTGCCCCCAGAATAGTATCCATTTGTGTCCAATGAGACTTTCACACAAAGTATGAAACTAAAAGGATAGAACTGGGATTCAAGAAGATTGCCAAACAGGTTCTAGACTGTTTGGTGTCTGCTTTCTAAAAAAAAAAAAAGTGTGAAAGATCTGGGTTTGAGAATTCTCTTTTTGTTTTTTTTTGAGACAGACTTTTGCTCTGTTGCCCAGGCTGGAGGGCAGTGGCACAATCTCAACTCATTGCAACCTCTGCCTCCGAGGTTCAAGCAATTCTCCTGTCTCAGCCTCCCAAGTAGCTGGGATTATAGCTGGGATTGCCGCATGCCTGGCTAATTTTTTTGTATTTTTAGTAGAGCTGGGATTTCGCCATGTTGGCCAGGCTGGTCTTGAACTCCTGACTCAGGTGATCCACCCTCCTTCGGCATCTCAAAGTGCTGGGATTACAGATATCAGTCACCGTGCCTAGCTAAGAGTTACTTTCATTATAACCTGGTAGGAAAGCTGCAGGGGAGGAGATCCTAAACTAAATTACCTCTAAATTTTTGAAGGTTACAAGTTCTTAAAAAAAGAACCTAATAATTCAGAATGACCAAATTGGCTTAGATCCATTCTCAACAGAGTCCAATTTATTTCTTTCTGACTGACATCACTTCTTTAGTAATAAGTGCTATAAATAAACAAACCAGTGTGTAAAGCATTATTTCCTGTTCCTTCTCCTCTAAAAATTAACTTTCCACTGAACAACTTCATTTACCTGGTCCATGAGGTCCACAAGTATGTAAATACATTTGTTTTTCACCTCTGTATCCCCTCAATTGTTTTAAAAACATCAATTCTATGTCTTCTGAGTCTTTGTATTTTCTCACTGGAGTGCTTATTTTCCCATTTGTATATTTACCAAAATCCCTAATTCTAATTTTAACCGATCTTTCCCAGAGACTTTTCTTCTCCAGCTCTGTATTCTTTTATTTGTTCAAAGATTTACTAAGTGTTGTCTTATTATATCCAGAGTTACATACTGTACATAGCCACATCTCAATTTTGTAGCTGAGAAAGACAATATTTGATTTCATATATCTGAAAGTAATTGATATTTGATTGTAGAACTACCCTTTTAATACAAAACAGAGAATCTAAAGCACTCTATACCTTGACAATTTCTCACCAAACCTTAGCGTACTGTCTTACACATACTGGGCATTTAGCAGCTATCCTAATGTATTAATCAATGAAAAGTATATTAAATTCATTCAGGGAGTAAGTTAAAGTACACATATGATTTGTAATATCTCCCATGTTCTTCTCTTGACTCTCGTCTAAAATAAAAGCCCATGTTATAGACTCAGAGACCTGTTTGGTGCTTCAGGCCAAAAGAAGAAAGAAAAACTTTGTTTAAAAAAAAGCAATCTTTGCTTCTGAAAGAACAATCTGAAAGCAATCTTTGCTTCTGAAAGAGTGAGGATAGAAGTCTTATCAAAAGAGAGAGCTTCCCAAACCATTCTTGAAAGGGCATAGAAAACAGGCATAGGGGAAGGTTTACATTCAAAGAAAGAATGATAAAGATGTGAAAAGGCAAGAATATAGAGGTGTCGAAAAGTACACTTAGATGAAAGAAGACAGTATGCTGTGTTGACTTTCTAAGTAGAAACTACAAGGAAATGTGATAGTGAGGAACCCTGGAGCAAGATAGGAAGAAGGAAGCTTATTTCACTAACTTCTCTTTCAGACCCTAAGGCTTCACCTACACTGAAGTCTGCACATTACCAGGACTCTGAGCACCGTGCTGGGAGGGTGAGTTAAGAGAGAGAAAAAGTGTTTGTGCACCTTGATATTTATGAAGATCTGTTGGAGACCATCCATGTGCTGAAGCTACCATTTGTTTTGCTTGTGGAGGTTTTCTCTTATTTGGTTCTTTTAAAACAGGAAGAAAAACCAGAAAGAAATGATTTCTAAAAATCATTTCTCTCAACAAAACACATGCTTCTGACCTCATCTTCACTCACCTTCTCTGGGGAGGACTTCTGCCCAAGTTGATATGATGATAACGCATGTCAGGAATGCGTTTAACATAATAATGGTGTGCACAACACACTTGAGCATTTATCCATGAGGATATGTGACGTTGACAAATTGAAGGCTGGTTCCAATTTGCTTGTGGATAGACACAGAAGACTAAGTCCAATGCAAAAGTGCAGAGTAAACATTTGATAAATACGGTCAAATGAATCAACCAATGAATGAACACAAAACAAGTTGAACCATACATATGTAGAGAAAACACCATAGAAAGAGTCATCTAAGCTCTCTGCTTGGTCATAGATTTATCACATCATCAACAATTTATTTCATCAACAATTTATTGCATCAACAAATGAAACAGTAAAATGAATCCAAACTTGCTTTGTACATCTGAAAAAATTGCTGGCAGATAAAGGTATCTCAAATTTAAAAAAAAAGGAGACAGAAGTTTTACATCTTATATATGCAGGTCCTGATTAAAAAATAAGAAAACAGACTGAGCACAGTAGCTCATGCCTGTAATCCCAACACTTTGAGAGGCTAAAGTGGGAGCATCATAGGAGCCCAGGAGTTTGAGACCAGTCTGGGAAACGTAGTGAGCCTCCATTTCTATTAATTAAAAAAAAAAAATAAGAAAGCAAAACAAAAACATTGCTTCATCCAATTAGAACATACAGTGAAAAACAAAAGGATGTCAGGCGTAAGTTTGGATTCTTGCTCCATCTCTTCTGTTTGCTTCAGGAATGTTACTTAACTCCTGTGAACCTTTTTCCTCATCTTAGAAATGTGATACCCATACTTATTTGGAAGTGAATTAACCTAGTACATATACTAAGTAAGCTCATGAAGGTAAAGGCCTTGTGGGTTCTTTTCACTTGATAAGAATTTTCTATTTAGATTCATTTTTCTTCTTGGAGTATGTACAGTATGTCTGCTGCTGACTACAAAGTAATGTGCCCATGCCATTTTCGAAGAGAAAGGAGAATTTATTAGGTTGATCAGAGGAGCATGCAGTAAGAATATAATAAGTACACTGATGCCAAGAAAAGGTTTCTTCTTATCCTATTACTGCTCTTGTTTTCTTTGGACATTTCATCTCCAAATACACCTCACGCCCACATCGAACAGTCTTCTGGAACATAGATGGATGAAGGGACCTAATAAAGGTTTGATCTTTTTTGGTTAGGTCACTTCTTTCCCCTCTAGAAATTTATCTCAGGCTCACTACGTGCAGTCCCTGTACAGAAGCTTTTATTGTTCATTTCCAGAATGCAGACATTCCTACGCTGATAGGTGGGTTCAGACAGCCATGTCTATCAACTCATCATTTTCTTGGAGCAGACAGTCTTGGATGGCTTTAAAATAAGGCTGAGAGATTGATCATAAGACCATGAAGAACACTAGTGGTTTTCTTTTGGCAAGAGCAGCAATTTCCAAACTTTAGCCATTTTAATGTGATGGCCATGATTTTTGTCACGTCGGCACACCAACTCATCTTTATGTTTTGATCATAGTTGCTTAATGCTTCCTTAATATTCTTTTAAAACACCTCCTCTTTTTACCCAAAATTATTTAAAATGAAAGTTTATATTATTATTTTCATTGTTAAAAAATCACCATAAAAAGAAAATTTTTTAAAGTATAAATTCTAACTAGAAGGCTGTCTAAGATTCTGAGCTTCTGACCTGCTTTTTTTAAAGATGGAGTTTATGAAGTGTAAAAGATATGTGTTACAGATTTGTAGCTCTGAACTTAGACTTTCTGCTTGGTGAAATCAGCACTGAGAAGGAATTGAAAAGGGAATCACTTCCTCATCCTGTGGGTCAAGAAGATGTAATGCTTTATCTAAGGACTGTCAGTAATGAGGAAGTGCCTGTTATAGGGGGGTGCTAAGGGCAACCCCATTTCTCTGGTTATAGGGACCTGCAACCTCAGTGGGGCCCAAGACGGGTACATTCGGGTCACGGCCAACATGCAGAGAGAGAGAGAACGCACACCTTTTTGGTGAGTACCCTGTTACATAGATATTTCACAAATATTGGTTCCCTGGAAACCCCTCCCACCTTCCCTCTCATCCTTGTAAGTTCTTCCTCACATCCCACCTTAATATAAACAATAACCAGTTATTACTGTGGGTTCCTATGTGCCAAGCAGTTTCATGTATCATTTCATTCAATCTTCACTACACTTTAATCATTTTATGACTGAGGAAACTTAATTTATAACTGAAGCAACTTGCCCCAAATTGGCCCAAGGGCAGGGATCTCTTATGATTTGGGGTTCTACCACCAAGATATAATTAGAGATAAGGATGTTATTTAGCTAATTAAGTCAAATAGACAAAACAAACCATTTACCTCAATTATCTGAATTTTGGCTCACCATTCTTAAAGTTTGGCTCAGAAATTATACTCTTCTTTTTTCTAGGAACAGTTTTGTTTTGTTTTTGGCTTGGGTAATCTGGCTTATTGCCTTGGTTCTCTCATCAGTGACTACCACAGTATTGTTCTCAGAACCTTTTCATAAATACACATGGAGAGAGGAAGTAAGGGAGACAGACAGAGGGAAAGGGAGAGAAGGAGGGCAGGAGGGAGGGAGGAGGATGCCTCTTTGTTAGCAAACCTACTGGATGTGTATTCCTGAGAATGGAGGTCTGCACCTAATGATTGCTAATAAGCCTCATCACCTTTGGTCACTTCCCCTACTACAGATGGTTCACTGTGTTTCTGTTACCCTCAGCCCTGAAATGGAGCTCACAGAATTGGCCCTAACCTCCTCACATGGCTGTGACAATCTAATGAGTATATGTTTGCAGAAGTATTAAACCCATAAACACGTTGCTTCAGATGGGATTCTTCGTGGTGATTTAACTGGGTACTCTGCCCTCCTAGGGAGCTGCAGCTTTGCAGGACTCTCTAGAACTATAGTGACAGCCAGCCATCACTTTAGGGATAATACTAAGTAAGAAACTCTTGATCCTATCTAAATTCTTCATGCCTTGTATGTGCAAATGTGAAAAGCCAGAAACACCATTCCCAGTTCCATGGTCTATTAATAATATTCTTTCAGCTCCAAAACAATTCCATCGCTCCGAATGAATTTAACATATCCTTGCTCCATTATTCAAATTCAAACATCACCTCCATGAATAAAACAAAACAAGACACATTTGCCAAAAACAAAAACATGTTTTGCCTCAAATTTCTCGTTTGACAATTTTGGGGGTAATAATTAGGTGAGTAAATGTTTCAGCTCCCTAATTCATTTTGCTTATATGTGTGAGCATCCATAATATGGTTATATTTATAAACTGTAAAGATGTTTCTGCTATGTCTGAATTTTTGAAAGTCAGTACCTGCTGAAATTCTGTCCTATTTGCAAGCAAGAACGTTTGGCCTCTCACTTTTCCATTTAGCTTAAAAAATCTCATAAGTATTTTAATAAATATAGGGTTGACACGGTTCTCATACATTTATGGGCATGTTATCACAATAAGACCTTTATTTCCTAGTTATAAAATATTTTTAAATTACCCTTTAAACTGCCACTCAGCTTATGGAGTCTATGACAGTTTTTTGTTTTGTTTTGTCTTCAAATTGAAGCACTGAACCGACAACAGTCACGGGCTTGTTGAGTTTAGATTTGTCTCAACTCCTCTTGTCAATGTCAAATAACTTCTACAAATGTGCCAAGATGTTTAGTTCTGTTGCCTGCAGGTTAACTGCATGAGTCCCAAAGTCTTCAAGACTCAGGGCAATCTGTGATTGTAAGAAACAATCACCTGCCCCCCAAAAAACTTTCCCACCTGGAGGACTTCTAACTGAAGAGTGAAAAGGATATCTCTTAGGGACTAGGGGAGATGTACCAAAGCAACTAAGAGTGGAGATACATTTTAAGGCTATCTTATTGTATAAACCAACATGAGGTTTTGCACACATAACTGGAGTTGAATACATGACTACCCACCTGTACCCCTGAACCCATCTATTTGTCCCGCATTTCCAGAGCTACCACCCTTGTTCAAATACTTTCTTGGAGAATAGCAATAATATCCTAGTTGTTCTCCCGACACCAACCCTACCCTCCTATACTCCAGTGTTCACACGGCAGCCAAAGTAATCTTTGAAAACACAGAACTGATCTTGTCACTTCCCTAGCTTAAGAAAGAAAAGACAGTGATTTCTCAAAACTCTTCAAAGTAAGGCCAATGGCCTCAGTGTCGTCCCCTCTGACCTGGCTGGTTTCATCACACACCGCTCCCCTCTGTCTTCTGTGCTCCAGCCTCAAACTCCTGTGCACTTGGTAAGGAGTCTTTCTCCCCTCTTCTCCACCTATATGGGAATCAGTGGAGTATGGTTAAGAGAATGGGTTCTGGAAAATAATAGGCAGGGCTGTATTGAGTTACTACATGAAAAGTGCTTAGAGTCAACCCTGATACCTAGTCTACACTCAGTGAGTGATAGCTGTTTCAGGAGCTTACTCAACTTTCAGCTTTCAGCTGAAATAGCACTTCCCTTGGGAGGCCTTTCCAACTCCCGCAGGCCAAGCCTGGACAACCTATTAGGTGCACTCACAACTTCTTCCACTTCTTTAAGGTACTTGTCACAATTTGTAGTTATGTGTGACTATTTGATTGATTTCTGTCTCCCCTGCTAGGCTATAAACTCAGCGAGGTCAGGAATCATGACTATTTTGTTCACCATTTATCATATTCTGAGCACTTAACTTGGAGCCTATAGTCTACTGTGTGTGTGTGTATATATATATATAGAGAGAGAGAGAGAGTTGGGGTCTCACTGTGTTGCCTAGACTGGTCTCAAACTCCTGGCCTCAAGCAAACTTCCTGCTTTAGCCTCCCAAGTCACTCGGATTACAGGTGTGAGCCACCATGTCTGGTTAATCAATATATATTCATCAAGGGATGTTGAAGGAATAAAAAAGTAGATGGATGGATGGACAGATGAATGGATAGATGGGTGGGTGGATGGATGGATGGATGGATGGATGGATGGATGGATAGATGGACAGATGGATGAGTATATCTGGTGAAGTGTTAAACTAGGTAAGATAAAGTCCCCAAAAGAATATTAGAAATCTAAATAAACATGGATCTTGTGGAAATAAAGACAAATGTAGGGTGGTAGAGAAGAGAAGAAGGAGAGTTGTCTGAAATTTTCACAGATATTTACTTCCAGTGGGAGGGAGTGCTCAGGCTGAAGCTTCCTGGTAAGCAAAAGGAGGACGGTCCTTAGCCGAGGCCTCACAACATAACGCTAAAGAGCACAGACCCTGACATCTATCAGGCCTGATTTGAATTCCAGCTCCACTGCTCCCAAGCTGTCCACAGAGAACATGTTATTTCACACTCCTAAGTTCCATTTTTCCTGCCTTAGAATTGGGTAACAATAATGCCCTCCCATGAAGATATTAGGAGGCTTAATTGAATTTTGGGGGTAAAGTGATGCCCTCAGTGCCTTGAGCATAGTCATAAGAAACTGCCACCCTGAGCTCAGTCTTAAAATCCTCAAAGGAGTAACATGGTTCGTGCTGCTGTGTTGTAAGGGGCAGGAGGAGTTGCAAGTGAATCACAATAACCTTGCAGAAAATCTGCTTCTGCTCCTGCAAGATGGGACACACAGCAGCCATATCTTACAGGGACAAGTTGCTCCATGTATCTTGTGCCTAAATTGCTATTCCTCTTCTTCTCACCCCCTGTGATGAACCCTGGATCCTTAGGGGCTCAGCTGGTATTTTCACTGTTGTCAAAACTAGCTTCCTAATTACTTGAATTACTGTAACTTGAATTTTTTTCAAATATGTATAATTTCCCAGAGACCACTAATTTTCTTTTCATAAAATAAAGTCCTAAAATAATCTAGTTGTGTTCTTTCCCCATAGGCCTTAACAAAAAAAAAAAAAAAAGAAAAGAAAAGAAATATGTACTTTTGAAATCACCTCATGTCTCCTGGATTTCCTCATTCAGCAGCAAAAGAAATGTAATAATGGACCCAGCACAATTCACAGGGAGGGGAGGAAAATCTGCCACCCTAGTCCTCAAGGGAAGAGACATGAAGCTGATCGCAGGGTGCAAATTTAATCTCTGCCTGAGGTTCTAAAGAAAAGGGGGTCTGAGCTGATTGTTCAATTACACACTCAGTAAGCACATGGTTGTGTTATCCCTGCTGAAAAAGGGCAGTGAGCCAGGCTTTCATTCTTGTGTTCAACATATGGGAGACTGCAAAGACCACACAGATGGCAGACGACACAGAATAACCCACTTTACAAAGGCAAAAAGTGAGTTTCTGTCTGGTGGTAACACAGATTGGGTGATTGTGGCTGGCAGGTCCAATTAGTTGTAGGCTTGATATGGCCGTGGAGAGTGAGGGGCCAACATCGATTTCCATAATATAGACAGCTCTTAGATTTTACTAGAAATTATCCCAAATCTTATGGGAATATCTGTACTTGTGAACACACAATTTCCTCCATAAAATTCAGATGATTTCAGATCATTAGTGATTCTGTACCAAACTAGTTTTCTCTGGCTAAGAATGCTTTTTCATACCCCTTTCACTTTCTCTTCCTTTTCTTCACTGGCACTAACATTGACTTTTTTCAGAAGCAGTTTTCCACAAAGAAATCGAATCATTTTTTATTATTTAAGAGTCGTGGCACATATGGTGAGGAAGGAACAATGAAACCATGCAGAGATGAGGATATGGAAGGTGGGCAGGAGGCAAGGCTCCGACACCCACTAGACCAGACATATGAATACACATCAGGGGAAGAAAAGGAAACAAACTACATTGATATCTACCCTTTCCATGGTGTGATGAGAGTTCCTTTCATGTCATATAGTCTTACTGCAGAGTCTATACTCATAAACACTGTTCTTTATAGGCACTCTGTAAGGTTTGACCTTATTATGCCCATGTAATGACATGAAAACTGAGACCTGAGAAGGTCAAGAAGAAAAATCTCTTAGCCATGAGTAGGATTGTTATGGACCTGTTCTATAAACAACAAGAAAGCATGGTGACATTTTGCTTCATGGCAACAACAGGTCTCAACCACAGATATGTATGTATCAGAGTTACTTAGAACTTCTGAAAATGAAGGTGTCCACGCACTGTTCCTGATCTACGGAATTAGAATACATCACTTTAAAGGCTAGTCAGCAATTTCATTCCATAGATAATCCTGCTAATTATGAAGCATAACTCATTTATCTCATTTAATTTTGCAATGGCCCTTAAGGGAACTACTCTTAGGATTCCTATTTTATTGATGAGGAAAAAGGTAAAGAGAAGTCTAGGAACATGCTTAGTGTCACACAGGAAGTGATGAAGGCAGAATTCAGACCCAGGTTGTTCATGCCTGAATTTTTCCTACTACATATTCATTGTCTTTCCAACATTCAGGATGCTTCAAAAGACCACAGGGCTTTTGATGCCCAGACATTTCTACTATTTTTCCAAAATCTATTAAAAATGGGGAAGGAGGAGCATCTATGAATATAATTAATACCTGGTATTTCCATAGTAATTTTTAATTGAAAAGGACTATGTATTTATTATACTATTTAATCCTCACAACAACCTAGAAGGAAAACGTTATTTTTCTTATTTTACAGACAGAAAATTAAGACTGGGAGGGATTAGATAATCTATCTTGGATCCTACAGCCAGTGAGTGATAGGCCCTGGATTCAAACCCAGATTCTCTGCCTTCACAGCCCTCCCCACCTTGGCCTTAGTAATAATTCTTGGACCTCAGAGGCAGCCTCTTTCTTTTCTCTGCCTTTCCTGCCTTGCCACACAGCCTTTGTGTTTCTTTGTGCTTCCTGATGAAGGATACAAGTGCTAGCAGCAAAAGCTTGATGCCATCAGCCTGTGATCTGGACAATCTGATGCAATCATCTTTCTCACAGCATCCTCAAGGAAAAAATCATAGGAAAGAGCTGCTGAGCTTTTTGTTTGTTTTCAACAATAAGAGATGTTCAAGTTGTTATCAGTGTTCGAGCTTTCTAATCAGCCTAAACTGTCTCCTCTATAATATGTGCTGACCTTCTAGACTGATAAACCTGCATAATTATTGACATCTGCAAAAGTTAGTGTTTGCATATTATGTTAGGGACATAGTTCTGACCACATTGGGAGCAGCAAGTATTAGAAATCATTACAGGCAGGCTGGCTGTGAGAATGGTACTTTCAATTGTACCAGGCAAATGGCAAACAGATGAGTTTATATCAAGGCTAGATATAAATTTAGATTTTCTCTATATACCTAGCCTCCAGATTGAGCCAAAACAGCAATTTTTGTTTTCATCAGTTAGAGCAGACAGTCTCTTAGGGGTCACAGCTGGTTTATTTGCCATTTCTGTGACAGCAATAGTGCCAACAAAAGCTGATATACGTCATTTAAATGAAAGCATACGATCTTGGTGTTATTTGGTGAGACCTGTCATCAAACTAAAAAGTTAAAAATCAATCAACTGTTTCTTTTTATGTGTCATATCAAACCAAATAGCTCTACCACTTCTTTTAATCAGAATTATTTAGCTTATAAATTTGACTACAACCAAATGTTATGTCTGATTTTAGTTCACTCATTTAAAACTATTTACTGAGCACCTACTATACGTAAAGTATTGTGCTAACTCTGAGGTTATAGTTAAGAATAGCATAGGTGATAGCTCCTGCCCTCATGGGGCTTACATTCTAGAGACAGACAGAGAAGTAAATTAGTAAAATAAATCATTTCCTTGAATATTCAGGGAGGGCCTTTCTGAAGAGGCAGTAGTTGATTCTGCACTGAAGGTTAAAAAGAAGCTGGTTATGTGATAATCAGGGAAAGAGCATGCCAAAACACAAAAGCTCCAAAGCAAGAGCTACTCAGCCTGTTTGAGGCACAGAAAGGAGGCTAAAATAGCTGTAAGGTGGTTAGCCAGGATATAAGGTGGTATGGAGTAGGGGTGAGAGAAAATGGAGATGGTGAATTTAGAAAGGTAGACAGTGACCAAATCGTGTCAGGCCTTGCATGAGTTGTCAGTAAAAATTTTGGGTGACAATGATGACATTCATCCTGTGATATCCTTCCACCCTGCTGAGCTCATTCAGTTATCTGTGCCTTTGTGCACTTCCTCTACTTCCCTCTAACACTATGGAGGCACTGTTGGATCCTCCATGACTCCTTGGTTCTTCTCCTTGGAGTGTTTTGTGGGTCAAATACTTCTGGCGTGGAAGGACTTTAGGACACCAGGCAGTGCTGAAGGTTGGAAGAAAACCTGACTCTATCATTTTCTCTAATGGGAAAAATGCCTACAGAAGTGTTTTTTCCCCTATCAAGTTTGATGGAGATGTGACCCTTCCTTTTGAGTAACATGACTGATAAGCACAGCTATAAATACGTATTATTTGGCTAGATGACACAGTGGTGATTGCTCTCCCAAAATGAGATAATTTAAAAATAAATTACATTGGATTTGGCAATACTGGGTTTTATGGAATCTCTATAATTGAATAAATTGGTCAAAATCCATAGAACCCTGAGATAGAGGTAAGTATTTACTCTGATTCCCCCAACTCTTTTCCTGGCCAACTTTTATCATCCTTCAGGTCTCAGCCCAATCAGTAGTCATTTTCTTGGAGAAATTCTACCTTATAACCATGGGCTAGGCTAGTTGCACCGTATTCTCTTTTTTTCTGTTGTTACAGTTTTGCCTTGAAAACACTTATCACCACAGTAACTATAACCATATATGAATACCTTTATTGTTCTCATTAGACAGAGAAAGCATGGACTATGTCTGTTCTCATTCATGCATGTGTCTGACAAATATGAATAAAGTGCTCACAGTATGCCAGTCAGTGAGCTCAGTGATGGGGAACACGTAAGTCACTGTTCTTATGGAGCTCACGTTCCACTTGGGAGGCTCAGTTGCCACTTGGACTACATTCCTTCCCCATTCTTCTTTTCTTTCTTCCCTCTTCCTTTCTTTCTCCTTTCCTTGCTTCCCTTCTAGCATATATTTAAGGAACACCTGCTCTGCCCCAGGCACTTAATTAGCTGCCAGGGATGCACGGATGAGCAAGACAGTTCAGCAGTCTATGGTTTAATTTGTAGTATCTTATTTTTTTGTTGAGGCAGAGAAAAGGAAATAGATATTGTTAACATGGAAGTATTTATCATCCTCATAGAGTATAGGTCTTCTAGTCCCACCCCTTGAGGAAAATGAAGAATGTTACTAGTGCCAAGATATGCTATAGGAAATACTAGGCAGGCTGGCAATAACTTGAGAGATTTCATTTACCTTTTATAGACAAATAGCCACAGAAGAGATGGATTAGGTGATGTCTCCCACCTTTCACTTTTTAGCAAGACTACAGAGGAAAAACAAACAAATCTCTTCTTAGTTCAGTATTATACATCTCCCAAGTCCCACACCAACCTCCCCTGCCCTCAACAAAACACATTACCTCCCATACACTGTGAGAGGTCAATGGAGTAAACATCATATTTTTAGAGACAGGCTATATTAGCTAGCCACTGCAAAATCTCTTCTTTTATCCTAGGAGGCTCTGTGAAATCTGAGTATCTTGTAACTCAAGAAATCTTGTGATCCTCAACACCACCGACAAGGACTAATGGACTTGAGCTTGATAAATTTCAGGGGCAAAGATGCCTTAGCCAAGTCCCGATGAATAGATTCTAATACCCAGCATTACCTACACCTTACAAATAAGCTTAAGGATCATTTCCTCAAACTTCCATCATTTGCTTATCACTATCATATTATTTATCATAGCTGTTTATCATCTTTACTATTATTTACTAAATATTTTTCTTAAAATTGACTCATCTTTTTGGACTTCAATTGACTTATTTTAAAAAGAAAATGATATTACATATTAAAAATTGAAAATGAGTATCAATCATAAATGGAAGGTTAGTAGCATAGGTATTAGAATTAGCAGACAAGGACACTAACTATTTTGACAACTATATCCTGTTTTTAAAGATGTCAGGTAAAGTCAAAAATAAATGTGTATATACATATGTGTATATATATGTATATAGATATATATGTGTGTGTGTATATATATATATAGAGAGAGAGAGAGCAAGAAAAAGAGAAAGAGAGACAGAGTCTTGCTCTGTTGCCCAGGCTGGAGTTAGGTGGCACAATCTCGGCTCACTGCAACCTTCACCTCCCAGGTTCAAGTGATTCTCCTGCCTCTTCTGCCTCAGCCTCCCAAGTAGCTGGGATTACAGGCATGCACCACCACACCCAGCTAATTGTTGCATTTTTAGTAGAGACGGGGTTTCACCATGTTGGCCAGGCTGGTCTTGAACTCATGACCTCAGGTGATTCACCCTCCCCAGCCTTCCTAAGTGCTGGGATTACAGGCATGAGCCACCAGAGCTGGCCAGATAGTTTTAAAAAGAGCAAATTCAAACTTCTAGAACTGAAAAATACACTATTTAAAGTAAAAAACATACTAACCAGATTAATGACAAATTAGACATTGCATAAGAAAAGATTCATAGACATTAAGACATAGCAATAGAAATAATATAAAATAAAACAGTACCGATAATTTTTAATTAAAAAAATCTAATAGCTATAGGACAATTTTAAGCAGTACAATAAAATATGTATTTGGAGGCCATAAAGGAGATGAGATGGAGAGAGGACGGAAAAGAATAATTGAAGAAATAATGGCCTTAAATTTTCCAAATTTAATACAAATCATAAAATCATAGATCTCACAAGCTCAATGAAACTTTGCTAGGGCATACCATAATAAAATTTCTGAAAACCAGTGTTAAAAAGAAAATCTTAAAAGAAGCCAAAGGAAAAAGAAAGACATGATTGTAGAAAGCAACAAGGATAAGGATGTCAACATATTTCTCATTGCAAGCAATGCAAGAAAGAAGACAGTGGAGCATCCTCTTTAAAGTATTGAAGGGACTACAACCTATAAACCTGTATCAAGGAAAAATAACCCTCAAAAATGAAGGTGACATAAAGACTTTTTCAGACATACAAAAGCTAAAAGTATTCATCACTTGCCCTACAAGAAATATTACTGGAAGGTCTTCAGGAAGAAGAAAAACTTCTGGAAATGTAGAAATGTGGCTTTACTGAAAGGAATGAGGAGCATTGGATTTGGTAAATATCTGAATTTTTTTTTGTTTTTTTACTATTTAACTTTCTTTAAAATATAACTGACTGATTAAACAAAAATAACAATGTGGTATTGGGTTTATAATGTGTATCTATGTAAGGCAACAGTAGGGAGGGAAGAAATGGAAGTGTAATATTATTGGTGAAGTAGTATAATGTCATTTGAAGTTAGAATGTGATAAGCTAAAGATGCATATTATAAATCATAAAGCAAATACTAAAATAACAAAGTCAAGAATATGGCTAATAAACCAACAAAGATCAATTAAATTATTTTAAAAATCCAAAAGAAGGAAGAGAAAGTGAAAAATGGAAAGAAAGAACAGATAACACAAATAGAAAATGAACAGCAAGACAACAGATGTAAACTTAACCACATCAATAATTACATTAAATGTAAATGGTCTAAATATATGCTGCCTACAGAAAAGGACTTTAATTATAAAGATACAAATAAGTTAAAAGTAAAAGGATATTGAAATGTACTCTGTTAACCATAGTCAAAAGAAAGCTGGTAGCTATAGTAATATCAAAATAGATTTCAGAATAAACAAAAGTATTGCATATAATTCTATTAATAATTTAAAGAGGTCAATTCATCAAAAGGATGTAACACTTTTAAGTGTTTATACATCTAGTAACAAAGTTCAAATGAAGCAAAGAAGAAGTACACATATCCACATATGTCTATATTCAGAGGTTTCAAAACCTCTTCCTCATTAATTGATAGAATGAATAGACAGAAAATCACTAAGGACTCATTTGAACATTATCAACCAACTTTATCTAATTCACAATTATAGAGCACTTTATCCAAAATCAGCATAATACAAGTTTTTATTAAGTGTACATGGTACACTTACCAAAGTAGACCATATTCTAAATATATAAGTATCAACAAATTTGAAAGGATGCAAGTCATACAAAATAACTCTCTGACCACAATGAAATTAAAATACAAATCAGTAACAGAGAAATCTCTGAAAAATCCCCCAAATATTTGGAAACTAAATAACACACTTCTAAATAGCCCATGAGTCCAAAGAAAAATCAAAATGGAAATTAGAAAGTATCTTAAGCTGCATGAAATTGAAAATACGACATATCATGTACACAAATACAAAATATGTGGAATAGCACATAAGCAGTACTTACAGGAAATTTTGAGCACTAAATGTCTATGTTAGGAAAGAAATAAAGTCTAGTATCAATGACATTGATTCCACCTCAAGGTACTAGGGAAAAAAGAGCAAATAAAACCTAAAATAAGCCAAAAAAATAAAAGCGAGAGCAGAAATTACTGAAATAGAAAGCAGAAGAAAAATAGAGAAAAATCTATGAAACTAAAAGGTGGTTCTTGGAGAAGATCAATATAGTAATTTTTAGCCCTCTAGCCAAAATGATCAGAAACAAAAGCAGAAAAGATACAAACTACCAACATCCAGAATGAGAGAGGTGACATCACCACCTATTCTATAGATTTTTTTAGATGAGTGAACATTATAAACTTTATGCCAATACATTTGATAACTTAGATGAAATAGACTAACTCCTTGAAAGATACAAACTATCAAAGTTCACTCAAGAAGAAGTAGATAACCTGCATACTTTAATACCTATTAAAGAAATTGAATTTATGATCATAAATCTTCTCACAAACAAAACCCCAGGCTCCAATGGTTTTATTGGTGAATGCTAATAATGTAGGCGTTACTAAGAAATTATCTAGGTAGATAGTGAGGGTAAGGAAGTCCTTGGTAAGATTTCCTTTTAAATAAAAAGCACCTCCCAAATAATTTCTTTTCTAACAAAAAGCAGCCTGTAAAATCGAGCTGCAAACATAGATAAGCAAGCTGGAAGTTTGCATGGGTGAATGCCAGCAGCTGTAACAATAGGAAAAGGCTACCTGGGGGTTAGGTGTATCCAACACTGAGGCTCCATCTTCCCTTCTCTTTATCAGCCACGTGTACAGTAAGGAGTAGAACACATGGCCAATGGCCAGGTTAAAAACAATTTCCATAATAAAAGATTAGGGTGGGGTGGCCAGTTTCTTTGCTGTGCTGTGTAAATATCACACCTGGTCCAACCAATCTTTGGGTCCTACATAAATCAGACACCACCTCCTCAACCCAGTCTATAAGACCCCGTGCGTTTCATCAAAGGACGAGAAGTCCCACTCGGGTGCCCCTCTCTCTTGCAGGAAAGAGAGCCGTTCTCCTTTCTCTTTCTTTAAACCTCCACTCTTAACCTCACTCCATGTGTGTCCTTGATTTCCTTCGCATGGGGCAACAAACCTCAGGTATTACCCCAAATGAACAATGCCACTTCACTACCAAATAGTTAGGGAGGAAATAATACCAATTCTGCACTCTTTCAGAAATTGAATAGGAAAGGATACTTAGCAACTCATTATCTGAGAGCAATATTACAGTGATACTGAAACCAAACACATTACAAGAAAAGAAAACTATAGACCACAAATCCTCAAGAACATAGGAGTAAAATGTTTAAATAAAATTTTAGCAAATCAAATCCAACAAGATGTAGAAACAATAATACATCGTTACCAAGTGGGATATATCCCAAGATTAAAAATTTTGTTTAATATGTGAAAAATCAATCTAATTCACCATATTAACAAACTAAAAATGAAAAACCATATGAACATCTCAATAGATGCAAATAAAGCATTTGCTAAGACCCACATTCCTTCCTAACAAAATAATAATCTCAGCAAACTAAGTATATGAGGGAACTTCCTCAATGTGATTAAAGATGTCTAAACTGTAAAGATAACAGCAAACAATGGTCAAGGCCTAATGCTTTCTACTTAGATCAGGTACAAAGTAAAGGATGTCTGCTCTTACTACTTCTATTCAACACAGTACTGGCGATGATTATCGGGGGAAACCCCACCCCCAGTATTCAATGTGAGTTCTTTTCTATTTTCCTAAGCGTCAGCTGGTCTGAGAAATAAAGGGAAAGAGTATAAAAGAGAGAGATTTTAAAGTTGGGTGTCCGGGTCAGACATCACATGTTGGCAAGTTCCGTGATGCTCCCTGAGCCGTAAAACCAGCAAGTTTTTATTAGCGATTTTCAAAAGGGGAGGGAGTGTATGAATAGGGTGTGGGTCACAGAGATTACATGCTTCACAAGGTAATAAAATATCATAAGGCAAATGGAGGCAGGGTGAGATCACAGGGCCACAGGACGGGGTGAAATTAAAATTGCAAATGAAGTTTTGGGCACACGTTGTCATTGATAACATCTTATCAGGAGACAGGGTTTGAGAGCAGATAACTGGTCTGACCAAAATTTATTAGGCGGGAATTTCCTTGTCCTAATAAGCCTGGGAGCGCTACAGGACACCAGGGTTTATTTCATCACTTCGCCTTCGACCATAAAAGACAGTTGCTTCCAAAGCGGCCATTTCAGAGGCCTACTTTCAGGGGCCATTCTCTTTCTTAGGGATGTTCCTTGCTGAGAAAAAGAATTCAGCGATATTTCTCCTCTTTGCTTTTGAAAGAAGAGAAATATGGCTCTGTTCCACCCGGCTCACCAGCAGTCAGAGTTTAACGTTATCTCCCTTGTTCCCTGAACATTGCTGTTATCCTGTTCTTTTTCCAAGGTGCCCAGATTTCACATTGTTTAAGCACACATGCTCTATAAACAATTTGTGCAGTTAACGCAATCATCACAGGGTACTGAGGCGACATACATCCTCCTCAGCTTATGAAGATGATGGGATTAAGAGATTAAAGTGAAGACAGGCACAAGAAATCAAAAGGATATTGATTGGGGAAGTGATAAGCGTCCATGAAATCTTCACAATTTATGTTCAGAGATTGCAGTAAAGACAGATGTAAGAAATTATAAGCCTTAATTTGGGGAACTAATAAATGTCCATGAAATCTTCACAATTTATGTTCTTCTGCCATGGCTTCAGTTGGTCCCTCTGTTCGGGGTCCCTGACTTCCTGCAACAGGTGATAGCCTGTAAAATAAGTGAGAAAGAAAACAGAAGGCATCCAGGATGAAAAGGAAGAAATAAAGCTGCCTTTATTTGCAGACAACATGATCATCTATGTAGGAAATGTAATAGAATCTACAAAAAACCTTCTAGAACCAATAATTGAGTTTAAAGTGTTACAGGATACAAGATCAACATCTAAAATCATTTGTATTTATAAATATTAGTAACAAATAATCAGAATTGAAATTTAAAAACAAAAGCATTTACAATAGCTTCAAAATGTTATGTACTTACAAGTAAATATGGCTAAACATGAAAGGTATGTACAATAAAAACTACAAAATATAGTTGAAAGGAATTGAAGATGACATAAACAAATTTAGAGAGATAGGGTACTCATGGGTCAGAAGACTAAATACTAAGAAGTCAATTATCCATCAAATGATTTATGAAATCAATGCAATTCAAACAAAATCTTAGCATGTCTTTTTATTGAAACTGACAGGCTGATTCTAAAATTTATAGAGGAGTGAAAAGGAGCTCTAATATAGCCAAAATAACTTTTAAAAAGAACAAAGTTGGAGACTAATACTACCTGATGTTGACATTTATTATAATGTTATAGTAACAAAGACAGTGTGGTATTGGCATAAAGATAGACATATACATCATTAAAATAGAATAGAGTCCAAAAGTAGACCCACATATATATAGACAATGTTTTTTTGACAAAGGTGTAAAGATGATACAGTGGAAAAAGTAATCTTTTCAATAAATGTTCTGGGTCAATTTGATGTATGCAAAAAAGAGAGAGAGAGTTAACGTCAATCTGTACATCACACCATAAACAAAATTTAACTGAAAGTAGATCATAGGCCTAAATTTAAAGCCTGATATTGTACAACTTCTAGAACAAAAACATAGAGGAAAATCTTTGTGGCCTTGAGTTAGGCAATGATTTCTTAGATAAGACACAAAATCACAATACATAAACACAATTGAAAAATTGTACTTTGTCAAAATGTTAAAATGTTGCTCTCAAAAAACATTGTTAAGAGCATGAAAAGACAAACCACAGACTTGGAGAAAACATTTGAAAATTGGACATATAATAAGTACTTACATCAAATATAGGTAAAGAACTCTCAAAACTCAATAAGACAAACAACCTAATTTTAAAAATTAGCAAAAGATTTTAACAAATACTTCACCAAAGAAGAGAAACAGATGTCAAATTGAGCATTAAAAGATACTTAGTAGGCCAGGTGCGGTGGCTCGTGCCTGTAATCCCAGCACTTTGGGAGGCCAAGGTGGGCGGATCACAAGGTCAGGAGATCAAGACCATCCTGGCTAACATGGTGAAACCCTGTCTCTACTAAACACACACACACACACACACACACACAAAGATGCTTAGTATCATTAGTCATTGGGAAATGCAATTTAAAGCCACAATAAGTGACTATTAACCTATTAGAATGGCTAAAATTAAGAAGACTGACTATAGGTGCTGAGGAGGATATGAAAGAACTGGCACCCTCATACTCTTCTGGTATGAATGTAAAATGGTACAACCGCTTTGAAAAATCATTTGGTAATTTCTTTTTTTTTTTTTTTTTTTTGAGGCGGAGTCTTGCTCTGTGGCCGGGACTGGAGTGCAGTGGCCGGATCTCAGCTCACTGCAAGCTCCGCCTCCTGGGTTTACGCCATTCTCCTGCCTCAGCCTCCCGAGTAGCTGGGACTACAGGCGCCCGCCACCTCGCCTGGCTAGTTTTTTTGTATTTTTAGTAGAGACGGGGTTTCACCGTGTTAGCCAGGATGGTCTCGATCTCCTGACCTCGTGATCCGCCTGTCTCGGCCTCCCAAAGTGCTGGGATTACAGGCTTGAGCCACCGCGCCTGGCTGGTAATTTCTTTAAAGATAAACATACACTACCTTATGATTCAGCCATTCCACTCCTGGGTATGGGCCCAAGAACAATGAAAGCATATGTCCTTATAAAAACACGATCATGAGTGTTCACAGTACCTTTATTTGCAATTGGCAAAAGCTGGAAACAACCCAAATGTCCATCAACAGGTGAATGGAAAAGCAAATTGTGATCTATTTATATAATGGAAAACTGCCTGTATACACACACAAATTTGGATGAATCTCAAAATAAATTTGTTAGGTGAAAGTAGCCAGACCCTCCCTAAAAAGAGTTCACCATACTATAGTGACATAAAGAAGGACAGTAGTTGCCTGGGGATGGGATTGAGCAGAAGAGTGGGAAGAAGAGATCACAATGGGTCACAGGAATGCTTTTGGGGTGAGAGAAGTAGTTATTATCTTGATTATGGAAGTGGTTTTATGGGTATCTGCATAGGTCAAACTTTTCAAATTGTACACTTTCAACACAGGCAGCTTGGTTTATGTCAATTATACCTCAATGAAGCTGTTAAAAATATTCTGATGATGGCCTGCTCCCCCTATAGTAAAAGGCAGATTGGCTCAGGTTAGAAAGTGTTAATAGCATACCAAAGAATTTAACCTTGATTGCACAAAGAGGGATTGAATGAGAAATCATAGAGGAATAACACTCACCCTCCATAATTCAATGTTATCAAATGCTCTGTCCATGAACCACTTTAAATCACATCAAATACCAGCAGGAGGGACATGTATGCATCCCACTCTGTGGGAAACACTGAACTAAAGAAAAACTTGTAAGAGTGTAGATTGCATTAACAGGTGACTTTGCTTAATAAACCTTGAGTCTGTAACCTTGATTAATTTTGGAGTAACAATAACTTTACACCAACATTGCTTAAATGAGGAACCCAAGATTCCCTTCCAGATTCCTGCTGAGCCATCCTAACTGGGTGACTATGGCTTCTTACAGTTTCTTTGTACTCTAAAATTCTGCAGATTTTAACAGTCCATTCAATCTTCTGGCCGCTCTCCGCAAACTAGGGCAGATACAATGCCAGTTTCAAGGTAACATCTACAGTAAACAGTAAAATGTTTAAAAATAAGAGTTTCCAGAAGAAGTGAAGAGGGAGTGAGATTTTGTTAGTCCTCTAACAAAATCATAAAGGCCAAATCTTTCCCAAGTCCACTTCTCCTTTCAAAATATGTAGTGTACCCACTGATGCAAAATCAAATCATGACATAGGCTTGGGGGCTTCATTCCAGGTATAGGAAGAATGTCTCCCCAAGCACAGAAAACAAGCACTTTTCAAAAGCCGACTTGAAAGCCAGAGTCACAACGCATGTGGGCTGACGCATGTCAAGATAAATGAGGAAATTTGATGGGGCTAAGAAGATACAAGACAGGACAAGCAGATTTATTTGAGCTATGGATTTCTGAATTGCTTGCCCTCATAAAGAGAGAAAATGGCAAAGGTCATTGTATTTATTTTCTATGGCTACTGTAAAAACTGACCACAAATTTCATTGCTTAAAACAAAACAAATTTATTATCTTACAGTTCTGGAGATCAGAAGTCTGGCATGGGTCTCACTGGGCTAAAACCTTGGTGTCAGCAGGGCTGCAATCCTTTCTGGATGCTCTAGGGAAGAATCTGTCTTTTCCAGCATCTGAAACCCTTACATTCTGGGGCTTGCAGTCCTCTTCCTCCACCTTCACAGCCAGCACTAGCAAGTTGAGCCCTCCTCAAATTGCATCACCTTCTGTTCTGTCATCAAATCTCCCTTTGCCTCTCTAACTCTTAAGTACCTTTGTAGTTACACTGAGCTTACACAAATAATCTAGATGGCATCCTGATCTCAAGATCCTTCACTTAATCTGTTAGGCAAGTCCCTTTTGCCATGTAAGGGGACATGTTCACAGGTTCCTGGGATTAGGAAGTGAGCGTCTTTGGAAGGTCATTATTCTGTCTGCCATAGTCATTGAATCATTGATGTAAAACCATTGTTTCTATGGGGAAAAGAACAATCCTCGGATGCTATCAAAGAATTCCTGGGGCAGAAAGAAGAGCAGGCCCGTTCATGGTGTCCTATAGAAGGGGCAAAAGTACGTCAGGCATGTGAGAGAGCACCCTTGACAGGGAGGGCTGAGATGGTTGTTTCCATACCCTTTAGATGAAGACAGCAAGGTTGAAAGGCTGCCTTACAGCTGATTTAAGGGTGGATTCCAGCCAGCCTTGTTCTCAGGTCTGTGTTGATAATTCACCCTCTCTCCAGTAGCACCACTTCCCCTAACCCATCATCACAGGTACCTTATTTCTTTCTTAACACTTAGTCTTTGGGTCAGTGAAAATGCATGTCCTCCCTCTCTGGATGTGACAGCACTTTGAGCTGTCATCATTGTAGAGAAAAGTAGCCTTTCTCTCTCTTCTAACTGCTTGTTTAATTTTGACCAGCCACAGGGAGAAAGGGTTACAAAGCTCTCATGTTCTAGAATACCACTTGATTCACATTTACTAGCCAGTGGGATCACTATGATTTCAAACATCACATACCTGATGAACAGTTCCTTCTATGCACAATTTGTAAGCTCAGCCAGGCTCCTTTAAAGCTTTATTGTCTTGTTTAGTCATCTGACTTCCTCGAATGAGCCTAACATATCCTCACATTAAGATTCAATGCCTGGAGCCCAGTATAACATGATTAGATCAAAAGACCTGGGCCACATGTTCCATCTTGGCTTTACTAGGTAACCATTATCTCACTCATAGTTTCTCACTAGTCACTCATTCTTTTTCACACTTACTCTTCCCTTCCTTGAGAGGCTTCTAGGAAGGCAACTCTGGGGAGACACACACACACACACCTTACACACACACACACACACACACACACTGCTGAATCTCCTTCCATACTAAGTAGCTGTGAGATGTTGAACAAGGGGCAAGTTACTTAACCTCTCTGTGGTATTGTTTTCTCACCTCCAATATTGAGATGCTGTGAGATGTCTCTCCTGGGATTGCCAGGAGGATTAAATGAATTTATATCTGCAAGGCTATTAGAAGAGTTCCTGGCAAATAGTAAAGAATAAATGTTCGTTTTTTTAAAAAAAAATGTTAGAAACCCTTCCTTCTAGCTTCATTAACTCCTTTCTCTGTCACTCTGCTGACATATTTTGCCATTATCTGCTTAAGTGTCTCTCTCCTCCATGGGGCTGGAGTTTCCTTGAGGGCAGGAACTATGCCATGTTCACCTTTTCATTCCTACCATTGAGTCAGTGACTGACACCTAGGCATTCAATGAATGTTGAATAAGTAAGTCACTAAATGCAAAATATAAGATATGCTACATTTGAACTCAGGGATGTATCTAGTAATGGTTATATGAAAAGACTGGCGGGGTATGGTGGCTCACGCCTGTAATCCCAGCACTTTGGGAGGCCAAGGCAGGCAGATCACAAGGTCAGGAGTTCAAGACCAGCTTGGCCAACATAGTGAAACCCTGTCTCTACTAAAAATACAAAAATTAGCCAGACATGGTGGCAGGTGCCTGTAATCCCAGCTACTCGGGAGGCTGAGGCAAGAGAATCACTTGAAACTAGAAGGCAGAGGTTGCAGTGAGCCGAGATCACACCACTGCACTCCAGTCTGGGCAACAAGAGCGAAACTCCAACTAAAACAAACAAACAAACAAAAAACACAGCCTTTTTTGCCATAGAAAAAAAATGGAGTGAGAGAAAATAAACAAAGAGGAGTGCCTGTCACTGGCAGGTGAGGTGATACTTAACATTTATTTTCTTCTTTCTACTTTTCTGTGTTTCCTATAATGGGGGCTGGATAGAGGAAGTATGGGTACACAGCAGGGCCAACAGTGCATGCAAAGGATTGAGCCCCACTCTAACCAGAGAGATTCAGAAATTATATATAAGTGAAGATGACACTAGCTGCATTAAAAAATGAACTTGGAAATGTCAGTATCATAATGTGATGAAACTTGTTTCTTGCTCATTTGTTTAGAGGCATGTGTGTTTGTTTGTATGTATTCCATGCAGTCATCAGGGACCCAGCCTCATGGAGGCTCTGCCAGTAACACATGTAGACTGAGGAAGAGAGGGCACGGGGAGGCTTCTATGGGAGGCAGCACATGGAGCTAACACGGTGAGTTAGCTCGTCTCCCTGCATCCCCTCCAACACAACCCCATTGTCTCAACAGTCACCTCCTGACTGGCCTCCTTCTCAAGTCTCTCACCGCTCAATCCATCTTTCACCTTGCTGCCAAAGTGACTTTTCTAAAACAACTATTTGGCATGTCACTGGCCTTACTTAGCTGCCTATCCCCTGCGAATACAGTTCAGATCCCTCAAAAATAAAACTCTCAGTCTACAAACTCAAGTGTACAATAATATTTCTGTCTATGACTAAATTTAATTTCAATTTTGAGCTCCTAAATTGCCAGGTAGTAGAACCATAACCTTAATTCAGAGGATTCCCCCTCCTTTATCTGGAGTAAGGTCTAAGTTTTGGGGATATCACACAAAGCCAAAGCCTTGAGTAGGCACAGTGTTCCCAATAGTCACCATAGAGGGATTTTCTGGAAGAAACCAAGGTAACTCTTGCCCTTGTAACATTCCAGGAAATCATATCTCTTTTTTTTCTAACTTTTATTTTAAGTTCAGGGGTCCATGTGCAGGTTTGTTACATAGGTAAACTATTTTTGTTGTACAGATTATTTTGTCATCCACCTATTAACCCTAGTACCCACTAGTTATTTTTCCTGATCCTCTCCCTCCTCCCACCCTCCACCCTCCAATAGGCCCCAGTGTGTGTTGTTCCCCTCTAAGTGTCCATATGTTCTCATCTTTAGCTCCCACTTATGAGTGAGAACACGTGGTATTTGTTTTTCTGTTGCTGCATAAGTTTGCTAAGGATGATGGCATCTAGCTCCACTCATGTTCCTGCAAAGGACATGATATTGTTCTTTTTCATGGCTGTGTAGTATTCCATGGTGTATATGTACCACATGTTCTTTGTCCAGTCCACCATTGATGAGTATTTAGGTTGATTCCATGTCTTTGCTATTGTCAATAGTGCTGCGAGGAACGTATGTGTGCATATGTTCTTATGGTAGAATGGTTTATAAGGAAACCATATCTTGAGAGACTCTCATTCAGTTAGTGAAAGGAGGAAAGCCAAGTCCAGCAGCCCTGAAATTTTTTTTTTTTTTTAAAGCAAGAAAATAAGATGTTGATGTGGGTACAAGGGTGGGGGAACCTTTAAAAAGTTCATGGTAGCCTGGGCGCAGGGGTGGCTCACGTCTCTAATCCCAGCACTTTGGGAAGCTGAGGCAGGTGGATCACGAGGTTAGGAGTTCGAGACCAGCCTGGCCAATGTGGTGAAACCCTGTTTCTACTAAAAATACAAAAAAAGTAGCCGGGTGTAGTGGCATATGCCTGTAGTCCCAGCTACTTGGGAGGCTGAAGCTGGAGAATTGCTTGAATCTGTGGGGGCAGAGGTTGCAGTGAGCTGAGTTTGTGCCACTGCACTCTAGCCAGGGTGACAGAGTGAGACTCCATCTCAAAGAAAAACAAAATTAGTTAATGGTAGACACTAAAATCTCTGATACACATATCTTCATGAAAAAAATAGAAGAGCAACCTAAGATAGATTATTGTAGTAGCCAGCTAGCTAGTATACAATGTGAAAACAAGTGGCCGTATGTTTTAATGCTTTCTATTGGTATATTTGAAAATTCTAACTTACAGTTTAGCACCATGTTTATATATTTATCAAACAAAATACAGCTTGCACTTTAATTTTTACTAGCATGCAAAATAATTCCAGCAAACAATATGGAGATATTTCTGCTTTACTGAATTATATAGTCAAATTTATGAAGGACAGGGATATGTCCCGATATAGAAATAATAAAATATTACATCTGAAAAGAGATTTCATTTTATGTATGGGGAATCTGGGGTCTGTAGAAGTAATGGTTAACCCAAGATCACACAACTAATAAGCAACAAACTGGGGCCTGGGTCCAGATCTCCACGCCTATCTGAGCTGGAACAATGTGGATGATTTTTTACTCAGAGTTTCAGAAGGTAGCAGCCTTGAGAGTTGCCAGGAAAATAGTTGTCAAAGCATAAGGCAACAGTCAGCAGCTGAAGTTTTCCTTATATTCTGAACCCCATCTGCCCCCTTCTAACCAGAATCAGTACTTACTTCTTGGGCTCTGAATCTCCCCATGGCTAATGCTATTTCCTATACATACTTATTGTGATGGTTAACTTTATGGGTCAACTTGCCTTGGCTAAGGACTGCCCAGATAGCTGGTAAAAATAATTTCTGGGTGTGTCTGAGAGGGTGTTTCTGGAAGAGTTTAGCATTTGAATCCATACATTAGTAAAGAAGATTGGCTGCACAACCAGGAGGCACAGTAGGAGGTGAGCGGTGGGTGAGCCAGTGTTACCACCTGAGCTCTGCTTCTTCATGTCAGATCAGAGGTGACATTAGATTCTCATAGGAGTGGGAACCCTATTGTGAACTATGCATGCGAGGGATCCAGATACTACTTATGAGAGTCTAACAATGCCTAAGGATCTGAGGTGGACCAGTTTTATCCTGAGACCATCGCTGTGTCCCCTCATGCCACCACACATGGAAAAATTGTCTTCCATGAAAACAGATCCTTGGTGCCAAAAAGGTTGAGGACTGCTGCCTTATAGTGCATCTCTTCCTAGAAGATTTGGAATGTTCCTAACACACACAAAAAAATGAGAGATGTTTTGGATATCCTAATTACCCTGATTTTATCATTACATATTATGTGTCTATATCAAAATATCACATGTACCCCATAAATGTGTACTTTTATTATGTGTCAATAAAAAATCCTTTTACATATTTATCTACAATCTGTTGGTTATGCTTTTCTGGAGAACCCTGACTAGTGCACTTATAGACATAGATCTTCCATGCATAGTCCCCTTTTCGGGTAACAGCATCTCAGGTTGTCTTTGGGAATGACTCCTCCCCAGGGCATGTAGTCTTCGGGTAGAGTCTTTTATAGCATCTGATTTTCCCTTGGTTGAGGAACACATGTAATCTGCAGGCCAATCAGAGTTCTTCTCCTGGAGACTCTAGTCTTGATCAGAGTGACACAAAGATGAAAAAACAGTTAGAACCAATTTATCCAGTGATGACACCCTGAGACTGTCCATTAGTGCCTGCTTCCAGGATAACCAGCATTTCCCTAGTTCCCATCCTTTCAATAAACTCCTTTCTTTGCCTAAGTGATTTTTGTTTTGTTTTATTTTGTTTTGTTTTCACTCTGTCGCCTAGGCTGGAGTGCAGTGGTGCAATCTTGGCTCACTGCAACCTCCACCTCCCTGGTTCAAGTGATTCTCTTGCCTCAGCCTCCCGAGTAGCTGGGACTACAGGTGCCCGCCACCACGCCCAGCTAGTTTTTGTATTTTTAGTAGAGACGGGGTTTCACTATGTTGGCCAGGCTGGTCTCAATCTCCTGACTTCATGATCCACCCACCTCGGCCTCCCAAAGTGCTGGGATTACAGGCATGAGCCGCTGAGCCTGGCCTTTTGCCTAAGTTTACAGGGTTGGTTTTGTTTACCTGCAATAATATGAACTGATAAAACATTCAGTTAGCAGTCTGATTGATCAGCTTCCACTTAACTGATGTTATTAACCAAGTACTAACTAGTACCTCAGCATGCTGATCCCCAACATCTAGTAAGCTTGACTCCATTACACCCATGCATTCCATTTGATTCTATACTTACCAACCATTGTAGTATTTGTTCTCAAATCCACTTATGCCAATTGTACATAGTATAGCAATTATGTAACATAATTAAATGTTAAGTAAATCGATGAAATGTGAAGGCAAAACCAGTGCCTATTCTTGTGAAAACTATGTGGGAGTCTTGATAAAGGTAGGCAAGTAAAAATGCTGTCATAAATTAGGTATGTGTGAGAGAGAGAGGATTGTCAGATAATGGTACAAAATAATAAAACTCTAGTCTTTTCTTGTTTTCATTTTTAAAGACAGAGTCTCACTCTGTCTCTCAAGCTAGAGTGCATTGGTGCAATCATGGCTCACTGCAGCCTCTACCTGCTGGGCTCAAGTGATCCTCCTGCCTCAGCCTCCTGAGTTGCTAGTACCAAGGAGCACCACCATGCCAGGTTAGTTTTTATTTTATTTTAATTTATGTAGACACAGTGTCTCACTATATTACCCAGGTTGGTCTTGAACTCCTGGCCTTAAGCAATCCTTTCATGTAGGCCTCCCAAAGTGCTGGGATTATAGGCATGAGCCATCACAGCTAGTCCTCTAGAAGAAATTTTTAAATTAAATCATTTCTCAAGAGTTAAGTTCTTACTCTCCTTTAAACAAATCAAAATTAGACATGACAGAGCATTCCCAATGGGTGATTCCAATCAGCAGACCCAAAAAAATCAAAGGCAAGGCTTTGACCCTATGGAAAATTGGAAGATAAATGAACATTTATTTAATCTTCATTAAATAATGTAAAAATACTTAAGGTATATATCATTTATTATAATTTCTTGATTTATGTATCTTTTTTCTCAAATTAACTGAGTGATCAAATCGAACAGGAGGTCTATTGTATAAAGAAATCCAGAAGGAAACTACTATGCTTAGATCTACTCATGTGTTAGTACTCAGTGGCATGGACCCATATTGAATTTAAGGGGATACCCCAATTCTTTGCCTCTCAAAATATAAGAGTTGGAAAGAATCTGAACGGTCATCTAGGTCACATCTTCTTTTCACAAATTGAAAATTGAGGCCCAGAAAGGTGAAGTGATTATGCTGAGTCATACAGTGGTTCATGACAGAGCTGTGACTATGACCTGGGTTTCCTTAATGTATGAGCTCATCCTGCAGCACAGCAATTTGGTTCAAAGGTTTTTATCCATTTATTTATCCCTCTGCAGACATAGGTTTAATAGAACAAACAAATTCTTATAATAAGACAATGTAAAATAAATTCTAAGGCCATTTAAGGAATAGTATCCAGTCAAACAATATGAAGCTTGTTATTCAGAAGTCAAGGAAATGGGAATTAATTAACTCTGGGAACTGGTATAAATCAGGAATTCATTTGTATGTACTTTATATGAATACTAATGAGGGATCATACTATCCCTGGTTTGCTTTCTCTTGTGTCACACAAATTTTCACATCCCCAACTCACTTTTCCTGATGCAATTTTATAAATGAAGCAAGAAAACTATAACTTACAATCAATCACCAGACCAGCAAGATCTTTTCCTTAATTATTCCAGATACTAAGATGCCTTTTTTGTCAAGGTAGATGTGAGCACAAAAGTTAATGGTCAAGTAGGTCAAAAAAGCAGGATTGGCTGATCTGCTTCTAACTGATTTTTTCCTTCATAGAATTGGCTACATTTATAGCAGAATCAACAAGATTGGATGATGGCCTGGTGTTGGGTAGTTAAGGGCAAGGAGGGTGCATTACCCACCCATTCTGGACACCATGTTGGAAGCAAGTAGCAGGCTCAGCTCTCCCCTTCCATCTCCCCTCCTCCTACTCCTCTGAAAAGGGTTGCCATATTTTATTTCATTCCCTTCTCTAAGGAGGGATAGTGTTGCTTCAAACCACAGACTTGACTAGGCCAGACTATCAGAGTTGGGGTGGGAAGGTATCTGCTCCTTTGCTGTGTTTTATTTCCCAGGAGTCTCAAGCAATCTAGATCAGGCAGAGGTTCCAAAGTCAAACACGACAGAGCAAGACAAGTAATATGCATGGGGAGGTGGAAAGACCTGTGGGGCAGGAGGCTCTGTATGAACTGGGAATCCATGCATCATCCAAAGGGGCAGCCAGGATGTGACTCTGGCATCCTGGAGGAACATGAGCCCAGCCAGCCAGATCTCTAACTTAAAAAGAGGTGGAAATCCAATTACTTCATGTAAAAGTCTTTTGACTCTAAAATCAGTTAAAATTTTAAACACTGTCCAAGTCAAATAAAATATGTCTTCGGGCCAGTTACAGCCCATGGGCTGCTCATGGCTGGTGCCTTGACTTCTCCAAGCCTCCCTCACTGCCAGGTGAGCTCTAGACTAGCCAGACCCACATGAAAATGTTACAATTTGGGAAGAGACCTTGAGATTTGGAGGAAAAAGCAAAGCTTCAGCTTACTTTCATTCTAGACCACTTGAACTGTCCAGGCCCAGCAAAAATAGTCTTCCTGTGACTCAGCCTAGCTTGATCAAGTTCAACATTAGAAGTCAGGGCCAAAATCTCAGCATCATGGAATATCTGTTTTCCAGACTAATTTTCTTGTTCTGTATTGATGACTTTCTCCCATGGTCCTTTGGGAAAGTGATATGGCAAGAATCAGAGGTTCAAGATCCCCTGTCCTGTCCTTCTTTCTTTCATTTAATTGTCTGCAGGTAGCCTTGTTACACCCCTAACTCCCACAAAGTTTCCTTTGTCTACCTGTGGATGTGCAGAGTGAGCAGAAGATGAAGAACAACACATGTGATGGTCTATATGCACCTAGTTAACTGCATTGTCCCCTTCATTGACTCTGAAAAAATTTTTGGAAGACCCTACTCTAGTTCACTATTCAAGCTGCAGTGATCTTATTTAATGAAAACATTCTATTTATTCACCACCTGTAATATTTCAGAGACCACAGCTTTCCCATAAGTAATTAGAATTCAATAGGACTAATTGTGCATTATAATTCAATAGGACTAATTGTTCATTGTATATCAAAATACTTTACAGAGGCTTTGGTTCTAAAGACTTCTTCATGTAATTAGAGAATGCCATGATTTGGCATTTGGTCTTTCCTATTATCTCTGTAAGTTTTTAATTGAAAATCATTTCAGTGAGTGAAATCACAATGTGTTAACTGAACCAGCTGATATGGACATGCCCAAATCTCATGTCAAATTGTAATCCCCAGTGTTGGAGATGGGGCCTGCTGGGAGGAGATTGGATCATGAGGGCAATTTCTTACAGTTTAACATTACCACCATTCTCCTTGGTGTTGTCATGGCAATAGTGAGTGAGTTATCATGAGATATGGTTGTTTTAAAAGTGTGTGGCACCTCCCTGCCTTTCTCTCTTGCTCCTCCTCCAGCCAGCCATACAAGATGTGCCTGTTTCCCTGTTCACCTTCCACCATGATTGTATTAATAAGTTTCCTGAGGCCTCCCCAGAAGCCGGGCAGATGCCAGAATCATGTTTTCTGTACAGCCTGCAGAACCATGAGCCAATTCAACCGTTTTCTTTATAAATGACCCGGTCTCAGGTATTTCTTTATAGCATTGCTAGAATGGACTACTACACCAACCAGATGTCTGATATTCATCACTAATAATGTGAGAAACCATAGGCTCTGTTGTGCAATTTCTTGAGCACTTACCATGTACAACTCTATGTAATAATAAGAGTAAAAGACAAACTGGTCATTTCTTCTGGAGAGTACTCAACAGCCCCACCACCAGGAAGAATCTTTGAGCAAGATCAGCTACATTTTATAAATGAATAAAGTCACACTTCCTATGTTTTCTGGACTTGTTCCCTTGCTGTGGAAGGGGAGGGGTAGGCAGAATCTTCTCTAATGGCCTTTTCTAGCCCTGACTTTGTGAAGAAGGTTGGACTCTGGACTCCAGTGTTTGAGTTTGAGTCCTTGCTCTGTCACTTGCTCACTGAATGACTTTGGACAAGTCCCTCTTTAAGCATCAATTTTCTCACCTGTTTAATGAGAATAATAGTATTACCAATCTCATTGTGATTGTAAGGATTAAATAGGATAATACATATACTTGGAACAGTACTTGTTATATGGTAAGCACATGCCTCTCCACCAAAAATGTTAACTAGTAATATCCCAGCACTGAAGTAAATACAGTTCCTTACAAGGAGGTTTTACCCATTGAGAAAGAGCCCTGGCTGCTGGTCCCAGCTCTGCAGTGAGCTAACTTGGACCCTAAGCAGGTTGGTCTTACAAAGCCCCTGATTTCAAATCTACAAATGAGGAGGTTAGACTGGCATTGTTGCTTCTCAGAAACTACTAATTTATAACCTCCCAGCAGTGAGATTTGAGTGCTCCTGGCAATTATGAAATGTATATTTCTATCTAGATTAACTAACCTCAGCCCAAGGATGTGGGTTAAAATGAACAGATCTATCACATTGTCTAGGATGGAGTATTTTAAAGTGAATTGCAGACAATGTAACATTTTTGGAATTTCTGTAGAGGGAAACATTCCATTAGGCAGGAAAAGTGTGGGAGAAACACTGAGACCTCTCTCTTCCTGCTCCCTTCCTCCTCCTCCCAGAGCAGCTGAGTGAGTTGGGGAGAAGGACTGGGCAGCTCAGCATTCTCTGCAGGATCAGACTGGCCCCAGAACACCAGCAAGAGACCAATGGCTGTCCCCTTCTGCCCTGGCTGAGTAGGCAGGTTAATTCACAGAGAAAAGTGTTGCTGGTTGCAGATCTAAGCTTTGTTCTGGCTCAGTTTTCGTCATTAAAATTTTGGTCTTTAATCATCTCATTTCCAGTGATAAATTTCTCAGTGAGATCTAAACTCAGAGGGGAAAATGAGCAGTTATTTATGTGGCCCCCAAAGTCTCAAGAAATATCTCAGGGTCGGCTTGAATTGCTTAGAAGAAAAATGCTCAAGCCCAGTATGGTTTGTTTACACTGCAATGCAATTCCCTAGCCAGGCCAGACCGCAAGGATCCAAAATTTCCAAGGACCTATAAACAGATTTTCCCGGTTGAAAGATGCAAGTCTTTGGACTCCAGCTGCCCTGCTGCTGCTTTCTGTGCCAAACCTTCTTGGTTGAGGACTTTTTCCTCGGAATGTGACTGTCTCCACAGTTCCACCCTGCCTCAGCTAAAAGGTTCTCTGTTCCAGCTCTGAAATCCTAAGGAACTATCCGTCTTGTTCTTATTTAAACATTCTAGCCCAGAAATAACTTGCAGGATGAAAGGGGGTCTTATTTCAGCTCTGCTTGGGCTGTTTCACTCGGGTACAAACATTTTCTATGTACTCTTTTTCAGCACTCCTTACACAGCACTAATCAGAAAAATATTCCCTCCTTCTTGACTTCGCATTAGCTGTTTGAACAACCCAGAGTTTTCCAGCAGCTGAGGTGATTGCACACATCATTGCCAGAGTAGTTATATTTTATGTCCTTCCATTATTTTTGCTGGTCCTTGCAAGTGGGTCAAGATAGAGCTGAAATTTTCTCAAAAGGAACATATTATGCTGTGTAAATAATAAAAGTAAAACCAGCATTTGTTTCTCTATAAGACGAATTAATGCCAGGCTTTTCCTTGCATATAATAATCATGTCTAAAACCACGGTGATGTCTTTGACTGCAACAATGCACTGGGCTGTAGAATTTAGGTCCCTTGTTACCACCCCACTGATGCAGGTAACTGATAGTAATGAAGATGTAGTGTATCTTTGAGCTCCAGTTGTTGGGCTCTGCCACCCAGCCATTGATTCCATAAATGGTTTCTTTTCCAGATTGTAAAAGCAACTGATAAGCCATTTCCTCTCATCACCACAGCACTTCAGGCAGAGCTTCTATATTGATCTATCCTCTTTACTCCCAGCCCTCACCAGCCCAAGGCAAGGCAGGATTTCCTTTAGAACACTTCAAAGCCCTCCAAATATTTTTGGTGAGATCTTTAAAAATGCAATTCTTCCCCTGGATTTTACTTTTCATAACAACGTGAAAGTCAGTCATATGAATTGGGTCATTCTCATCATACCCAACTCAAACAAAATCAGAAGCCGGAGGAGAAAAGCACTCGGGACACATAATGTTGCTCCAAAAATGTTAATTTTCTGCAGCCTGGTTGCTGAAACTGCCTGCTGTAACCTGAGGCCAGTTTGATCTAATGGCTTCTGAAATAAACTGCTGCAACTCTAATTTTACCCACTGCCATCACTCACCAATCAGAACTTGTCAGTTCCCCAAAACTGTACTTGTGCCAATGAAAAAAAAGAGCAATATGTAACATTTCTCCTTTTTATAAAACCTGCAAATTTCTCTTTGTTCTTCAGACATATTGAAGACCACCAGGTCTGTGTGTATTCCCCAAATTGCGATTGTTATATCCCAGATAAATCCTTGCATTTAGAGATTTGCCTCTACATATTCATTTTACTTTAACAACACTCAGGCTCTTGGGTTAGCTATTAAAAGGAGGATTATTAGGTAGAGAAAGTCGGAGAAATATATGTGCATCTCTAACGTTGTGTTGTAAAACAAAAAGACCACAATCTACTTTTTCAAGAATTATATTCCCCTGAGAATGACAGCTAAAGCTGGCAATGAAACAAATAGGAAAAATGTCTGAGTACAAAAATGTCTCATTTTGTTGTTTTCTATTTAGATTGTATTCTAACATTTATCCTAAAATATTAAAAAAATTAAAAATAGTTGCAGATACATTATTGCAGTTTTAAAACAGATCCTCCCCCAAAATTGGATTGGTATTGCCTTTTAAGAGTATTTCACATATGCTCAGCTGAGCAGCATGCTGCCAGAAAAGCTAGGTCTAGACCAAATCAAGAGCTGGCAAGACAGCTTTCCAGGCACAGAAAAGAAAGAGAAGCCCCTGCTCATCTTTCCAATGCTCTGCCGCTCACAAGACCTTAGAGGGTTTAGTTACAGGGGGCCAGCGACCTAAAGGGTAAATGTCTGAGATGTTTTTAATGAAAGAAAAAAACCTAACATTTACAAAGGAAATACAATAAATACTGATGTACCCACCACTAAAAATGAACAATATTTTACATTATTTACTTCAAAATATCTTTTATTTAGAGAAATAAGCACACACATTTCCAAGAAGATGACATCTCGTCTCTTCCCATGCTCAGACACATTTTTCTCTCTCCAATCCCAGAAGCAAATTACATCACCATACAGTATGTCTAATCTGTATGTATATTTAAAATCATGCTTTTAAACGTGTAATGTGAGTGGTTATATAGATATACATATATATCCATAAATGCCATATAACATTATTATATCACCATTTTGTAAAGAAATTGTATGAAAATGTAACTTGCATTTCTCATTCAACATTGTTTTTAAGCTCTTTCCAAGTTGAAGTATGAAAATATTCCTAACTTATTTTAGCTATGCTTCATCTTCATCGATGCATCACAATTCATTAATCATCACAATTCATTAATCGATTAATATTTTAGCTATGTTTCATCTTCATCGATGCATCACAATTCATTACTCTCCTCTGTCTTACTGACAAACATTGGAATCAATTCCAAGATTTTGTTATTAAAAACAATGCTGCAAAGAACATTCTTTGGCATGTCTCTGTGTTGCACACGCACAAAATTTTCACTAGGATAGAAACCCACAAGTGACATCAAGAGTCACGGGGTATGGGCATTTTCAACTCTGCTTAATATCACCAAATCACTTTCCAAAGTAATAGCAGTTGGCACTCCTACCATTAGTGATTATGCATTCTCTTTTCTCCACCAACATTTTCTATTAGCAAACTGCTGAAATTCTTCCAGTTCTACTATTGTAAAATGTCATCTAGCTGTTTTAATTTATATTTCCTTGAACACTAGTAAGGTTGAGTATCTCTTTGTGTGCTTATTGCTACTTGAATTTCTTCTGTAAAATTTCTGCTTGTATCTTCTTCCTATTACTCTGTATGATTATCTTTATCTTACTAATTTGTAAGTTCTTTAGATAGGCTGCTAACCAATGTTTTTCTCCTTTTTTTTTTTCAAAACTATGTTGCATCAAGAAGCTCCACTATGCCTTGGAAATTAGTCAAATGTTGCAGATCCACATACTCAGGCCCTTTTAGAGTATCAAAATTTAATCTCCAGAATGATATTAAGAAATCCCTTGATCTGAGCGTGAGAGTGCTCAGGAGGACCAATAGATTATGGAGAAAAGGCTAGAACCTAGAGATTTGATGAAAAGCTTTAGGTATACAATTCTGTCATGATCTCAGGCATACATAATTTTGACCTAATTAGAATAGGTTTTCTAAAAAAATGATTAGGATTTTAACTCTGTCACCTTTCCAAGCAGTTCTAAGCCATGCTCTGAGAATCCCTCAAGCTTTGTAACTGGGTGCCAAGCATTTATTTTTAATGTTTACATGGGTAGCTTTTCCTTTAAGGGAAGGGAGACAACCCACTGATCAGCAACAATGGCAATGGTAAATGATACTCCACCTGAAATTGTCTGCTGCCGAATGAGAACACTGCATTTTCCTAAGCAATGTCATCCTGGACGTCGTTAAACTGATGATCAGAAGTGTCATTTTGCAAAAGCTGTATTTCTGGGCACTTTCTATGGTCTTTTTTTCTTGGGGGGAGGATGTCACTCTAATTTTAAGAGAGGCAATTCAACAACAATTAAATGTCATGAATATGTATTAAGTAAAGAGGCAGAATCCATCCACATCCTCTAAATCAGGGGTGTCCAATCTTTTGGCATCCCTGGGCCACACAGGAAGAAGAATTGTCTTGGGCCACAAATATACAACACAGTAACCAATGAGCAAAAACAAACAAACAAACAAAAAACAAAAAACTCATGATGTTTTAAGAAAGTTCACAAAATTGTGTTGGGCCTCATGCAAAGCCATCCTGGGCTGCATGCAGCTCACGGGCTGTGGATTGGACAAGCTTGCTCTAAATAGAGGAAGAGGGGTTTGGATTCGATTTCTTCTTCCCAATGGTGGGAAAGAGAAGAAATAGAGAATTTGCCATTAGAAACCACTTTGCCACCATGGATGACAAGCTTTCCAAGCAGCTGTCTTGGGTGAGGAGTTAAAAATAAGCGTGACCCCATTAAGGGAAATACCCAGATTGACTGGCATCACCTTAATGTGGTGTTCTTCCAAGAACATGCACAGCAGCAGAGAGAGCAGACGCAGACCCGTGGAGTACAGAGAGTGAAAGCTAGGCAAAACCTTAACACAGACATGGAAAGGGGCCTCCTGGTCCCACTTCCTCTCCAAAAGCAGGGAAGAAATGACCCAGAGATAAAGTGGTTCTTCTAAACCTGTTGGCAGTCCTAAATCTTTCTCCTTTCACAACTAGCGGAGGGTATCACTGAACTAACCACGGAAACTTGTACCAGCTCAGACTCCAACTTCAACATTTAGAAAATATCTTCATATGGTGTACGCATATCAGAAGATCCACGCAGAATCTGCCCAACAGTTTTAGACTCAATGCCAGACCTAAATCAATCTCATGTTCATGTTCAAGGGTGGATAAACAATACAGAATCTATAAAAACAAAATAAAGATAGATAACATTGTAAACTAGAAATAAACAGCATCCACCTGAAATGAAAACACTACATCAAAACAGAAATAAAGTTCAGATAGCACCTGTTTTGTGCTCATAATAAAATCCAATAAAACAGGCTCTGAGATAAAGAAAAAAGATTATATGATAGTCTTATACTGAAAAATAAAGAAAACTTGGTAGATAGTGAAAAAAATGAAGAAACTAATATTACTAAAACTAAACTTTAAACTGTATTATAATCAGTAAACTGTAGAGTATGGTAAAGACAGAATTAGTTATGTAAATAAAAAGATTGAAACACTCTCCTCAATTTAGAAGACTGGCGAAAATGAGAGAGAAACACATGAAATCAAAAGAAAAGTTAGATACAAAAGAAAAATATTTCCTGAGATGAAGATCTGAATTTGCAGATCAAATATATTCATCATGTAGCAAGATAATTTGTTAAAATGACATCAGCACTTAGACATATCCTGTTCACACAGTGGAATTACAAAAAGTAAAGATGATTTTCCACAAGAGGCAACCAGAGAGAGTTGGGTTTTACAGGAGGAGGATTGCTTTATAAAGGAAAAAATTTCAGCTTGGCCTTAAAGGTCTTCTATACAACACTAGAAGTCAAATAATAAGACAAAAATGTTCAAAGATAAAATGATAAATTAAAATAATAAAACAAACGCCTCAGGTTTCTGAAGACAAAGGTCTTCAGGACCAGAAAAGATAAATCAAAATAAAAAGCCCAAGAATGAGTAATTTATTTAATAAAAGGTTAATATGGAAGATTAATGTCATTTCAATATAGAATTGCTCATATATTTTTTCCATTTTCATTATATAATTATTTTTGAATATTATTACAAAACAGGATGAAAATGTGATAATTCTTGAAAATGAAAATATGTGATACTAAAAAATATTTTACAGTAATAAGTTAGTAAATAATTGTTACTAGTTTGTACTCTGTCACGACTCCAAGAATACACAGAGAATAAAAGACGAAGGATATTAGGGGAGTGTAGACAAATGAGTGAATTTCTGCATTTTTATGAGGGAACATAATACATAAAGTTTCATTCATAATGTTAATAACTACATTTTTTAATCTTAAGAATAACAACTAGGAAAATTTAAATCAATATATATTCCATTCAAGTTACTGGAAGGAAAAGTGTCAAGATAAATGATGCTTCCTCTCCACCCTTATCACTGGTTAATCCCAAAGCCTCATTACTGAGCATTGTCACACTTAATAGTAGTTTAACATCTCCATGAGAAGATATGCAACAAATTAATACAGCCATGCTAGATACAATCCACAGGAAGTACTAACAAGCTATCACTTGCATTAAGAAAAATCTTTTGATATTGGCAAGTAAACACAATGGAAGTAGCAAAATATCCCTGGTATTCATTTCTGAATTGAGATTTAAGGCATACAAATTTACTTGGCTTGCACTAATAGTTCAATGAATTTATATTCCATCTGCCATTAACCTATCACACTCTTGATTTTGAATTCTATTTATCCACAATTTCTTTATTAATAAAACTATCCCATTAGTGTCATGGGCTGAAATTTCATTAAAGCTTTAAGGGTCATATAATTCCAGAGGGGTAAAAAATAAACACTCTAGTTAAATGCTTTAACTAACACACCCTAGTATAATGAAAGATTCAATCTCCACATCCTTGGCTTCATGTCCACAAAACTATGTGTATTTTGCTACACAAAGGGGGTCTGGCTGTGCCCTTGTTCTCTTGTTCCATTTTTTTCTAATCAGTGACTGAACTTCAGACTGTCTTCCAACTAAGCAAGGTGAAATAAAAATTGATTATTCAGAATCCAAAATATCTTATGGATCACATATATATATATATATATTTTTTTTTTTTTCTAAAATAGATGTATCTTTGGTATAAGGGGAAAGCAATTTTAGAGAGAATATTTTTAAAATCCAAAGGAAAAGACAGATGGAGAGGTAACTTGTATCACTACTGAGTTTATAACTTACATTGGCAGTTCGGACACACAGTTAAACTTAAGAAATTTCAAAACCATATACTCCCTGTACATTTCTGGTATTGAGGGACATGATGATGTTCTGCATTTGCTGTCCAGACCCAAGATGGAGGAACACAGTGTTGAGACCAACAATCTACTTTCCATCCCTGTGATATGGTTTGGCTCTCTGTCCCCACCCAGATCTCACCTTGAATTGTAATAATCCCCAGGTGAATCGTAATAATCCCCAGGTGAATTGTAATAATCCCCACATGTCAAGGGCAGGACTGAGTGGGGATAATTGAATCATGGGAGTGGTTTCCCCCATGCCTTTCTTGTGATAGTGAGTGAGTTCTCAGGAGATCTGATGGTTTTATAAGGGGTTTCACCTTTGCTTGGCACTCATTCTTCTTCCTGCCGCCATGTGAAGAAGGATGCGTTTGCTTCCCCTTCTGCCATGATTGTAAGTTTCCTGAGATCTCCCCAGTACTGTGGAAACACAAGTCAATTAAAGCTCTTGCCTTTATAAATTACCCAGTCTTGGTTATGTCCTTTTAGCAACGGGAGAATAGACTAATACACCCTGTATGGAGCATAAAATATTTCAGAAAGTTTAAATAAATGAAGAAAACAAATGTTTTAAATCTATTTTTGGTTAATTTGTTTCAGTCACAAATAACAAAAGAAGGCAAACTTGGTAATAGTGTAGCTGAAAACTGTAACAAATTTATTTACAATAACTATACAATAAAGACTGGATTTTAATCATGTTTTTCTTTTTCAACAATGAGCACATCTTTGACCTATGAATTCAGGGATTATAGTAATTCTCATTGCCTAACTGAATGAACCAGTCATACATAACCATTTTAGCCTTTTCTTCCTTACAGTTTATAATTTTATATAATAACAGCTGTCAGTAAACATGGAGACTTACTAAGCTAATGAATAATCATCCTTCACATTATAATTATAATCCTGCTCATCATTAACATATTTTCTAATTTTTTTTTTTATTACGGACATAAACACAGTTTGTCAGGGATCGGGAATGTCAAGTTAAGGACATTTTTCTTCTGTTGTATACGTGGTGATAAGTATGAAGTGGAAGGAGTAAAGAATTAGCGCCAAGTCACCAAGTCCAGTTCCTGACACATAAAAGATAAGCGCTAGTTGAGTGACTGGGATTAGCATTTATTGAGTGTCTACTACATGCCAAGCAGTACTAGGTACTTTACATCATTATCACTTCTAATCCCCTAGTTCTTGTAGTTGTGGGTATTACTATTCCCATTTCTCCAATAAAGAAGCAAAGACTCAGAGAATTTAACCTACTTGCCTATAACTTGACTGCATTGCTGAAATTTGAAACCAGATTTGTTCAACTGTAAATCCCAGATCTTTCTTTCATACTCCTGACACCTGAAAATATTGATCACTGAAAATTATTCACAAACTATATGATCAAGGATTGCAACCTCGGTTCAACAGTGAGCAATAATACAGTGATTTACACTTCAGCAGGTTTTATTTTAAAATAAAATATATTTCATTTTAAAGATGAAATCGTTTCTAGTGAAATATGATACATTTATATCATATTGGCATTCACATCAATATCATTTTAAGAAAACCTTTAACAGAATCATAGAAGCTGAGGGTCTAAAGAGACTTCAAACTTTGGCTAATCATCGTAGGAAATTTATGTCTGTTGTTCTGATCAGGATGTTGAACCCTTCTAATACATTACGTTAGAAATTTGCTAGACATACTCTTTGCTAAAGAAAGAGAAATCATGGAGAATAGAGTGGGTTGCCAAGGAATCAATGGCACATAAGGAAGACAAATTGATGGAGAAATTTAGAAGTAAATTTAAGTGCTTCATTTTCCATCTTCAGATCTGAAGACCAACAGATATAAATACTCAACTGGTGCTGGACTGGCTGAAATTTGAGATCTCTTTAGACCATGTAGCTCTGTGATGATACCAAAGGCCTTTCTAGAATCGTCATGATGATGATGATGATGATGATGATGATGATGAAATCGATAAAACCTCTTGAAGCTGCGAGGGTGGAAGAAGGGATGTTTACAAACTTCACATAAGTTGTGTGTGTTCAAGTGGACATTGGGAATTTGGAAGCACATAGAGTATATTTGGACCCAACTGACTTTTGGCTGAATAGTGGCCTCTCAGATAGGTCCATATCCTAATTGCCAGAATCAGTGAATATTACCTAATACAGAAAGAGGGACTTAGCATGTGTGATTAAGTGAAGGACCTTGAGATGGGGAGATTATCCTGGATTATCCAAGTGGATGCAATGCAAACACAGCAGTTCTTCAAAGAGGGATGCAGGAGGCATCAGCGTCAGAGGAGGCCATGTACTAATGGAAGCAGAGATTGGAACAACACTCACTGAAGGTAGAGGAAGGGGGGATCACAGACCAAAGAATATAGGTGGCAACTAGAAGGTGAAAAAGGTAAGGAAGATTCTCCTCTCAAAGACTCCTGAAGAAGCCAGCCAGCAGACACCTTGACTTTAGCACAGTGAAACTGATTTTGGACTTCTAACCTCCAGAACTTGGGAAGTTAGAGATAAACTGGTTTCATTTTAAGCCACTAAATTTGTGGTAATTTGTTATAGCAGCAATAAAAATCTAATACAGTGACACTAACCAGAACTGAAATAGCTGCCTGAGCACTTTTTCTACCGAATAATTCTTTAAAGAAAAATGAGTTTTAAAAGGCAAGTCATAGCATTAACATGATGTGCTTGTAGCTGCAGAACTCATATTACAAGTAAGTAGCAGAAATCCTGACACTGCCCAGTAACATGTTTGGCTCCAGGAGGTTTTGCCTATGTGTTCACTTTTATGGACAGTAGGACTGGTCTTTAAGTCTGACCTCTCTCATGACCTCCAAACCCACATTTCTTATTGCCACATTTCTAGGCTTCTAACCCTTGGATGTCCTTGGACATCCTACCACAACCCAGGGTTAACAGATGAAATCCAATGTCACGGTTATCTATCTAGGAAAGCATACAGTCAATATCCTGGGATTCTTTCTCATCATACGGGATCTGCTTGCAAAAGTCATACCACTGTCCCCTGGTCCTCCTTATTTCCTTTTTGATTGCATACCACCAGCGAAATCCAAAATGTTATGTCACCTTTGGAAGCTCCTTCTGGGCTCATTCCTTATTTAATTAGCCAACCAAGCATTGTAGGATCTGTTGTCTGCTTTCTACTCCCACTGTTCTGTTCAAGCTAAGGTCCTGGAGATCTGCTGCAAAGACAGTGGCCTCCTAATGATTTCAGATTTCAGTCTCCATTGATTGTTTCCACATTCTCAGATAAATATTCCTAAAGGAATGTCCCTTCTAATCATGTCATTTCACTGCTTTCCTTTGTTCACCATGGTAACTAAAAATTATTCACATTCCCCTTGCTCTTCCCATTTTATTTGCCTTCTCTTCCCTGTTCCTATACCCTTCCTCTACCTTCTAATCTAGGATACTTGTTGTTCTCCAACAAATCTTGCTTCTCTACCTCCATGTCCTTAATCTATATTTGTTCTTTAAGAAGAAAATTCTCCTTGTAGGAGCCTCATTCCTGCATGCTGAAATATCACCTATGTAAAATAAAGTAAGAAGGTATGGTGATATTAAAATATGGCCACCCATTATTTAATGTGTTTCTCTTCAAAAGAGGGAGGGGAGTGTAATTCCCTTCCTCTTGAGTGTAGGTTAGACTAAGACTTGATTTGCATGAATAGAATATGGTAGAAGTGACACTGTGTAACTTTAAGGTCATAAAAAGCATCATGGCTGCCTTCCTGCTTTCCCCAGGAAGCTATCTGCCGTGTCATGAGAATACCCTGTGAAGAAATTCTATGGACAGGACCATGCGGCAAGGAACTGAGGCATCCTGCCATGTGAGTGAGCCATCTTATAGCCCCACCAAGGGCTCAGATGACAGCATCCCCAGATGACACCTTGACTGCAACTTTATGAGGGACCCCAAGCCAGAAGCATCTAGCTAAGCCACTCCTGAACTCCCAGCCCACAGACACTGTGATATAATAAGTGTTTGTTGTTTAAAGCCATTGTATTTTGGGATAATTTGTTATTCAGTAATAGATCATTAATATAATAATCAGTCATTTTTATTATTTCAACAAGAATTTATTGAATGCATTTGATGTGTTGGATTAGAACCTGGGAATGCAAGACTAAGCTTACAAATCTGGTGTCTGCTCTTAGGCTAATTACAGTCTGGCAGGGAAACACACATTAAATGAGTAACAACTTACATAATTATCTCATTACCATTATGATAAGATCTATAAAGTAGGAGACAATTAAGCCATGATAATATTAACTAATCTGCTTTGGCACAGTTGGGAAGACTTCTAAGCACTAAGACTTCTAGGAGTCCCCACGTGATGGTCCAGGGCTTTGAAGAGCCCTTTGGGCAGTGGTAGAATCCAGTGGTTAGAAAGGTGAGCTCTAGATTCAACTGCTTGGATTTGAATCATCTCTGGCCCTTAGTAATTGCATGACTTCTGGCAACTTTCTTACCTCTGACTCAGTTTTCTCATCTGAAAGTGGCCATAATAATTGTTTTTGGATGGACTAAATGAACTCATACATGTGAGGCATCTAGAATAGTGCCTGGCATATTGATTGTGCTCAATAGAAATTAGCTACTCCATTTTGAGTTTCTCTGCCTGGTCCATTTTTGGATTCTAAGTCAATGTACCTAACCCATCACTCGTAAGTCCTAGCTCCATCTCTGTATGATATAATTGGGAGTCCTGTTTCATTAACCCAAAGCCATAAGAAGTCACCATCTTGGAACATAACTTTGGGTGACACACAAAGTTGACACCTGGGATTGAGGGGTTTTAGGGTGTTAGAAGCAGAAGGACACCTAGGAAGTCCTTACAAAACTCTTGCATCACGCTAGCTCAGGAACAAACCTACACAAACACCACAAATTCTTTGCCTCCAGACTTGTACAATTGGTACAATTTTTAGTATTATACAACTAAGCCTTCTAATATAGCAAGAGACTTCCATCCAGATCCAATTAAAGGCTTTTTTATGTCATCATTGCATTTTCCTCTAAATGCTTAAAAAATACTTGTCATGCAGTGAAATGTAATAGGGCACAGAAGGAAAAGAAATTAGTTGCAAATACTTTGGCTCATACAAATGAATGAAGATGTATTTTTAAAGGATATATCCAGGCAAGATTAAAACTCAGAATAGCCTACCCATGTGATATGAGTCAGCACCACACAAATAACATGATGGTAAACTGTGCACCTCCTAACACATGAACCAAAAGTGCCTATAAGATATTCTGAACTGACAGTTGGTGTGTGTGGCTGTAGCTACAAAATTACACACACACACACGGCAATAAATAAGGGGAAAACGTTCATTCAAGTATATGCTGGTGCTGTGCCAAGTGTTTGATTTTAATTGAGCTTAAGCCCTCTTTTCTCTGTTTCTCCTCATCATTCAACAATGCCTACCCTGAAACTTAGACAAATCTGGATCAGAAAATCATTAAGACACCCCCCAAAAATAAAAGCTTAGGTACGACCCTATCCTGCTATTTTGCTTATTTTTCCCCATTCATTATTTGCTAGTTTCTCTTCCAATTATCTCCTGCAGTGCCAAACATATTGTGTTGAACAGCAAATTCTGCCTTTACATTATCCAAAATAATTGTTCTAGATGGGATGGGGAAACATCATTTTTCTACTCAAAACAATTTTCAGATGAACACTCATGACTTGCACTACTCATATACAACAGGCTTTTCCAGGCATTTTTGGCACCAGAGAGAGCTCATAATCATGATACTGAAACTGTTAGATGCACTGAAGTGTCCGTTGAAATGAACCACACCACCAAACTTGACACGCAAAATGAACATATTTCGTTAGCTCACTCACTTCAGGAGAGCTGTAATTCACTTTAAGAAATTAGAGATTTCCTTTGACCAAGCCTATGAGTATGAGGTGGAACTAAAAGTTGTCAACAGTCATTCTTTCCAAATTGCTTTGGCCATTCCGCACAGATTTACACACATAGTGCACTCAGAAGCAGTGAAAAAATTCCAAAAGCATGGAGCTATATCAACAGATCCCAGTAAAATGCACAGGGAATATCTGGAGTCATAGATGAATTTATATAAGCAAAACTTTAACCCATGTTCTCTGAGCTACCTGCAACTCTTAGTGTGGACTTTTAAAAGATATGGTCACATTGAGGTCGGTGTTGTGGTAAAAGGTGCATTGCATTCCAGAAAGGCGTTTGTTATTTTGATTCACAAAATGTGTATTAGTTAAAACTTTTTTCCCCAAGTAATAGAGATTCTCATTAGCTTAAATAAGAATGGAGAATTTCTTTTAAAGACATGGGTTTGACTTGAACTTTAGGTCAAGATACAGCCAGTTCTTGCAAGAAATGGACGCAGGAAGTTAGGTAGCATTCTTTCTCTCTTGCCCCTGTGTGTGTTGCTCAGCACTGGGATCTTTGCCTTGGCAGCCACAGGCCTCCCAATAGCAGCAGCTGAATCCAATATGCAGTTTTTCAACATATGTAGCACCAGCTTCATTGCACCCCCGTAAGTACATCAGCTCAAGCACTGGCCGGCCAATGCCTCCTCCTCAGAAATCTAAAACTAGCTCCATAGAGTGCTTCTTCTGAGCTACAGCTCTGGGACCCCTCCTCCACGCTTCTAAATTGTCATCATTCCAGTGTCTTCCTTTTGGGCCTTCAGCCCTATAATTGCTACCTCTAAGTTTTTTCTTTTTGGTTACATAATTGACAACTTTAGATCTAGTTAACATTTCTTTGTATTAAATTATTTCGTGTTCAAACAACTGGAGAGTTTTCTGTCTCACTGGACCCTGACTGATGTAGGTGTCTATTATTGAACTACATTATTTCTGCAGTCCCTCTAGCTTTAAAATTTTCTAATACATAAATACACTTTGGTAAATCACAAGCATTATATGATTATAATAACAGTAGGTGAGCATTAATGGCAAATGCCTATACTCTAAGCACCATGATAAGAGGTGTACTTTGGCCATCTCATTTAGTCCTCACAATAATCTTATGTGGCATGTCACATGCATATTCTAGTTTTACAGAAGAAGTAACTGAGGTTCAGGGAAATTCCACAGCCTATGCAAGGCAGAAGGCTAGTAAGGAAGTGATAGAGCCTAATATTCAATGTGGTTACTGGTTCTTCTCTTTGTTCCTTTCAACCAACTCTCATAGCACTTAACCATGGTGTAGTAGTTACTCGATTTCATGGCAGTTCCTCTCAGACAGAAAGATCAGAATAAGAGCAGAGACCAAGATTCTATCTAGCTTTTATTTCTAATGTTGTCACTAGTATGGAAGGACCACAGTAAATATTTGTTGAGTTGAAGTTTGAAACTTGAAGAAACCAATCTGGAGGATTTGAAAAGACAGAATGACTCATGAAGAGAAGTTAAGTCCTAGAGCTATTTGGAGCAGCCAATTGAAATGGCTTTCAAAACAGATGTAGGCCTTGGCATCTAAACAGTATGATTATGTGCCCAGGAAAGGAGAATTTCATGCAAGTTACTCTGTATGCAAGATCCAAGTAAGTTTTCAGAAACTGGTGTCAACCCAAGAAGGGTGGACCTAAATCCCAGAGAGAAAAGTCTTCATTATCAACACAAAGGTACAAGAGACCTCTGGTTTGAACTAAAAACTCCAACTGATACTAAATTGAGGACATATAATTTCCTAATTCAAATATAATTTTGCCCTAAGACGTCCTCATACTTTAAAACAGTAGACTGTGCACGGTGGCTCACGCCTGTAATCCCAGCACTTTGGGAGACCCAAGCGGGCGAATCACTTGAGGTCAGGAGTTCGAGACTAGCCTGGAGAACATGGTGAAATCCTGTTTCTACTAAAAAAATAAAATAAAAAATTAACTGGGCATGGTGGCAGGTGCCTGTAATCCCAGCTACTCGGGAGGCTGAGGCAGGAGAATGGCGTGAACCCAAGAGGCGGATCTTGCAGCAGTGAGCCGAGATGGCGCCATTGCATTCCAGCCTGGGCGACAGAGTGACTCTGTTTCAAAAAAAGAAAAAAAAAAATAGTAGTTGGTCCACTTTTATATGGCCATCCAGGGGACCCAAGGGCATTGCTTTTATGGAGAGATAAACCCTAGCTCCTGGGAAGTAATAGCAGACAGTCATCCAAATATAGTGACATTAGCAGAAACCCTTTCAATTAGAGATTATCCCAAGGCTTCATCTAGTTAGGGTGCAGCATTTCCTCTTGAGAAAAGTATAACAATTTTTCTCTAAATTGGACGGCTTAACTACTACCACAATGGTAAGTTATATAGTTGAAAATGTAAACTCTTTATATTCAAAGCACCAGAATGACCTAGAGAATCAATTGATTTGTCCCGCTACTCAGTGAAAATTTTGTAGTTTCAAGTGCACCAAAATGTGTATTGGCAACAGAAAAATAATTAGTTCAAAAAATTTTACAAACTTTCAAATTTACACACTTGGGAAGTGACTTTACATTTCCTTTCCTAGTGTGCCCATTTGTTTGGGATTAATAAATGCTCAGGCACTCAGCTGCTCACATATTTTTCACAGCTGTTTGTTAAGAGACCCTGAGAATGTTTCAAAGTTCAAGTTGGTGTCAAGCTGTTTGAATTTCCACATTCAACTTCTAGGCAAAAAAAGCTAGAGTCTCTCAAGTCTGTTGTTATAAACGTTTTGGTGATATTTCAATGCAAGAAATTCACTTTGTTTTGTTTTGTTTTGTTTTGCATCACAAATGGATCATGTTTTATTGACCATTAAACTATGAATCTTTTAAAAAAATGAGTTGAATGGTCACGAAGGTATGAATTTTTCTGTTTGCCTTACAATGAGAACTTTTCCCTGTAGAAATATATGACTTAATAAACTTACAAAACTTTAGACTGTAATAAAATATCCAAAATTCGTCCATACCCAAGCAAACTGAAAATCTTAACTAATCTTTCTCAACTATCTAGTCCTTAGTTTCTCCATAAATATAAAGCAGGACACACACAAAATAATAAAACGAATTTTTTTTTTTTTTTTTTTTAGACAGAGTCTCACTCTGTTGCCCAGGCTGGAGTCCAGTGGTGCAATCTTGGCTCATTGCAACATTTACCTCCTGGGTTCAAGCTATTTTCCAGCCTCAGCCTCCTGAGCAACGGGACTATCACCATGCCTGGTTAATTTTTGTATTTTTAGTAGAGACGCGGTTTCACCATGTTGGCCAGGCTGGTCTCAAACTCCTGACCTCAGGTAATCCACCCGCCTTGACTTCCTAAAGTGCTGGGATTATAGGCATGAGCCATGGTGTCTGGCCTAAATTACAATTTTGATGACTATCCCTCCAAATGCCAAGTGATGAAGTAATGGTCTTCAACTAAATATTGAAAATCTGCATGTTAAAAATTGAAAATCTGCATATGAAAATGTATAAATATCAGAGATCCAGCCAGCTGGCAAAATTGATGTTATCCTACATAATACTTTTTTTTTAAGTAATAAAAAGAAATGAGAATTTGGTTAAATATTATGGTAGAAATTTTCAAGTACCTTAGCTAATACTGAGAGTTTATTGGTTATTTAAAAACACTCCTTTGAGTTTCAGCTGGTTCCAAATGACATCTGTGATCCATATCCCTAAAGTCTGCAGAAACATAACATCCACACATTATTTGGTTTCACAACTGAATGTTTTGATATTCAGCTATATTAAAGTAATGAGCCCAATTACTAAAATAATCTTACACAGTTTTCCCAGACAAAAAGAACAATGGTGTTTGCAAGTCCTTCTGTTTCTACCAACCATCTTAAACACCAGCCTATTGTAAATTATAAAGCCCTGCTTAATCACAGCAGTGCATTGTCTGCAAACTTCCCTAAAATACCTACTTTAGAATATCAGGCACACTCATTGATAAACGAACACACATTTCGAAAGAATCCTTTGCCAATTTTAACCAATTAAAGATGAAAGCTATGAAATTGCTGAAGGCAAATAAAAGACTTTCTTTTCTTTTGCTCTTGCCCATAGCAACTAATGACAATAGGCATTTTAAAATATCAAAAGTTAGATCCCCGAAATCACCCACATTATTAAATGACCTTTGTTTAAAGTATAATAAAGTACATTAAAATATTGTATGTGAGGATATATGTTTACAAAGTGAAGAATACCAATATTAACAAGGGCTGGAAGAAATGATCACTCACTAGCCTTCTAAGCCTAATCTAATATATTATTATTATTTAATATCATGCCATCATTGACCAAATTGCCAATTTGTTCTGAAATTGTCGACTAGAAACATGGCACAGTTATATAGGCAAATTATTATTTCCTAATAATTCCCAATAAGTTGTTGGCTCCCTAAACCACTTGTTATGAAAATAGTTTGAATCAAACTTGCCAATTTCATAATTTGATGATCACTGAGTTTCCCTTTCACAAAGGTTTAGTTTGGCCCTTACATTAAATCAAATTCCCACATAGATGTATCCCTTCACCACCTTCTAACCCCTCACGACCTGCCACACACACCCAGGCCCACAGGCACACCATGAACCCTCCCTATTCACTGGGGGTTAGCCTTTTTTTTTTGAGACAGTGTCTTGCTCTATCACCCAGGCTAGAGTGCAGTGGTGCTATCTCGGCTCACTGAAACTTCCGCCTCCCAGGTACAAGCAATTCTCCTGCCTCAACCTCCCAAGTAGCTAGGATTAGAGGCATGAGCCACCGTTCCCGGCCTTAGACTTTTATTGGATGATGTAGTTCAGACAACGTAGTAAGACAACTTTTAACCTGCTGCTGCTAAAACAAAATGGTTTTGATTTGGTTCCCATTCATAGCTTGTTTAAAATACAATTGACACGGAACAATCCAGAGAGGGAGGACTCAGTAACATTGCCAAAAATGTTCTTCTGTTAATACACTCATTTCTCTGAATTAAGAGCTCAAACCTCACACGTGAGGAGTATGTGTGTTCATCTTATCTTTGTCTTCAAGTTTGATACTCAGAGCAGCCCACTCATAAGTTTAATGTGTTTCTACACTAGAAAAAGGAATGAAATAGCATTTACTGGGACTCACCATGAGCCAGGCATTGAGGGAGATTTCACCTAGGCTTCAATTAATGAACCCTCCAATAATCCTTTGAGATTGGAATGATTATAACATCCCCAATTTACAAATAAGGTAACCGAGACTCAGAAACTAAATTTGATCTTAGTAGTAAGTGACCTGGATCTGAATCCAGGGAAAATTGGATCTGTTTAAGAAAAACTGAATCTGATTTCTGGGCTGGCGATCTGCTGGGAAGATACAAAATGTTGCCCAAATGGGTCAGTAAGCAGTGGGCATTTTGTAATACCCCACACAACCTGCAATTAATGAGTATTTGAGTTGACATTTCTTTAATATTTGCCTTTCCTGTTTCCTTGTAAGCTCTATGAGAAGATGTAGGTAGTTTCATCCATCGCTCTATTTCCAGTGCTAGCACGTAGGAGGCGTTCGCTAAATATCTTCTGACTGTCTGATGTGCTCTGCCTCTCCTGCTCGTTTTCTCAAAGACATCTAAGCAGATTGGCACAAGGACAGAATAATCCTGGATATACCCACCAACAGACTTCTCTGTCAATTTAATCCTGTGCCTCACCAATGCCCCTTATCTTTCAGAAGCCAACAATAACCAGCTTTTAGCTAATTGCTTTCAAATCGATTAGGAGTGTTTCCAAGTACAATAATAATAGATTCAGTCATTATTGAACTCTGACAGTATGCCACGTACTTAAGCACATACATGCATCATCTTACAGTAGATGTTATCATTCTCCCAATTTTACGGATTAAAATTTGTACTGTAGTGTGGGCACTGTGGCTCAGGAGGACCTGCCAGGCCATCTGAAGGACAGCTGTAGCAGCGCCCTGGTGCTATGCTCATTCAAAGACTCCAGCTGCAAGCACAGGTGCCCTAAGTGGGCAATGGCATGGCATGTGGAGGAGAGTGTGAAGCCACATCTGGCCATGATGTGTGCTCTGTTGAGCTGGCAATGACAGGAGCTGCAGGACCTTCAGCAAGAGCTGGAGGAGCTATCAGTGGGCAGTGATGGTGTGCTTATCTGGAAGACTGGCAGCTATGGTCGGCGGCTACAGGAGGCCAAGGCCAAGCCCAACCTTGAGTGCTTCAGCCCAGCCTTCTACACACATAAGTGTGGTTACAAGCTGCAGGTGTCTGCATTCCTCAATGGCAAAGGCAGTGGTGAGGGCACACGCCTCTCACTGTACGCTGACTTGCTGCCTGGTGCCTTTGACAATCTCCTTGAGTGGTCCTTTGCCCGCCATGTCACCTTCTGCCTGCTGGATCAGAGCGACTCTGGGCTGGCTAAACCATAGCACATCACTGAGACCTTCCACCCAGGCCCAAACTGGAAGAATTTCCAGAAGCCAGGCACCTGGGGGGGCCCCCTGGATGAGAGTTCTTTGGCCTTTGGTTATCCCAAGTTCATCTCCCACCAAGACATCCAAAAGCGAAAAATATGTGCAGTGTGGGGAACAGGTCTTGGGGTCATCAAGGGCTGAAAACAAGTGACTGCAGGAACTGTCTCCCTTCTTGGGTAGGGCAGACATGCCCTGGTGCCGGTCATACTCTGCCCAGACTGAGGTGCCTGCTCAGGTGCTATGTCCTAAGAGCCATAGCGGGGTGGAAGTTGGGAATGGAGAAAGGGTAGTTCAAAGAATCTGTCTTGAGATCTGATTTTTTCCTCTTCCCCTAGCTGTGTCCCCTCTGGTTATTTATTTCCTTAGTGCCAAGAGGGCACATCAGGGCAGCCTTGATTTTTAAGAAATGCATAAGTGTATTTATTAGAAAAAAAAATTGTACTTTGGCAAGGTTAGGCCACTTCTCCTAGAAGGAAGAATTATGAAGAAGGAGGAGATAAAAAGCCAAAAGGGAGATGGGACAGTGGCTCTGGAGATGAAAAAGAGCCTAGTAACACAGATATTCAAATTTCTCAGATCTGAAGCCACACCACTCTGACCCCTTCCCCAATTCTGCAGGGCGGCCTGGGGCGTCCCTGGGGAGTGCCGTATAGGCGAGCCCATCCATGATCCTTCACTCTGGCCTTCTGGAAAGTTCACCTGCCTTCAGAATGATGCCTCAACTCTTCCTCTGTGACGTGGTTTCTCTTCCTACAAAGCAACATTCAGGAGCGCCTAATACTGCAGCCCTCAAGGCACTGCCAAATGGGTCACCTTCCCTTTGGTTCCCAGTGCTCCCAAACCCTGAACTGGGCCCCACCCAGATGTGGAGAAAATAGACCGTCCAGGACTGAAATTCACACTGTGAGGCCTTTTTGAGGAAGATGTACCAGATTTCATGCCCTTCATCCCCAGGATCTATCGATATCATCACCTGCACTAAAACTTTCCCTCAAACTCTTTTTTTCCCCATGAAATAGGTGCCTGGGGAGGCACATACCTTGAGACACACTGAGATTCCTGGCTTAGGCTCAGCTAAGCTAGTCTCCCCCTTCCCTTTAGCAGACAGAGTTTTAGGGGAGAAAAAAAAAAAAAGCTATAGTCAAAACTGTGTCTTTGTAAGCTGGGGGAAATGTTTCTCAATCCTTAAAAAAAAGTTTCTTAGCATGTTGGCTTTTGCACTTTCAGACTTTGCCTCCAGAAATACAGAGGAACTGTTTAATTTGATGTTCATTGAGACAAATGCTGTAATCTGCCTTGGAAGAGCCAGCTGATAGGGAAGCTTGACTTGTAAAATAATTTTGCTTTGATGATCTCACCCAACCTATTGATTTGTCAAGAGTTTTATTCAGCAAAAGCATGATACAAAAGATGAAGTCAGAAGAGCAGCAGTTATTTAACTACATTAGAACCCAGGTCTGTAGTTTCTTTTACTGGAGACATTTACATAAGCAGACATCATCTTTAATCTTTGTTTATATTGTCACAGTCTTGTTTTTAGTCTTTTTGTCTCTTAAAACTAAGCTGTGATTATTACTTGCACGTTTCTACTGGCTTATTCATTCCAGTTGGGATTTTCTTCCAACCTTGCCTGGGAAATCCAGTTACTAATGCAAGTAAAGTGAATGGTAAGCTCAACTTCCACTAAAGTAGCCATTTCTGTTTATCAAATTCTAATTTGTGAAATACAGAGCTGACAACTGGAGATACGTAAATGAAGGAGTCTCTTACTACCTGATGCAGAGTTGTCTGTGCTCATCTGCATTGGTAGGAGTTTTAATTTCACCATTTTCACTACTATCTTACTTCATTGTCTGTCTTTCCCTCTCTTTGCTTCTTTTTCTTGTCTACAGGGAAGACTGCAGATGACTACAGTCTTTTCCTCTATCCTTTGAGGATAGGGTAGTCTAGGGTTTTATATTTGGCTTTGTGCAATATATATTTTTATATTTCCACTTTGAATGTATGTATTAGAAGTGGCATCAAATGTATTATTGTAGATTTAACTTTTACTAACAGGAATCAAGGAAATTTGTCTGGTCTCCACTCTATTCCCAGCAGCTAAAATAGCATCTAGTACGTTACAGGCACCCAATGCATATTGCTGCATGAAGAAATGTATCACAAGCCAGGGTTGAAAGGTAAAAGCTGTCTTAACAACTTTGCAAATCTGTTGCCAAACAGTTGTGTTTCCATGGAAATGAGAGAAAACATTCCATCATTAAATGATTGTCATTTGTTGATGAAACAGATCGATCTCAAAGATGGACCAAAAGAAACACTCATTGTTAAACATTCAGCACCCTATACTACTCTAAGAAGCCTAGATGAAGGAAATGGAAAGAGAATAAATTTCAGTTTGGGATTCACTTTGAAAGGAAGGGTTTATAAAGCCCTCCAATTGGTCCTTGAGTATCCATTCCAATTTGCTCCAATCCAGTTTAATTTCTACAAAGATTAGCCAAAAATATTAACAAGCACAGGGAGAGATTTCTGGCTTCCAGAAGTGAACGCTTGAGCCACAGCCAAAGCTATCACCTCAGATGAAAATAATATGATTTACCAAAAGAGTTCCTGTCTTCTTTCACTCTATTACTTCAACCAGTGTTAGAAATAGGGGGCCAAGTTTATTCAGGATGCTAATGACTGTCATCCAGATTCTGAGACTCTGTATGCAAACCGATGGTCTGAAGATGAGATCTGGCCCACAGATGTATTTTATTTGACCCACACTATTTTTTGTTGAATTAATTGCCAATACAGGAAGTCAGAAGAATTCACATAAAACCCCAGCTTTCTCTTTCTTTTCTCGAAATATGAAAACAGAAGATACGGTGACTCTGGGTTGCAGTTAAAGTGCAAATCACCATGGCCCCACCACTGCCTATCTATATTCTGATACTGGAAATACTTTCAATTGCTATCCCTCATCAGCCTGCATTGTTTTCTTTCTAATGCCCTGTTTATCTGATATATTTACCTTATCTGTCTGGCTTTTGCAGGCAACTACTGTCCTAAATTGTCCCACAAGTGTTACATTTAAACTTTTCTTGCTGGTTTTCTCTGTGAATATGTGAATGTTCTGATTGAAGCTCTATCTGTATTATTCTGCACCAACTGCTTCATTTCATTAGTTTCTTCCAACCTCTTGCACTTGTGGTCACTAAAGGGGTTAGGATGAAATTAGATAAAAGACTAGTCAAGTGATGAAATCAGTCATTTCTGTGACTATGGATATAGGTAGGGTTTCCTAATAAACATACTGAATGCCTCATTAGCCCATTCAACTTGGGTGGGGTCCATACGCTCTTAGGAAAAGAGAAAAATAAGCAGAGTTTTGGGAGGAAGGCTAAGCTTTTGAATCTTTATTGGAGCATATGTTACATACTTATATATGCATATAATGCTACACACACACATGCATGTATATATATACACATACATATATACGCATATATTGTTAAAATCATAGGTGAAACTATCTTGTCTCCTGTGGGCTCATTTAAAGTGTTTTTCAAGTTAATTTTAACTATAAAATGTTTTTCTTTTCCCTTTACCTTTTTAATTTTTTATATACTTACATTACTTTTATTATAATAGTACCTCAATATTATAAACACAAAATTAGAAATTAATACTAAATATACATAATTTTGAACAAATTTATATCCAAAATACATTTCCAATTAAATACAAACAAAACAACAAAAGCAATACAATTCAAATGACTAACTCCAATTTAATATGATCAGCAGTATTGTTAAATTGTTCATAGTGGACACTTACTATGGGATACGGGGCCTTTTGTGGAAATCAGACTGTACAATTCCACAGTTCCTTCTACAAAGTCCTTGGGGCAAGATGTACCACTGAATCTGGAAATTTTTATATTTATAAAAGGGGAGGTACCCAATAATCAAATCCATTAAGATCTACAGTACAATATATGAGTATATGACTATTCCCAGTAAATGGGATCATAAAAACTATAAATACCTCACGTCAGTGCAGGTCAGTTTTTATCACCAAACGAGTTTTTCACAAACTTACAAAAGTTTGAGAGTTTTGAATTGTGAATATAAGTCTATGAGGTATGTGACATTCATCCACATTATCCAACTATAAACTCTTTAAGGAAGAAGAAAGAAAAGTAAAATGATAATTAAAATAATAATAATATCATTGATTAGCTTCTTCTGGTGCCCTACATCTATGTTATTCATTCTTTACTACAATCCCATAAGGTAGGTCTGATTATCCTCACTTTTTGGAAAAAGAAGCTAAAACTTTGGTGGTCATAAGAATGCCTATCAAAATGCTGCCTTGGAGATGCTGACTCACAAGTAGTATAACCTGGGATAGTCACCAAGAAAGTTTGTGCAACTTTTTTTTTTATACTTTAAGTTCTAGGGTACATGTGCACAACGTGCAGGTTTGTTACATATGTATACATGTGCCATGTTGGTGTGCTGCACCCATTAACTCGTCATTTACATTAGATATATCTCCTCATGCTATCCTTCCCCCCTCCCCCCTCCCCACAATAGGCCCCGATGTGTGCTGTTCCCTTTCTGTGTCCCAGTGATCTCATTTTTCAGTTCCCACCAATGAGTGAGAACATGCGGTGTTTGGTTTCCTGTTCTTGTGATAGTTTGCTGAGAATGATGGTTTCCAGCTGCATCCATGTCCCTACAAAGGACACGAACTCATCCTTTTTTATGGCTGCATAGTATTCCATGGTGTATATGTGCCACATTTTCTTAATCCAATCTGTCACTGATGGACATTTGGGTTGGTTCCAAGTCTTTGCTATTGTGAACAGTGCCGCAATAAACATACGTGTGCATGTGTCTTTATAGGAGCATGATTTATGATCCTTTGGGTATATTCCCAGTAATGGGATGGCTGGGTCATATGGTACTTCTAGTTCTAGATCCTTGAGGAATCGCTACACTGTTTTCCACAATGGTTGAACTAGTTTACAGTCCCACCAACAGTATAAAAGTGTTCCTATTTCTCCACATCCTCTCCAGCACCTGTTGTTTCCTGTCTTTTTAATGATTGCCATTCTAACTGGCGCGAGATGGTATCTCATTGTGATTTTGATTTGCATTTCTCTGATGGCCAATGATGATGAGCATTTTTTCATGTGTCTGTTGGCAGCATAAATGTCTTCTTTTGAGAAGTGTCTGTTCATATCCTTTGCCCACTTTTTGATGGGGTTGTTTCTTCTTGTAAATTTGAGTTCTTTGTACGTTCTGGATATTAGCCCTTTGTCAGATGAGTAGATTGCAAAAATTTTCTCCCATTCTGTGGGTTGCCTGTTCACTCTGATGGTAGTTTCTTTTACTGTGCAGAAGCTCTTTAGTTTAATTAGATCCCATTTGTCAATTTTGGCTTTTGTTGCTGTTGCTTTTGGTGTTTTAGACATGAAGTCCTTGCCCATGCCTACGTCCTGAATGGTATTGCCTAGGTTTTCTTCTAGGGTTTTTATGGTTTTAGGTCTAACATTTAAGTCTCTAATCCATCTTGAATTAATTTTCATATAAGGAGTAAAGAACGGATGCAGTTTCAGCTTTCTACTTATGGCTAGCCAATTTTCCCATGTGCTCCTTTTTATTCAAAATAATCTCTCAATTAATCTGAATAAGAAAAAGGAATAAGGCTGGATTAATAATAATGTGCACTTAAGACAGTGATATATAGGCATGGTTAGGTCATGTGTGTTTGAATAATACTAGTATGGATAATATAACTTCAGAAAATTATAAATTTGAATTCTTATAATTCATAACTAGGCAAATATTTAATTTTGTCCCAAAGAAAATAATGTTTTAGGAAAATCAGTAGTATAAGCAAGACAGTTGTTATCTTATTGGAAGGAACACCAACTACAAAATCCATAAAGAAAAGACCTATAGATTTGGGAGCATAAAGCCAAAATGTTCCATATTCAATGTTTTCCAATTCAAGAGACACACAACAAACCAGATAATTATTTGCCAGTCAAGTGGTGAAACATTCTTAATACATAAAAAATGAGCACCTCTAAGTAAGCAAGAAAAATACAAAGATTCTAGTAAGAATAGGGTGACAAGAGAGGATAGCCAGATCCCAAGCCAAGAGGTTAGGCTGGCCAATGAATATATAAAAATATTTTCAACCTCTTCAGAAAACATATGTAAATAAAGAGATAATAAATAAAACAATGCCATCTACTACATTATAAAAGATGAACAAGATTAATAATGCCCAGAGTTGGCAAGCATATGGAGATGCATCACATTTATCTACACTTGGTTGAAGTAAAAACTAACATAAAACTTCTATAATAAAATGTGGATTGCACTATCTAAAAGGAAAATACTTTTAGCCCAGTAATCCCACTCCTATGACTATATCATAAAACTATAATTAAACAAGCATACAAAAAGGTATGCATGGGTTCCTGCAGCAATAGTATAATAGTGAAAATTTGGAAATAGCCTGTAAGCCTAAACAGGGAGGGTTGGTTAAAATATGTTACATTTCCTAGAAAGGAATATAATGCAGCCATTAAAAAGGAATGACATATCTGAATACTCAATAAAAAGGAATTTTGAAAAGCATTTTATAAAAGATAATGTCTAGTTGATTTTGCTTTTGTGTTTATAGGAATGCTGCAATCAGTAGGGCATGAGTAGGAAATATCTATTTTTTTCTCCCTTCAAACGTATTTGATTTGATTTTGCTTCTCTGTACAATTGTCTCAGGTAAGATTCACCAGGAACTTAACTCTGAGACAGAGTCTAGTTGTGAGATGTTTATCACAGACAGCCCTTGGGAACAACACCTGTTAAAGAGAGAAAGGGAGCAGATTGGACAGGGAGAAGGTGAGCTCTGGTGCCTGGCAGCCCAATGACACCTTGGCCAACTTTAGGGAGCTCTGGAGCCAAAATGGTCCCATAATGGACTGAAATGGCAAAGCCTCTATATCCTCTGCCTTAGTCGTGGGATCTGGGCTACCCTGAGAGGGGTGTGATGGACTTGAGCAGGTGGCTTTCTCCAACTGAGGCCATCCCCACAGGAGGCTGAGGCCAGGTTTTCTCCTGACAGCACTCCAGATGGATAGGACAAGAAGTTCCACTTGAAGGGGGATTTGCATGGCATTTCATGTGTCCGCCACAACAGGATCTTGGTTATATCTCACTGTTTTTTCATTGTGTTCAGGTTGAAAACATATTTTAAATCTAAATCTCACATCTTAAGCTTTTGCCCTTCCCCACACTATCAGGTGAGGCTCAGAGCCTAGCTGGAGGTAAGGGAGATCAGTAATCTATTAACCTAAGTCATCTATGAACCTACTTTTTTGCTTTTTTTGCAGCTTCGCTCTACCTCCATAGGCAGCCAAGGGTGGGCTCCTTACAGGATGCCTGGCGTGCACATGACTCAAAAGAAATTCCACCACCCACGTTGGCCAGACTGGTCTCAAACTCCTGCCTCAAATGATCCACCTCCCTCAGCCTCCCAAAGTGCTGGGATTACAGGTGTGAGCCACTGCCTCCAGTCACTTGGCTAGATTTTTAAGACTGCTTGTATATTCCATGTTTTAGGGGCTGATAATATTTGAACAAGTAAAGAAAAAAGCATGGTACTAGCTATACAAAAGTTGAAAAGTACAGTAACTTTTGCTGCTGCTCTGCTTTCATAGTAGACACATTGGTTAAGGCCATTCTCATACATTCTGGAAGAATCCAATTGGTTAGAAAGAATCAATTCTCCTCCAGAAAGGAGCACCTGCTAGGCTGCCTGTTTGTCAGGATCTGTGATAGACTGAGTGCATATCCCATCCCACCCACTTTCCTCACGATGTAAACTGATGCCTCTCCATCAAGAGGCAGGGTCTGTGCTCCCTCCCCTTGAACCCAGGCCAACTTTTATAACTACCTTGACCCATCAGATGCGGTGGAAGTGATACTATGTGACTTCTGAGGTCGTGAAAGCAACTCGGCTTCTGCTTGACTCTCTATCTCTCTGGTCACTTGTCCTTGAAACCCAGCCATCATGTCAGAGGGAAGCCCAGGCTGGGGGCCCAGGCCACAGCTAGCAGCAACTGCCAGACACCGAAGTGAGTGGACCTCCGGATGGCGCCAGCTCCCTGAATCCTTATTGTTTTAAGCCATTTTGTGTTGGGATAAGTTGTTATGCAATGATAGAAAACTAATAAAAGAAAGATCTAGGCCTCTTCTTGGTAGAAAGCCACAAGACAAGGGAAATTAAAGATATTTTAGGCCAGACCTAGTGGCTCATGCCTGTAATCCCAGCACTTTGGGAAGTGGAGACAGGCAGATTGCTTGAGCCTAGGAGTCCGAGACCAGTTGGGCAACATAGTGAGACCCATCTCTATAAAAATGCATAAATTAGCCAAGTGTGGTGGTGTGCACCTGCAATCCCACCCACTTGAGAGGCTGAGGCAGGAGAATTGCTCGAGTCCTGGAGGTTGAGGTTGCAGTGAGCTGTGATTGCACCATCACACTGTGTGACAGAGTAAAACTCTGTCCCCATCCCCTCAAAAAACAAACAAACAAACAAACAAAACCCCAAAACTCATTAACTGCGTGATTTTGGGCAAGTTACTTAACATCTCTGTGCTCCAGGTTCCTTGCCTGTTAATGGAGCCAACATTAATATCTATTTCACAATTTTGTGAGGTTTAAAAGGGGTTGATACACATGAAGCATTTAGAACAGCAGCTGGCATGTGTTCAATACTCTATGTTAGCATTATTGTAGCTATCACCATTTGTTATAAATTGTTCCTTAAAATAAAACTCAAAGCAAATATGGTAAAATGCTAGCATTGTTAAATCCCTGTGGTGTGTTTTTGAGTATTATATCATTATTGATAGTTTGCTGTATGTTTGAAATAATTAATAATAAAATTGAGTTACACAAAAAGAGGCATGGTCTTAGTTCTAAGGTAGTTCACAAGTTAGGGAGGTAGATAAGTAACCTACCCCAGAGAAAAACTGTAGTGTACATGGGTATGTGTGTGCACGTGCACAATGAGCTGAAATTCTTTCTTTCTCTTTTTTTTTTTTTTTTTTTTGAGATGGGGTTTCTTTCTTGTTGCCCAGGCTTGGGTGCAATGGCACGATCTCAGCTCACTGCAAACTCTGTCTCCCAGTTCAAGCAATTCTCCTGTCTCAGCCTCCCAAGTAGCTGGGATTACAGGCACCCCCCATCACACCTAGCTAATTTTTGCATTTCCAGTAGAGACGGGATTTCACGATGTTGGCCAGGGTGGTCCCGAACTGCTGACCTCAGGTGATCCGCCTGGGCGATGAGAAGGAAAAAAAAAAAAAAAATCTAGCCAGGTCTCTTTTTCTTAACATTTAGCGTGTTTTTCCCTCCAGTGACATGGGTCATGGCCTTTCCTGCTTCACTTTGTCTTGTGAACCCATAACCTATAGGCCAGTCAGGGCCCTGAACCCATAACCAATAGGCCAGTATTGGCACCAGCTTCATCCACAGTTTCATCAATAAACTCCTGTAACTCAGAGCAGATTTGACAAAGGTCAGGGGTGCTATGTTATCCCTGCATATGTGTAGACAGAACTATTGTCTGGCTAGTTTATATTCCTAGGATGAAGCACATGTAACTCATACCTTGAAGAAATAAAGGCAATATCCTATTTGACAGTTAAAAAAAAAAAAAGAAATTCCACCACCCCTGGCCTGTGAAGGGGATCACTCCTGGTGCAATTATTTCTCTCCCTTGAATGAGACTTTGGGATTCTCCCAGGGAGAGACACGCACTATCTATGCGTCTGTGTCTTTAGACTCTGGGCCATGTGCAGCTCTCGCGAGACTCTCCTGTGTTTTAATCAGGGAACAGACCAGGAAAAGCCTCTGTGTTTTTTTCTATTAGGTTGGTGCAAAAGTAATTGCAGTTTTTGCAATTTTCATTGCAGGTCTGTCTTACAATGCAGCAAGCTTCACTTGTGGCAGTAAGGTACCATTTTCCTCTGCTAGCAGGGGCCTCACTCTATCTCTGGATCCTACACCTGGCTTAAGAGGAGGAGACACGCCACAGTATTGCCTCCTCCTGTGTGTTTCCTTCTGTTAAATGATTTTTCCCCAGAAGTGTCTCTAGTCATTCATTACATAAGGGCTGGAGTGGGTGCTAGACGTTGACAGTGGAAAGCCAGTTGGACATCTTTCAGTAAGAATGCTCCAGCCCCTCTCTCTAGAATGTGTGGGTACTTGTCTTCCATTGTCCTGAGATTTGGGGCCTCAGCTAACACTCTGAAACAACTCGAAGAACCCCATTTAATGGCTAGTTACATGTGTAAAATTGTATACATGCACGCACACACACACACACACACACACACACACACACTAGAAGGGATATTTGCCAAAATGCTGATGTTGGTTGTCTCTAGGTAGTTGAATTTAGGATGAATTTTCTCTGTTCTTTAACATTCTATTCTGAACATGTGCTATTTTTTGAAGTCAAAAATGAAAAGGGGAAAGAAAGAGCACCAGGCTTGGAATCCTGTGTCCTTGGATGCCTGTGTCCTAGTCCTGGATGGGCCACGTAACAAGTTCTATAGCCTTGGGAGAATGATTTAAACTCAGTGGTCTCATCCATGAGATAGTTTAATTAGGTTAGAATAAACTATGACCTGAAGCCGGAAAGAAAACCAGTATGTTTATTCATGGCCACCAAAAGTTGCAGAATAAATATTGTACTTATGATAAGTATGTTTCTTTGTTAAGCAGATACATACCAAGTAATTGCAGTGTGCCAAATGCTAGGTTGAAATAAGGACCCAGAGATAAATGGAGCCAGTACCTAGACTCAAAGACCTCCCTGTCCAGTATGGTAGACACACCTGCAAATAAGCCCATTGACAATTCAGTGTGGTCAGTGTAGTGACATCAGCTTGTGGAAAGGGCAGATGAATTCTAGGAGGCAGGAGAGATTAGGGATCATTTTCTTGATCAGTGATACTGGTACCTAAGTGTGTTCTAAAGGATGAGGAGGCATATATAAGGGAAACACTAGGATACTATTAAAATCACTCGAACATTTTGAAGACAAATAATATTGTAGAGGGCATTTAAGGAGAAATCCATTCTCCTTTGATGTTTTCCAGTTTAATCATTCATAGTCTCTTCCGAAACTCTTTGCAACTCATCTCAATGCTTTCCTGAACCATTCATGAAGTCTAAGCATACATCTGTTTGTAGGATCTCTGCAGTGAAGAACACACAGTTCTCAAGTCTCACTTTGGTCCTACTTGCCTTCTAACACTGAAAAATACTAAGTAAACAAGATTCTTATCTATTTATTAAGACATTCACAGGGTTCTCTAAGACAAGTGTCTCCTCTTCCCCTCTAACCCCACAACGAGTGAGTTCCTGTCAGTAGAAACTTGAAAATAATTAAGCCTAATTTCTTAAAACTATTCTAATTCTTGACTTTTCCCTGATTGACCTCCCTCCATTGGGACAAATTAATGAGAGTGATTCCGTTGAAGCATGTGGTACCATGGCACGTACATGGCACACAGAGAGGGCTCTACATCACATCCAGGTTAATGATGGGATCAGGACATATGTGGATGCCACAGAACTGGTAACCAGGATGCAGTTAAATAAAGATTCTCTAAATATTTGTTCAACGTGGATTCAACAGAGAGACAGGAAACTGCATGGAAACTGGGAAGGGAAAAGAGGCCTTGGGGGCAGCCCTCCACCTCTCCATTAGTGTTCTAAGTGATTTAACTGCCCATGAACTTGCCCTTTTCTTACAGCAAAAATGAGATTCTACAGAGAAATGGCACTGTGTTTTTTAGCAGGCGGTTCGGTGATCACCTAATGTGACTGCACATGCCCTTTGGAAGTCTGACCCTCTCCATCACCAAGTGTCTCATTAGAATATCCATCCAACTATGCACAGTGGACTGCTGATCCCTGGGGGAGTCCCAGCAAGATTAAATGTCTTCATACTGTTGCACATGCAGAGCCACTTGGGTGACTCTTTTAGTGGACACCACAGTCATCCAGTCTGTAAGGATCAATCCTGGTCTCTCTCAGAATCTCATGAGAGTCTCCCAAAAAGATAAAGAACCCCACATTTACATTTCTATTATGAATCAATGCAAGCTTATTCCCAAGTCCTAATACATTCTTTCTGAAAATGGAATTGTGTAGCTGAAATGCTGAACTGCAGCTAAACTGCCCAGCCACATATATTTTAAATTGTCTAACTACTTCTCTTTCTACCCTTCCAGACTATGGTGTCCTTGGAGTCAAGGACTGAGTCTTCTTTTCACTTAACCTTTATCATTTAGTGTAGAGCTTGAAATAAATAGAAATTAAACCAGATATCTTCCACCAACATCTTCCAAGAATTTTTGAGAACTGTCTTTCAAATATTTCAACTTTGGGAGGATGCCTTTTCTTTTTACTTCTTTAAAGTAGTCTGCCACTGTGGTACCCTCAGATCTATACATTTTCAAGCAACCAGTTAACCAGTTTCAACCAACTCAAAGAGTTTTGACTTCTAACCATGTGATAGGCATCAGGCTAAGTACTGAGATATAGAAATGAAGGTACCACCCCTCCTACTCACACAGCACACAAACTGTGTGCAGATGTAAATCTTGTACATGTGATTAAATTACAGGCTTAACAGTCTAGTCACTTGATTCAGTTTTACCTGTCTGAATACATTAATTCAATTTTACAATGGAAAGACCCCTTCCTTCGTTTTCTTGTACTACCCTGAAGCTAATGCAGAGAATATAATTGTATGAAGCTGAAAATCAGGCTCCATTCGCCTAAAAAACAGGAAGTTGCCCGTGGCTTCTTCTAACCTTCTCCTTCCTTTTTCTCTGTTTGATTCACGAAGCTTCCTCCACCCCAGTACCACATAGGGAGATCCAGTCTTTAAGGATCAACTCTGATCTCTCTCAGAATGCCATGAAGAGATGTCCCAAAGAAATAAAGAGGCCCACACTTATATTTCTATCTTAAAACAAAGCAAGTTCATTCCCAAATTCCAGTAAATTTTCTCTAAAAAGGGAAAAGCCACATAAGGAGGTTTACAGTTTACAGGAAGTGAGGAAATGACCATTCTAAGAAAAAGCTGTCAAAGGAACCACTTGCCTCCAAAGATGGGAGTGACACAATTAATTTTTGCCCTGACTGAGGAAAGGTAAAGTTAATAGAGGGAAGAGAATCTCAGAAAGGGAAATTAAAGCCAACACGCTTCTGGCTTCTTGAGGCTGCCCCCTGAGTTAATTAATTACCTGTGAGGGGACTATGAAGTGAGTTGTGAATTTCTCTTACTTCACACACACACACACACACACACACACACACACACACGGAAGAACCACAGTGTGAATCTATTTTAAGAGCTAGAAATTGGCTTGGGGAAATTGCTGATATACTGGGAATGAAAGAAAAAGGGATTTAAAAAAAACCCTCCTCAACAGTAAGAAGTAGGAGGAGAGCTACTTTAACAATCTCTGAGCTGTTAATGCAATCACAATCTGGATCCAGGACAAAGCTAAGGATTTCTTTCCTTCCTTCCTCTTTTCTTATTTTCTTACCTTCCTCTCTCTCTTCCTTTCTTCTTCTTTTATCCAATTGGTAAACATCTGTTATATGATAGTTACTGCCCCAGACACTAGGAAAACAGAATGATATCCATAGTCCCAAATAATATTAATTCATAAGGAATAAGAGGGAGGAAAAATTTCCATTAAATTTCTCATAGGAAAGAAAGAGGAAAAACTGAGGGGAAAATACTCCTGATGAATGGATGGGACAGAAAGTGAAATCCTGCTGGGCCTAGATATGTCTGAGGACTCCATATGAAGAGAGAAATTGTTTTGATGTACCAGAGTGGAAGAAGAAAGGCGGGATGGAGGGATCAAGATGGTGAAACACTTCACTCCACAATGTGACTCTTCACCAAAGGCACCAAACGTTCAATTAGGTGTCTCATGAAAACCAGCAAAGGAGCTGAGTTCTGTGTACAGGGTGTCACATAGCACAATAGAAACTGTAGGCAAAGGGCCCACAGAGACCACAGAAGAACCACAGAGGAAGATGAGGGCAAGGCCACAGGGACTCCTAGAAAAAGCTTTGCACATCACAAGCCATGTAACTGTGATCCGGGCTGGGTTCGGACAGACTTACAAGGGCCATGAAGCTTCTAGGCTGCATTGAGTTTTCACATTCAATTAGTTATAACAGCACATTTGAAAGTCCATAAACTCAACAGCTGAGGATAAAAGAAAAAAAGTCATTAATACACTACAAAACCCAACTCACCTGATGATGATGGATCAATAATATCCATGAGGCCCAGGGGCCCAAGTGGCCATAAGTAGGCAACAAGGAAACCCATGAATTCCCTAAAACTATATGCAAAATGTTGTGAAAATATACAGTGAAGCTCTGCATAATGATGTTTGGTCAACAGACCGCATAAGATTACAATGGAGCTGAAAAATTCCTTTCACCTACCAACATCATAGCATAATGCATTACTCACATGTTCATGGTGATGCTGGTGTAAACAAACCTACTGCACTGCCATCCATACAAAAGTATAGCACATACAATTATGTACAGTGCATGATATTTGGTGATAATAAATGGCTGTGGTACTGGTTAGTGCATTTGATATAGTATACTTATTATCATCATTGTAGAGTGTACTACTTCTACTTATTAAAAATAAACTTAACTATGAAACATCCTCAGGCAGATCCTTCAGGAGGTATTCCAGAAGAAGGCATTGTTATCATAGGAGACAACAGTTCCATGAATGCTATTGCCCCTGAAGACCTTCCAGTCGGACAAGATATGGAGGTGGAAGACAGCAACACTGATGATCCTGACCCTGTGTAAGTCTAGGCTACTGTGTGTGTTTCTGTCTTCGTTTTTAACAACAACAAAAAAGAAGTTTAAAAAGTAAAAAAAAAAAAAAAAAAAAATAAAAAAAAAAGTAAATTTAAAAAGTAGAAAATGTTTATAGAAGGATAAAGAAATATTTTTGTACAGCTGTACACGGTATTTGTTGTTAAGCTGTG
>NW_012114966.1:3133206-3399561 GCF_000951035.1 Colobus angolensis palliatus | reverse complement strand
TTGTACATGCTCTTATTAGCCTAGCCAACACAAGAGTAAGACAAAAAAAAAAAAAAAAAAAAGAGAGCAAGAAAATCTTGAGCTATTAGTTGTAGTCCTGTTCTGTCACTAGCTATCAGCATGACTCTGTGAGAGTTACTTAATTTCTTCAAAGCTTAGTTTCCTCATTTGTTAAAGCAGAGGGTTTTTCAGGTACTTCAATTGCCATGACCTAGAGGGTCAGGCAGGTAATGTAAATACGTGAAGTCAGCGGCAAATCAGGAGGAAGTACAAGCCACTGAGAGCATGCGCCTCCTGAAGGCATTCAAGCGCAGTTCTTCCTGAAACACAGTACCAGCCAAATGAAACAGATCTGCGGCTGAATTTAACCCAGGATAGACTTTCTCTCGGGGTCCTTCCAGCACATAGCCAAAAGTTTTAGAGTTTGTTAGCCATTGGGCTTCAACATGTCCATTGCATACCGGTATTAAACCAGAATCAGGAGGAGATTGAGGAGACCCAATAGAAAATGATGATGATCTCATTCCTGTTACTTAAACTGGGAACAAGTGGCAAGTTGCTGAGCTTCCCACAGACTAGCTGAGGACACAGTGCCAAAGAGGAACCTGCATTCTTTTCCCTAAATGTAATGAGGCTGAAAAAAGATTCTGAAGATGTAGAGTTATTTTGGTAGAGCTTCCAAGAAGACTCTGATGCAAGGTAATGGGAAGGGGGGTTGAATCGTTTATTTTGTTCATTTTGCTCTATCAGTGGGGGAGAAGGGGCTTAAGAATTTAAATAAAAGTTGATATGATAGCTATCATTATAAAAATGCATGGTTCGGGTAACATCTCCAACCCTTTAATGGGAAAATTCAGTTATTCTGTATTTTCACGAATATGGTGGTTCCTCAATCAGATGTTTGATTATTAATTTAATGCATTCATTCTCAAAGTGTGGCCCCTGCGCCAACAGCATCAGCAATACCTGGGAAGTTGTTAGAAATGCAAATTCTCAGACTGTACCTCACATCTCCTGAATCGGAAACTTGTGACTGGCGTCCAGCAACGTGTGTTTTAATGAACTATCCAGGTGATTCTGATGCTTCCTAAAGTTTGAGAATCACTGGTTTAATATTGTTAATTGAAGCCACTGGCTAGGTCATGGGTGTGAGCAATGTTTCAATTCTGACATTATGCCATGTTCCTCATATTTATGGGTATTTAAGTCATTCATTTCCAAGTATAATGGGTCCCCTAATTAATCAGTAGGGAGTTGATCTGGATGCCAAAATCAAAGAGATACAATTGACTAAAACTGTCATTGAATAGAATTCATGCACGTTCTTCAGGTAAGTGAAGGGCATTCTTGTTACGTATTCCTTTTTAGTGCTTGTTGATTACACATGTTTTATTCTGTAGTATCAGGTTAAATGGTTTAGAAGCATCCTGTGTAAGCAGTAATTTGATGTAGCATGACTTCACTGTATAACCCTTTATATAACATCTTAAGTCCATCATCAGGGAAAAAAACCAGCACACTCTCAAATAAAAGGGACCTGTCACTTAATTTTTCTCTGAGCATAGCAGTGGGGATCATTTCATCAGTTTCTTTGCATGCAGGAACGATGCATCTCTGCAGTATGCAGGTTTGTTAATGCCTGTTATTTTGAGATGATTACATTTTTTTGCTTGTTAATATACAGTTCTCTTGTGATCTTAAAAATGTTTCCCATTAGTCATCATTGTTCTCATATGGTACCTGAAAGATTTAACCACGTCCACTATGTAGACATGGTTAATCTACATCGGTGTTCATTTCTGAGACAAGAAGAAATGCTTAGAATTAGAACACAATGTGGGCTACTGCCTAGCAGTGATTGATTTGGGAGGGCTTATAAATTGGTTGCTAGGCTTTCCAAGTGACATGCAATAGTAAGGGAAACTCAAAACACAGGAAATATTTTCTCCCATTTATTCCAGAGTGCCTTATACTGAGATCTTGAATTTAGGCTCTGTCTGTTCACTGCAAATGTTTACATGTCCTCTCTTTTGTCTCTGAAAACCACATAACACCAATTATTTTTTCTTTCTCTCTATATAAACATGCAAATAGCTTATGTAATCAAATGTATGTGTGCATAAACTGATTACTTAGAAAGTTAACAAGCCCTGCAACCATTTTTTAGTGAATTGTTATAAATCATCCTTGATTTCATAATTCTCAACAAAATGATCAAACTTCATCAACATTCATGGGATCTGCTGAGTCTCCTCTTGGTTTGTTAGCAGATTGGCTGGTCTATTAGAAATAAGACTTGATTAAAGTTTTTGAAGATTATTGCAGGCCCACTCTTTCCTTATCGTTCATAGAATACTTAGCACACACACCTAATTGGCAGGTGTTTTCTACGAATCTACAATGTGAATGTGTGAGCACAAGATTTTTGGCAGTGACAAGATTGAGTATGCCCTTCTCCTGACTAACTGGGGGTGTAGTAGAGACCACTAACTAGTCGCCAGTGTTCATCTCCTCTTCTTCCTGGGTTTACATTTTGCAGCCTCCTTTGCTGCTGGGTGTGGCGTGTGACTGAGTTTTGCCAATGAGCAATACAGGTATGAGCACTCATGGGATGTGTCATTCTGCCCTGGCCCTAAAACGCTTCCATGCACCCATCTCCACACATGCTTTCATGCCCCCTACACTTCCCTAGCTAGTTTGCTGGGAAGAAAGACATTGAAAAAATAGCAAAAGTGTTTGAGAGGGAAGAAGGTGAATGATCAGACATGACCTTGTATATAGGGACCTTGAGGTCTCAAAGTCCTCAGAAAGAAAAAAAGTTTCATTTGACTTCATTATTTGTTGTTAATTGTTATGAGTTTTACTTAAATGAGGGGAGACTTCAAAAGAGACTAAGCTGAGTATAGTGGAGACAAATCCAACAAATTAAGAAATGTGAGATTATGTAGACGCTAGGAAAATTGGTTAATTTCTTTAATTCATTTATATTAACAGAAGGACAGTGCTAGGACACAAAAGCCCATGCAAGCATCTTTTGTAGTCTTAGGCCACGTGAGAATAACTGCAGTTACTTAAGTACACAGAGTGTGCAGCTCCTTTCCCTACAGTCTTTGAAAACTTTAACTATGCCATGTGAAATATGTACTTCAATAAGGAGGATCTTTCAGGAATGCTTTGTTCCCACATATAATTTGATCATTTAGGGGTTGCTTTGGACAGTGATATACAAGGGGGAAGGTGTTGAAGTGAGAGCAGTCTGCCAAGGTATAAAGGGGTTCATTGTCTGTAGATAACTTAAAAAATGATAATAAACCCAACTGAAGGTTAGTCTTCTTATTATTACCATGCACCAGCAATTCTAAACAATGCCAGTGACTTAAAAAAAATACTATTTCCATTAGGGAAACCTCCTGGTAGAAAGGGGTTTACACAACCCACTACCTTTTTTCCCCAACCTAACTTGATATACCACTAGACATCTTAAAGTATCTATTAAGGGCAGTTTTCAATGGCTTTCAGCATAACAAGAGATATTCTGCAACAGGAAATATTATTTAATCATAGAATTTTTAATAGTGCATTGCCCAGGATAGTAAATCAGAGGCTATTTTTTCTGGCCTGGGAAAAAAAAAAAGTGGAACCAGTGACTTCAGGAAGGCTTCAAGCAAGCACTTGTTCTTCAGATTTTTAAAAGACCTGAGCAATATAATGTAACAAAGAAGAGGAAGCCTTGGATAAAGGGGAGAGCAAATTCCAAAGCTAGCTAAGTGAGCCAAGACTGGAGATGACCTTCGGTAGAGTCAGTGGAATATGACAACAGCTCAGCCAAGTTGGTGTAGCTGGCACAGGACTCAGGTGACAAGTGTCCAAATGTTCTGCTGTGTTTGGAAGTTATCAGGTCCTCATGAGTGTTAATGTCACATAGTCAAAGCACTGGTTTTACAAAAACTACCAATCTGTGAATAACTAGTACCATAGTTTGGGACAGGGAAAAAATTAGATATCCAACCATGGCAATTCATATGGAACACATGATCCGTGTTATGGTTCTGAGTTTTATATGTGATGACTGCAGGGCCCCGTTACACCACACAGTGCTTGGTCATCCAGTCTGCAGTTGTATGAAGCAATCTTGATTGTGCTGACCTGCCAACAGCAGTCTGGGCTTAGTACTACTGGGGGCATGTAGGGCTCCAAATGCTGGATACCAAGCCTCAGATGATCAGTTTTATCTCTGCCATTACCAGTTTAATATTCCATAAACTGTTGGTTTTGACCATCTCTCTTACCATAATTGGACCTCACTGAAATAAGGTGTCATTTGAGACTAATGCCTCCTTTTTGTGCTGACCCAGATCAAAGAATTTGCGAAGAGGGATGTGAGAGGGAGTAGGACCACCAGGTTCAGACACATAAGAAAGTTAAGGAAACGAGATGATATTGAGAAAAATGGGCATTCAACACCTATCTAAATCATGGAAACTGTGTTAATATCTAATGAAACCTCATTTGCCGTGGCATAAACAATAATCATCAAACCTCAACAAGAACAGAGAAAACATTACTGTATTTCTCATCCTTGAACATTGATCATTATTGGTCCTCAGTGAGCTACAATTTTGGGCATGCTGCTATCATGAATAGCCATTGCATCATTATATTGGCAAATTTCAACAAGGTAAATATCAATAATGAAAGTAAGCTTACTTCTAACGTGGTCCTTTGCCTGTTGCAAAAACATATTGCAGTTCTTCAGAGTAAACGTAAGATGGAATGAATAGTTGTCTAATCTGTTGTTACCTTTCTTCATCTGAGACACAGCATTAGAACTTCATTGGCAGGGAATTAAGAGAAACCTGCCCAACAAAAGCTCTGTGCAAATTCCCATCCCTTCTGTGCCAACCAAACAGAACAATGTTTGTAGAAACCTTTCCTCTTGAATTTTTAGTGTGGTTCCAAAAGCCCAGGCAGGGAGGATAAACCACCCAGGAAGGACACTGGGGGGATGTGGTGAGGGACAGCATTTCTTATTAAAAGGAAGCCAGCATGGTAAATGGGCCCTACGTATGAGCCAGAATTGCAGTTCTACCAAAATTTCCACTGATGGGTCCAAGGATCCCAAAATCTTAGGTCAGCTTCTTATGCTAAGAATTGACAAAGCCCTTAGCACTCAAACGCTCTAGGCAGCCAGACTTGTAAGTGGAATTTTAAACATACTTTTTGCAAGTTGCCAAAACTTTCATTTTTCTTTTTAAAAAAATCTATTAAGCTAAATCTTTTCAGAAGATCACCATTTCTTTTAGCGTTGCTGAATTTTTTTAATGTGTTTCTTGGAGGCATAAACAATCAATGTAGCCATTAATTTGGAGGCCTTTCTCTCTGACAGTGGTGCAAATTGAAAACTAATCATTCGAAAGATGTTCTGACTAATCAGGTCAGGGGAGAAATGAATAGTGTTCCTCATAGCCCAGCTAGAGGCTTGCTTTTTTTTTTTTTTTTTTTTGTGAGTTTTAATTTAAGAAGATAAAAGTTGGGGGAGAAAAAAGGACAGAATATGCCAGTACTGCTTTTTCCAATGACACTTTTAAAATCTTCCCAAAATATGATATTTTTATTGGTTTTAAATATCTGAGGGCCCTTTCAATTTATTTTAGCCCCATTTTCCTTTTGTTTTATATTACGATACATATATATTTACTTTTTTTCCCTTTGGAAAGTTTCATTAGTTTGCAACACATGAGATTTATTTAAGTGCTTTTTCTCAATGTCTGAGGCTATATTATTCAATTGCAGAACTGGTTTTTAAGTTTACTAGTTATTCAGATTTGCTGCCCCTGGTAATCAAGTTATGGTCAAGGAATTCCCTTGCATAGAGAAAATGCTTTGAAAATGCTTTTACATTTTCTCTAATAGAACTAAGGTCTACCTTTCATCCCAGCTCTGGGTGTCCTTTTCTGGTTGGTGACCAAGGGACAACAGAAAGAGAAAGGGAGCCTTAATGACGTTTTATAGAAAACTAACTATATCAAATAAACTCCACAAGCTAGAGTTTGGAGTCATATAAAGCATTTTCTAAATTATTCAAAGCGTCATTGATTTGAAAACTCAGACTGCATTCTTAAGCATCACAGTCAAACCACAGTATCACCTAATCTTTTGGATTAAGGAAATGCCTTATGGAGTCAAAAGTAGTACAACCTCTCCTTCAACAAAACGTAGGGGTTGGAGGAAGGTACAGGAGCTGCTACTATTTGTAGTCCAATGGCTCACTGAAACTTCAGAGCCCCCTCACTACACCACCATGCCAGAGCACTTTCACCCAAGACCCTCGCCGGCCCAGCAGAGCACTTTCGCCTGTGGCCCCACTGCCACCCCATCGGAGCGCTTTTGCCAGCAGCTACTGATGGAGCACGATTGCCAATGGAGGGGGAGCACGCGGACCCCTCAGTGCAGCCAGTGTTTGACATCGAGAAACCAGAGAACAAAGCCACAGACCCAGTATCAGTCCCTCCCAGAGTTAAAGCAGGCAGCCCAAGAGTGCCGAGCTGAGCCTTGGACTTCTGAAAGCATCCAGAAGTGAAGCCAGTCAACTAAACCCAACTTATACCACTGTCAAACCTTCAAGGGCATTAAAGAATTTAAAAGCTTCAAACCAGCAATGGTGTGTTAGAGCAAAAAATGTGAAGAATGTAAAAGCTAAAAGCCCCATCCAAAGGACAGCAACTTCAAAAGTTAAAGGAACATCAACCCACACAAATCAGAAAGAACCAGTGTGAGAATTCTAGTAACTCTACAGTCCAGAGCACCCCTTTACCTCCACATGAGCCCACTAGCTCCCCAGCAATGAGTCTTAGCCAAAATGAAATGACTGAAATGACAGATACGGAATTCAGAATCTGTATGGCAAAGAAGCTCATCAAGATTCAGGAGAAAGTTAAAACTGAATCCAAGGAATCCAATAAAACTATCCAAGAGCTGAAAGACAAAATAGCCATTTTAAGAAAGAATCAAACTGAACTTCTGGAATTAAGCTCCCAACAAGAATTTCATAACTCAGTCAGAAGTATTAACAGCTTCTGTTAGACCAAGCTGAGGAAAGAATCTCAGAGCTCATAGACCAGTTCTGCAAATCAATTCAGACAAAAATAAAGAAAAAAGAATTTTTAAAAGTAAAATTGTGGGCTGGGCATGGTGGCTCATGCCTGTAATCCCAGCACTTTGAGAGGTCAACACAGGTGGATCATTTGAGCTCAGGAGTCCAAGACCAGCCTGGGCAACATGGTGAGACCACATCTTTATCAAAAATACAAAAATTATCTGGGCATGTTGGTGCACACCTATGGTCCCAGCTACACAGGAGACTGAGGTGGGAAGATCATTGGTGCCTGGAAAATCAAGGCTGCAGTGGGCCATGATTGCACTAATGCACTCCAGCCTGGGTGACAGAGTGAGACCCTGTCTCAAATAAATGAATAAATAAAATCTCCAAGAAACATGGATTACATAAAGAGACCAAATCTGCAACTCATTGGTATTCCTGAATGAAAGGAGAGAGAGTAAGCAACTTAGAAAATATATTTTAGGATATAATCCACAAAAATTTCCTCAATCTTACTAGAGAAGATGACATGAAAATTCAATAAATACAGAGAACCCCTCTGATATACTATTAACGATGACCAGAGAGAAAAGTCAAGTTTGTTTTTTTTTTTTTTGAGATGGAGTCTCACTCTGTCACCTAGGCTGGAGTGCAGTGGTGCAATCTCGGCTCACTGCAAGCTCCGCCTCCTGGGTTAGGCCATTCTCCTGCCTCAGTCTCCTGAGTAGCTGGGACTACAGGCACCCACCATCACGCCCGGCTAATTTTTTTTTTGTATTTTTAGTAGAGACAGGATTTCACCATGCCAGCCAGGATGGTCGCAATTTTCTGACCTCGTGATCCCCCTGCCTCAGCCTCCCAAAGTGCTGGAATTACAGGCATGAGCCACCACGCCCAGCCTGAGTCAGGCCATTTATAAAGGGAACCCTGTCAGGCTAGCAGCAGACCTCTTAACAGAAAATTTACAAAGCAGAAGAGACTGAGGGCCTATTTTCAGTATCATTAAAGAGAAGAAATTCCAACCAAGAATTTCATATCCTGCCAAACTAAGCTTCATAAGTGAAAGAGAAATAAAATCCTTCTCAGACCAAGCAAATGCTAAGGAAATTTATTGCAACTAGACCAACTTTACAAGAAGTCCTTAAGGAAATGCTAAACATGGAAACAAAAGAATGACACTTGCTAAAACAAAAACACACTTAAGCACATAGCTCACAGACACTCTAAAGCAACTATACCAATCAAGTCTACAAAACAACCAGCTAACAACACAATGAAAGAATCAAAATCTCACATATCAAAACTAATCCTGAATGCAAACAGTCTAAATGCTAGCACTTAAAAGGTATATAGTGGAAATCTGGATAAAAAGACAAGACCTGGCTGGGCGTGTTGGCTCTCGCCTGTAATCTCAGCACTTCGAGAGGCTGAGGCGAGTGGATCATTTGAAGTCAGGAGTTCAAGATGAGCCTGGTGAGACACGAAAAAAACCCCATCTCTATTAAAAATACAAAAATTAGCCAGGTGTGGTGGCACATGCCTGTAGTCCCAGCTACTTGGGAGGCTGAAGCAGGAGAATGGCTTGAACCCAGAAGGTGGAGGTTTCAGTGGGATGAAATCATGCCATTGCACTCCAGTCTGGGCAATGGTGTGAGACTCCATCTCAAAAAAAAAAAAAAAAAAAAGACAAGACCCAACTGTCTGTTGTCCTCACCATCTCACATCTAATGACACCCACAGGATTGAAGTAACAGGATTGAAGTAGCAGGATGGAGAAAGATCTACTATGCAAACAGAAAACAAAAAAGAACAGTAGTCACTATTCTTATATCAGATGAAACAGACTTTAAATGAACAACAATTAAGATAGACAAAGAAGAGCATTACATAATGATAAAGGGTTCAATTCACCAAGAACACAGACCTATCCTAAGTATATACACACTCAACATTGGAACACTCACATTCATAAAACAAGTTCTTCTCTAACTACAAAAAGACCTAGACAACCACACAATCATAATGGGAAACTTCAATATCCAACATCCCACTGACAACATTAGAACATTGAGTCAGTAAACTAACAAATTCTGGACTTTAACTTGACACTCAACTAATTGGACCTAATAGACATCTACCTAATATGTCACCCAACAACTGCATAATATACATTCTTCTCATCTGCACATGGAACATATTCTAAGATCAACCAAATACTCTGTCATTAAGCAAGTCTCAATAAATGCAAAAAAAAAAAAGTCATACCAAGCACATTTTCAGACCACAGTGCAACAAAAATAGAAATTCTTATCAAGATGAGCTCTCAAAACTACACAAATACATAGAAATTAAACAACTTGCTCTTGAATAACTCTTGGGTGAACAATGAAATTAAGGCTTAAATTAAAAAAAAAAATTGAAATTAATGAAAACAGAGACATGACCAAAATCTTTGGGATGTAGCTAAAGCAGTGCTAAGAGGAAAGTTTATAGCATTAAATGCCTTTATCAAGAAGTTAGATTTTAAATTATCTAATATTTTACCTACAGGAACTAGAAAAAAACTGAACCAACCCCAAAGCTAACAGAAGAAAAGAAATAACTAAAAGTAGAGAAGAACTGAACAAAATTGAGGCTCAAATCTATACAAAAGATCAATGAAACCAAGAGTTTCATTAGAGTTAAAAGAATAAAAAAGACTGATAGAATGCTAGCTAGACTAAAAAAGGAAAGATTCAAATAAGTCCAATCAGAAATGACAGAAGTGACATTACAGCCAATCCCACAGATACACAAAAGATCTAGAGAAAATGGATACATTCCTGGAAACAACCTCCCAATATTAAACCAAGGAGAAAGTAAAAACCTGAACAGACCAATAACAAGTTCTGAAACTGAATCAGTCATAAAAAACCTGCCAACCAAAAAAAGCCCTGGACCAGACAGATTCACAGCCAAATTCTACCAGAGGTATGAAGAACTGGTACCAATCTTACTTAAAGTATTTCAAAAACTTGAAAAGAAGGGGCTTATCTCTAATTCATTTTACAAAACCAGCATCAGACTAATACCAAAATGTCAGCAGAGACACAATGAATAAAGAAAACTGCAGACCAATATCTTCAATTAGCCTAGACACAGATATTTTCAACAAAATACTAACAAACTAAATCCAGCAACACAGCAAAAAATTAATACACCACAATCAAGTAGATTTTATTCCTGGGACAAAGGCTGGTTCAACGTAAGCAAATCAATGAATGTGATTCATCACATAAACAAAATTAAAAGCAAAAATCATATGATTATCTCAGTAGATCCAGAAAACACTGTTGAAAAATCCAGCATTCCTTCATGATAAAAACACTTAACAGACTAGTCATCAAAGGAACATACGCAAAATAATAAGAGCTGTCTATGACAAACACATAGCCAACATTATACTAAATGGGCAACAGCTGGAACCATTCTCTCTAAGAACTGGAACAAGACAAGGTTGCCTACTCTTCTCACTCCCATTCGACATAGTACTGGATGTCCTAGCCAGAGCAATCAGGCAAGAGAAAGAAATAAAAAAATTCAAACAGGAAAAAAGAAGTAGTCAAACTACTTGTATTTGCTGATGATACAGTGCTATACCTAGAAAACCCTAAACACTCTTCCAAAGGGTTTCTAAAATTCATAAACAATTTCAGTAAAGTTTCAGGATACAAAAATCAATGCACAAAAATCAGTAGCATTTCTATACACAATAATGTTTAAGCAGAGAGTCAAATCAAGAACACAATCCCATTTTACAATAGCCACAAAAAATGAAATACCTAGGAATACAGCTAACTAAGGAGGTGAAAGATCTCTACAAGGAGAACTACAAAACACTGCTCAAAAAAATCAGAGGTGATACAAGCAAATAGAAAAACATTCCATGCTCATGAATTGGAAGAATCAATATTGTTAAAATGGTCATACTGCCCAAAGAAATTTATAGATTCAATACTATTCCTAACTACCAATATCATTTTTCACAGAGTTAGAAAAAACTATTTTAAAATTGATGTGGAAACAAAAAACCCAAATGTCCAAAGCAATCCTAAGCAAAAAAAACAAAGGTGGAGGCATCACATTACCTGACTTCAAACTATACTATAGTAATCAAACTAGCAAGGTACAGGTATAAAAACAGACATGTAGACCAATGGGACAGAATAGAGAACCCAGAAATAAAGCTACACACCTACAAGCACCTGATCTTCAGAGATGACAAAAACAATGGGGAAAGGACTCCCTATTCAATAAGTGGTTCTGAGATAACTGGCTTGATATATGCATAAGAATGAAACCAGGCCCCTATCTACCTTTCACCCTACACAAAATTAATTGAAGATGGATTAAAGATTTAAATGTAAGACCTCAAACTATAAAAATCCTAGAAGAAAACCTAGAAAATACCCTTCTCGACATTGACTTTGGCAAAGAATTCTTGGCTAAGTCCCCAAAAGCAATTACAGCAGAAACAAACATTGACAAGTCGGACCTAATTAAATTAAGAGCTTCTGCCCAGCAAAAGAAACTATTAATGAAGTAAACAGACAGCTTACAGAATGGGCAAAAATATTCACAAATTATGCATCCACCAATGGTTTAATATCCAGAAACTATAAGGAACTTAAATTAACAAGCGTGAGCAAAGGACATGAACAGGCACTTTTCAAAAGAAGACATACAAGCAGCGAACAAACATATAAAAAAATGCACATCATTACTAATCATCAGAAAAATGCAAATCCAAACCACAATGAGAGGCCATCTCATACTAGTCAGAAAAGCTATTATTAAAAAGTAAAAAAATGACAGATGCTGGCAAGTCTGTGGAGAAAAGGGAATGCTTATACACTGTTGGTAAGAATGTAAATTAGTTCAGCCACTGTGGAAAGCAGTTTTGAGATTTTTCAAAGAACTTAAAAAGCGGAGCTGCTGTTTGACCCGGCAATCCCATTACTGGATGTATACCCAAAGGAAAATAAATCATTCTACCAAAAGACACATTCACTTGTATGTTCATCACAGTGCTATTCACAATAGCAACCACATGGAATCAATCTAGGTGCCCATCAATGGTGGACTGGATAAAGGCAATCTAGTATATATACATTGTGGAATACTATGCAGCCATAAAAAAGAACAAAATCATATCCTGTGTAGCAGCATAGATGCAGCTGGAGGCCATTATCCTAAGTGAATTAACACAGGAGCAGAAAATCAAATACTGCATGTTCTCACAAGTGGGAGCTAAACACACACATGGGCATAAAGATAGGAACTATAGACACTGGGGAGTGACTATAGGGGGTAGAGAGGAAGGGAGGGAGGTGTGGGCTGAAAAACTACTTACGGGGTACTGTGCTCACTACCTGGTTGATGGAATCATCCATACCTCAAACCCCATCATCACACAATGCACCCTTGTAACAAACCTGCACCTGTGCCCCCTGAATCTAAAACAAAAGTTGAAACTATTCAAAATGATAATTTTTTTTAAGTTCAGACTGACAAATATAAAGATTAATGTTGATTTCTAAAACATTTTTGAGCCACTAGGTCTTAAAATTAATTTCACTTACAAACTCAACCTTTATTTTCTAAGTTGGAAATAACTTCAAAGCCTAGGATTTGTGAGTTTGTGTAGAAGATGTTTTGGCTATCAATCTCTATTCTTGTTCGCAAACATCAGGAGAGTTTATTTCTCAGTCCCTCTCTAACACGCTGTGGCTGCCAGTGTTGAGCTCTTGTATACAGTCACATCTTTGGTCTCATTGGCATCTGTCCTGTGATTGAGACTGTCCATCACAGGTTGAGAAGCTGTGATGATTAGTAGCAATTCTCCTAGTACCACCTCCTATGGATGTGTAAGTCTTTACAAAGTATATGTACCACCTGTTTGACAGTTTTGCTGCCTTAGGGTGGTAATTTTGTCACTTAACCTCATTGATGGTGAAGATGACATGAGCTCAGTGACTCCCAGGGATAAAAGCAGCCTGCAGGAGTGACTGGGATTCTCCAGTTTCTCTGTCACTCACAGTGACTTCCAGCTCTGGAATATGCAGCCAGCCTCCTAGACTCCACCTTGTGTGCATTACGCGCTCTCTCTTTGTTCACCTAGAATTTGTGCAATCCTAGAGGCAGGATTTTATTAGCTCGCCTGCCATTCAACAGTGTGTACTCCTGTTGGGCCGAGTTCATACTAGATGATGTTAGGGGCAACTGAATTCCCTAAGTGCCTAGGGTGACCTTATAATTTATAATCCAAACTAGGACACTTTTGAGCAGGGCAAAGGCTAGTATTAATAATTATGCTGAAACAGTAGCCTAGGACTTCTCTGGGAAACCCAAATTGTACTGTGCCCCTACTTCCAACCTATGTGTGGGTACTGTGTGCCATATACCGCTCCCTGAACCAATCAGCCGTGACCAATAGCATGCTGATTACAACTAAAAAGCTTATCAGCAGCTGAAAATACTTATGGAGGAAGAAACATGTCTGGGAAATTCGCTATCAAGGGGGAAAACCTGGACAGGAACCCTAAGACCTCCCCCATCCAATCAGTTGTCAAGTCTTGCTGATTCTGCCTTCTAAAGATCTCAGGTCCTTTGTTCACATTCCTCTATCCCCAGTATCTTCACTTTAGTTTCTGCCACCATCATCCTTCCCTTTGAGTATTGCAATAGCCTCCTAAATGTTTCCCTGTTCCAGTCTTGCCCTCCTCTAATCAATGATCTAGAGAGAAGATAGCAATGTTTTCTGAGGCCAAAGCCATGCACTCTGCTAGGCACAGGGTATTCAGAAGTGAATGTCCAAGTCAGGGTCACTCCAAGGTACTTACCTTCTTGCAGCAGAGACAGAAAGTGAACAAGTAAACTAATAAATAACAATTTCAGACTTTGATAAGAGCCATGGAAATAAGCAAGAGAGAGGGATGATAGGAAGAAAAGGTGGCAGGGAGGAAGCTTCTCTGGGAGTGATTTTGCATCAGATTTGAAGGATGACACACGAGAGTCACATTGAAGGCCAGGGAAAGGGCAGCCCAGGAAATGCGAAGAAGGTTGTAGAACACCCTGAGAAAGGATGCATTCAAATGATTTCGTTTGTTTGTTTGGTTTTGTTTTGAGACAAAGTTTCACTCTTGTTGCCCTGGCAAAAGTGCAATGGCACGATCTTGGCTCACCGCAACCTACGCCTCCCGGGTCCAAGCAGTTCTCCTTCCTCAGCCTCCCGAGTAGCTGGTATTACAGGCACCCACCACCAAACCCAGGTAATTTTTTTTGTATTTTTAGTACAGATAGGTTTTCATCATGTTGTCCAGTCTGGTCTTGAACTCCCGACCTCAGGTGATCCGCCTGCCTCGGCCTCCCAAAGTGCTGGGATTACAGGCGTGGTGAGCCACTGCGTCTGGCCTCTAATGTTTTTAAGCAGCAGAATGAGAGGCCTGTGTGGCCGGCAGTCAGTAATCAAGGGGAGAGTGGTTTGCAATCAAGTTGAAGTGCAGGCAAGGGCCAAGTTACCTGGTGCCTTGTAGGCTAAGGAGTTTGGATTTTAATTCTAGGAGCAACGCAAAGCCTTTAAATAGTATTAAGCAGAGGAGCTAATTGAACCAATTATCTTTTTTAAAAACTGACTTTGTCTTCTGTGTGAAAAATAGGTTATGGGTAAAAGGGACATTGGTTACAAGCCTGGAGTTCTCATTCAGGCGGGAGAGGATGGTGGCTATGGGAATGGAGTGAAGCTTTTTTAATTTTATCATATTGGTGGCATTTGTGATTACTTAGATAAATGTTTAATTAAACTTGCATCTTTCAAATCTAACACTCCTTTTATTATCATCTTGACTGTACAATTTGTGTCATACATTGTGTATGTCATTCAGTATTTATCAAAGTATTCTTTCTTTCTTTTTTTTTTTGACAGAGTCTCGCTGTCACCCAGGCTGGAGTGCAGTAGCACCGTTTCTGCTCACTGCAAGCTCCACCTCCTGGGTTCACGCCATTCTCCTGCCTCAACTTCCCGAGTAGCTGGGACTACAGGTGACTGCCACCATGCCCGGCTAATTTTTTTTTTTTTGTATTTTTAGTAGACGGGGGGGTCCACCATGTTGGCCAGGATGGTCTGGATCTCCTGACCTTGTGATCCACCCACCTCAGCCTCCCAAAGTGCTGGGATTACAGGCATGAGCCACTGCACCTGGCCAAAAGTATTCTTTGAGAAACAGATTTTTGGCCAGGCACTGTGATTCATGCCTGTAATCCCAGCACTTTGGGAGGCCAAGGCAGGTGGATTATTTGAGATCAGGAGTTTGAGACCAGCCTGGCCAACATGGTGAAACCCTGTCTCTACTAAAAATACAAAAATTAGACAGGCGGTGGTGGTGCATACTGTAATCCCAGCTACTCAGGAGGCTGAGGCAAGAGAATCACTTGAGCCTGGAAGGTGGAGGCTGCAGTGAGCTGAGATTACACCACTGCTCTTCAGCCTGGGTGGCAGAGTAAGACCTTGTCTCCAAATAAAAAAAAAAGAAAAAAAGAAAAACAGATTTTTGATTTATGTTTTTTGTATACATTTTTATGCCAGCCAACTATGAGGTATTTAATTTTAGAGACTTTGTACTGAAAGTCTAGAAATGCCTATAGATATCTAGAAAATCTATCCCAGTGGATCTCAAACTCAGCTCCTGACAATGATTTCAATAGAGTGTGGGAAATCCTGGTGAGTCTGCTCACAGTCTCCAATGGCAGTGGTGGTGGCTTTCTGATTGCCAACACAGTGAAGAATGTATTAAATTTTGGAGTAAATTATTGAGTGTTCCAAAGCAAAGGAACTATGCTTTTCAGTATCTGGTGAAATGAGGTGCCATCATGTCAGAAGGATGGCTGTACGTGTGGAGGTAGATATCCATCTATATGTCCATTCATCCATGCGTATACTCAGATACACAAATTGATGCCATAGGGAAGGGGGCTATTGCATGTAGAGGCTGTGAAACAACATAGAGTCCTGCTTTTTTCCATTATTTAAAAATATAAAATTCTTTTTATATTTGCTAGTTCTCTCCAAAAAGTGGTGACAGTTAACTTGGTTGGCTGAATTCTAGTTTGAACCTGTTTAAGAATTGGGCATTTACTTATTTGCAGAGCAGCAGAAATGCTTTTCTGAACTCTCTTGATATATCACTCTGTGCCAGGAAGACACATGTAATTCAGATGTGTCTGGGCCCATTTCAGCATACTGGCTGTCGGAAGTCTGCAGGAGGAAATACCTTCTTGATTAAATTCTCCAAGGCTGACATTTTTTGCTGCTCAGCCTGCTGAAAGATTTCACGTGTGGTTTTTGCAGAGTCAGAATTCTTCAGTGATGTACAGGACAGTTTTTTTTCCTGGCAGCATGAAGTTCCTTTGGCCACCAGGGTGGGGAATTTATTTAATGTATGAACAAGGGGCAATTTTAGTTAGAAAAAGAGACTTACCTCTTGGTCATTTAAAATACATTTTAGGTCAAATAATCATGATATGAGGAAAAACTTTGCACCATCATTTAATGAATTTCAGGTTTTTGCAAGGGTTCTGCTCCTACTCCCCATTTTTCTTCCTAATGAATAGCTCTAGAATAGAGTTGTGAATGATTTACAAACTTTCATACCCAGTAGCCCCCTAGAATTTTGCCTTTTTGTAAGTGCATTATATTGACCTTACCTGCAGATCATTTCCTTGAACTGTATTTTTGCTAGATGTGGCCCTGGGGAAAAATATAGTCAAACAAACAAACAAAAAAAAAAAAAAAAAAAAACACGGTCCTGTTCTAGACCCACCCAGAATGATATAATAGTAAGTATTTTCCATATTTAACAGTGATACTGTTTTGAAAACTCACAGCCGGTTTGAGTTTAGTTCAGTTCAATGTTTTCTTTCTGTTTTGGTTCATAATTTCCCAGGGGCCTCCTACTTCTGTGCTTAGCTTGAAACGTAGTGTTCTTCTAGCAGAGAATGCTATCTGGTATATTTAAATCAATTAGGGGTCCTGAATGAGAAGCTCAGTTATAGACAAAGATAACAGATTACATTTTTATTAGGAAATCTTGAGTTATTAAGAATCTTTTTGTAAATCGAAGACAAGAAAAAAATCTCATTTGTTGCCTGGGCACTGTATTTTGCCTTGAACCACATCATTTCACTTAATTCTCTGAGAAACATTGAGTTGCATATTTTTATCCCTGTGTCAGTTGTCTGTGGCTCTGCTACAAATAAGGTGACCAACCCAATCAGGACTTACGAGTTTTCCTGGGACATACTATTTTCAATGCTAAAACCAAGACAAGTTGATCACCTTAGGAATTACCCTATTAGTGGCCTAAAACAGAATCGTTTCTCACAATTCTGCAGGCTGGCCTAGTAGGGCTTCTGGGGGCATCACTTGGGCCCCTTGTGTGACTGCTTGGTGGAGTCTGGATGGGGTAAGACATCTGGGCCTCAGCAGAGATGGTTGGGCCTCTCCTTCCATCGGTGTCTTTTGTTCCAGACTTATTTACAGCCTGGAGGCCTCAGGGTTCCAAGAGGGCAAGAGTAGAAGCTACAGGGTCTCTTGAAACTGCTCAGAAGTCACACAATGTCACTTCCCCCACATTTAGTGGTCAAGACACACAGGCAGCCCAATTGAAAGCATAGGGAAATAGAATTCACCTTTCAATGGAGAGAGTGGAGATTGGACATTTTTCATCCACCACAATCCCTGTTATATACATTAGTATTCTGAGATTCAGTAAATTTATGTAATTTTTCTAAGACCACACAGCTCCTAAGTGGCAGATCCAGGATTTGAACCTAGGTCTCTATGCCTGAAAAACCCATGCTCTGATGCTTCCAGATGTGGTATAAATATACTATCCCAGCATCTGGTAATACAGGGAGCAGCTGGGCATTTTATTGCTGTTCTGGGATTGGGTAGAAGAAATAAGGGTGGAGAAGGGAGAAGGAAAAGACAGAGAAGCAATGATCTGTGACTTCTGGACAGCCCCAAGTCGTAGAAATTTGTCCAGTTTGTTTTGAGATTATAACTCATACTTGCCCAATTCTGTACAATGTGTTTGGGCTCCTGCTGTCCTCCCACCCCTACTTGAGTACAGCTTTATTCCCCAAAGTAAATGCTTCCAAGGGCCTCAGATTTATGTTCTTCTTGGCCTTGATGCTTATCTCATGCTCTTAGACACTATTCTCATGTTTGTTCTACGGAAGCATTTGCGTCCCCTCCTACAGTTGAGAGTTTGAGAGACAGTTGTGTTCAAAGTAGGCGAGTCCCTGAGACCTTTCAGAGAGTCCATGGAATCAAAACTACTTTTACAGTTCTCAAATATTATTTGCTTTTTTCTACTCTCATTCTTTGAGTATAAATTGGAGTTTTTCAGAAACTACATAATGCATGATACTGCAACAGATTGCAGCAGAAGCAGATGAGAATTTCACTGTTTTCTATTAAGAAAGATATTAAGAAGATTTGAAGAAAACCTTTTTTCTTGTTTTTAGAAAATAGTTACTTTTCATTAAAAATGTTACATATGTTGGCGTGTAAAAGTTTTTATTATAATTCTAAATGAATTAATGCACAAATATTTTTAAAGTTTCTCAGTTACTTCATATTAAGTGAACTATCTATTAATAAAATGCACATAAACTAAAGCTCCTTGGAGTTCTCAAAAAATTAAATTTAAGATAGAAGAAAGCAAAGGGGTTGAGAACGATTTTCATCATCATTTTACTAGCTGCCATTTTCTGAGCTCCTATATTTTTCTGTACATTCTCATTTAATCCTCACAGCAACTTTATCTGGAAAGCATCCCATTAATCCCCAACTCCCAGAGGAATGAACTGGTGTACAAAATCATTAGTCACACAGCTAGTATGCTGGAGAGCTAGAATTTGAAGGCAGTCCACCTGACTCCAGAGTTAAACTGAGAAATAAATAATATTCTTCCATGCAATAATATAACGGTTGCTTTTCTGGACCAGAAGAAAGAGATACACAGAGATCTAAAGGACTTGTATGAGTCGTTTGAGGTAGCTTGGGCAGCCAGCAACCATGACTTTCTGCTGGCCTGGCCCATGAAAAGTTGACTAGTCATAGCAACTTGTCTTTTTAAAGTGCAGTTTTGTGAAAAAGAAATTCCTTCATATTCAAGTGCTGTTCTTAACCTAGTAGTGGTTTCTGTTCCTCTTATAACAAGCATTTCTACTAACTCTTTATGCAAACTCTGAGTACTCAACAAAAAAGAAACATTTGTTCATCCAATTATCACATTCTGAACTGCAGAAATAAATGCTTATTGCCTTAAACAAATTTCCCAATTACTTTAGCGATCAGCCTGTGCATTTTGTGTGTTTGGCTCTAATTAGTAATAGTAAAACAACATTTGCTACCACCTATTGAGCACTTATGTGTCAGACTCTGAAAGATAGACTTCATAGACTTTATAATCATGATCTCCCTGCATCCTCAAAAGAATCGCTTGAGGCAGACAGTGGTGTTATCCTCTCTACATTACAGAGAAAGAGATGGGGTTTATAGAAGTTAAGCTGCTTGCCTGAGCTCACCCAGCTAGTAAGTAGGTGACTCAGGAATCGAACCAGTTCTAGGTCGTTCCCAGGATCATGTTCTGAATCATTATTCTCTGCCAGCCCCCTTAAAGACAATGTCAATTTGTCTCTGGAAAGGAGGTCTCCAAAGTAGACTTGAAGTAGCCCAGATAAATTAGGCAAGAAACAAATGCTATTTTACCTTCAAAGATTTTAAGGAAAAACCAAGAGATGGAACCCACTCAAGTAATGAGAAAACAGATGCAATCGTTTAATTTTATCCTTAACCCTTCACTCATACCTCGCAGTTAAAAGTATGCAGGTGAAAGGCATAAAAATTGTTCTCATCTCTATCTGGTACAACCCAGGGATCTTTTAAGGTGGCCAACAATGCCATCTGAGTTTTGATTTTAATTGTATCAGGCATGCCTTCCTTCTGACGGAAGGCACCATCCTTCCTTTAGTTTTCAAGTGTCATGATCCTGTCCACAGTGTCAGAGGTGATGGGAAAGCTGAGGCTCCAGATGTGTCAACAACAGATGCACGCACTGCTGGAACACTGGAAAAAGAGAGTGGATAGGATTTCCCTTAGGGCTACGCTCCAGGTGCACTAGGAGGGGACGAGGACAAAATTCTCTCATGATGTGATTTATTTTGGGTGCTGAGCTAACCAGGTGCTTTCGTCAGGAGTGCCAATGGCAAATTTTGGCTTTAACAACCTTGACAACTTTCTGATTCCTGATAAGCATTCAGGTTGCAGCTACTGTTGTGAAAACTTAGAGTCTTGGCCCAGAAAAGGATCCTCTCTGGTCCAGCCTCTTACATAATTTGAATAGCACTTATAAATCGTGCTTGAGCCATGATGCAAAGGAACTCAATATACTGTTAAGACATATCTGACCAGAGCAGCTTGTTGTTGCTTAGGAACCTCATCTTAGAGACACGAAACAGACCATTTTTGCCATTCTACATCCATGCACTTAATTATCTCCACCCTAAATTAGCTCCAGAAACAAAAAAAAATGAATGAATGTGTCCAAATCTGGATAATGTTAAGCAGATGACCAGAAGGTGGAGGGTTGTGTGTGTGGACTTCTCCCCTGCTGCCTTCTGCCTGCTGTGATCTCCTGTCCCAAGAAAGCAATTAATTGATCAAAGCATGCTGCATCCAGTAGTGCTTTCTGGCCATTGTTTTTAACACAATGATGCCTAGGAGTATCTCTTTGGTGCTCTGTTATTTGAGCAATTTTATTGAGCCCCATAATTCTTTGGAACTTTTAGGTACTTAAAACTATAATCAAAGGCAGAATTTATGCAGTCATCTGGCTGCTGTGCTAGATAATAAGATCAGAGGTGGATTCTTGTCTGTGTCACTTTAATGCCTCCACCCCAAGTGCCTTGCAAATGGTGAATAAGTAAATAATGTTACAAATTGTAACATATATGAGCTCTTACTGTGTGTCAGATAGTACACCAAGGGATTTATCTAACTCCCTTAAGAGGTAGGTATTACTGATATCCCCATTTTGCAGACTAAGGAGTACAGTCCAAGGCCCAGTTCCCCAGCTAGTAGGCAGTAGAGGCCATGAATTTAACCATTAGTACTTACACTGTTTCCAAATGCTTGCTGACTGAACAAGGATTTTGTAATTTTTATTTTCTCCCTGTCTTTCTCCCTCTACCCCGCTGCCTGGCCCCTCCATGAGTCTCAGCTGTCGGCCTTCCTTTTTTTCTCTGAATTAACTGGCTGGCTTAGAAGAGCACAGGGAAATCGTTTTCTTGTTCACCTCTGAAGTCCTGAGTTACTTTCAGGTTTGTCAGTTGTTGTACAATCATTATTTTATGCACAGCAGCTCATCCGGGTTCTAAAATATGCGCTCATTTCTCTACCAGCACTCATGTCCAAGTCCATTATACTTGGGGACATTTCGGTTTTGTTTGCTTTTATTACTTTGCTCTTCTATTCCTGAAGTCAAGATGAAGTGGCCTTGTTCACCTTCCTATATCCCTTCTCAGGTGGAGGGAGCCTGTGGGAAGTCAGGCTTTTTATTTTTATTTTTTAAGTTTAGTTTTGTTTTTGTTTTGGAGCCATGAATAACATTTTTCAAATTCTGTTTGCTAATTTCAAATCTACTTAAATTCTTAAGAACTGGCAAGGCAAACATTTCTTGGTCCCAGGCAATGGCTTTGGGGAGGAGCTTGGGGCACATTCAAGCCAGGGTAATAAGGAAACAGAGGAAGCAATGGAGAGTAGGTAATACAGATACAGAAAACTCTAGGCCAGGCACAGTGGCTCACGCCTGTAATCACAGCACTTTGGGAGGCCAAAGTGGGCGGATCACCTGAAGTCAGGAGTTCGTGACCAGCCTGGCCAACACGGTGAAACCCCATCTCTACAAAAAATACAAAAATTAGCCAGGCGTGGTAGCGCTTGCCTGTAATCCCAGCTACTTGAGCCGAGATTGTGCCACTGAGCCTGGGCAACAGAATGAGACTTTGTTTAAAAAAAGAAACAAAAAAACTCTAAACTGCACAGCATCTCAAGGAAAGCCTGGAGCTGACCCATTACTCTCCTTGGTTGCCCCATGGCACACACATGTGCAGATACCATGAGCAAAATTCAAGGTGATCGCTAACTCCAGAAACCTCATCTGAGAAAACAGGACACTTCTTACCCACAGTGACAGCCATATGACTTGACCAGTTACTTAAACCTCTATTCTTTCCCCTGTAGAAAGGAAGTGGTTAAGGGCTCTACATCACAAATCTGTCGTGGGGATTAAGTTAAATAAAATATGCAAAGTGCTTAGCATGTTTTCTGGTCCACAGCTCACAAAAAAAAGATAGGAACTTTTTCTCCTGCTGGCCTGCTCTGCCATTTGACATTCCAGGCATGAGAGAATCACATCTGTGGGTTTAGGTGCTACCCCTTGTGCTCTTCTGAAGAGTATTTTCAAAGTATTAATATTTAAGTATTAATATTAAATATTAACATATTAATATTGAATATTGAAGTATTCAAATATCTGTGGATTAAGGCACCACCCCTTGAACTCTTCCCAAGAGTATTTTTAAAGTATTAGTATTTAAGTATTAAGTATTAACATATTAATATTGAGTATTAGAGTGTTCAAATATCTGTGGGTTTAGGCACTGCCCCTTGTACTCTTCCCAAGAGTATTTTTAAAGCATTAGTATATAAGTATTAAATATTAACATATTAATATTGCATATTAAAGTGTTCAAATATCTGTGGGTTTAGGCACTGCCCTTTGTACTCTTCCCAAGAGTATTTTTAAAGTATTAGTATATAAGTATTAAGTATTAACATATTAATATTGCGTATTAAAGTGTTCAAATATCTGTGGGTTTAGGCACTGCCCCTGGTACTCTTCCCAAGAGTATTTTTAAAGTATTAGTATTTAAGTATTAAGTATTAACATATTAATATTGAGTATTAAAGTGTTCAGATATCTGTGGGTTTAGGCACCGCCCCTTGTACTCTTCCCAAGAGTATTTTTAAAGTATTCCTTTAATATATTATTGCATATTAATTTATCAGCATTAGGATATGAATCACTAAGTCTCCCCAGGAGTGAAAAACAAAAGAGTGACCATTATTTATTGAGTATATATTATATTCCAGGCAACAAGTTAAACACTCTGTGTTCAATATGTCATTAAATCTTCTCAACAACCTTATGAGGAGCTGATTTAAAGGGCTAAATAACTTATCTGAGGGCATTTGGCCAGAAGTGGTAGAATTGAGATGTTAACCCAGGACTGCCTGACACCAAATCCAATACCCATGTTACGGTGCTCTTTGACCCCCAATGTTTTAATGGTGTAGAAGAGGGAGGTCCACAGAATACCAAGGCACACCAACTCTATTTCAAGTTCCAAGGTAAAGGCATAGGGTCATTTGGCAGGAGCAAGCTATAAGAGCTCCAGCAATAGGATAGCAGTGGGAAGCACAGGAGAGAAAGTCAAGGGAACTGCATACAAACTGCACTTCCTTAAGCATGCTTGCCTTGGCTTTCAAGTTCTGTCTGCACTTTCTCTGCTGTCTCTCGGCCTCAACTCCCACAACCTCCACCTCTTCCTGTGCCTCTGGCCTAGTCCTTCTGTGCACTATATTCCTCTGGGTCTTTGCTTCTGCTGTTCTGTCTGCGAATAGTTTTTCAAACAGGGACCATGTCTCTCTTATACAGCATTGCTCCCCAGTGCCAGTCCTGATTCCTGGCAAACAGTGGTTGACCTATTCATTTGAATGGACAAATGACTAATAAATGAACAAATGAAGGGGACTTATGAGGACTTTATCTTGTGCTGGTTCTGACCAGCTTCTGTATCAAAGATCTACAACTTACAATTGCTCTTTTTCTTGTGTCTTATAAGCTCATTTAAACACCCCTATTAATATGTTCCTGTCCTTTAAGCATCTGTTCCAGTCTAGTCAACTGGACAAAAGAAAGAAGTCAAAACTGATTCTTTTGCATCCCTTTTCCCTCCCAGTAGCACAGCTTGAAGAGACAGCAAGAAAGAACTAGGCTTTCTATTACTAAGTCTCCTGTCTCAGTTTCCCTTGACAGAATTTTCTACCTAACAAGAGACATGTTATAAGTCTTCAGGAATCAGTGAGATGAAATGCTTTGGATTCCTTGGGAGATGGAGTGCTCTCTAAACAGAAAGTCCAGACAATTCTGAGTCCCATGCACTAATTGTGGAAGGTGGCTTTATATCATCCCAAATGCATATTAGATGGCACAAGATAAGTTGTTTAGATGTTTTATTCTAACATATAATTTAATATAGATAACTACAAAGAAAACAATAAGTAGAGCACATTCTCCCTATCTAGATAACTTCTGCTACTTTTAAAAATAATATGTGTAAGGCCACAAAGTTTTCATTCTAATTTTGGCTAACACATTTTCAGATCTATAGTGTATCATACAAGAGCATCAATTTGTTTGGAGAAACTGAAATTAATTTGACTGATTGTTGTTAATCAAAGAGTTGAGTAAAGCTTAGGGGAGGGAGAGGCAGATCGCTTACATTGATACAGCACCAATGTATATCATATGGACCAGTTCTGGCTTCCCATAAGGATAGCTTATAATTGGCTGCCAAATGTGGTAATAGCAGTTCATTTTCCCAAAGTTATGGATTATATAATATGTAGAATTAGTCAAGAGTCATGTATTAGTTATTTATGACTGTATATCAATATTACTACAAACTTAGCAGCTTAGAACAACATACCTTTCCTATCTCAAAGTTTCCGTGGATCAGGGATGGGAAGACTGCAACAAGAAAAGAGGGAAAGCCAATACAAGGAAGCTTTGTCAAATCAGTGCCTGGGATGGACTTCTAGTGCTCAGTTCCACTGGATCTCCTGAGGAGCTTTATGAAGAGCACTTCTACAGAAAAGAAACGGCATGCGTTCATAGTCTACATTGCCATTGTTCGATGGTAGCTCTGCAGGCGTTAACTCCCCTACAATTCTGAGTTGTGCATGTGTGAGTGCAGAGTGGGGTCCCACAGACATTCCATACTAAAGCAGTGGAGAAGCCCCAGGCTTACTGGGTCCTCTGCCAGGCTGCAAGGAAGGTGTTGATGAGGGGCAGAGGTTTTATCAGAGGTTCAACTAGGGAAGGATCCAATTACAAATTCTCATGGTTATTGGCAGAATTCAGTTCTTTGTAGGATGTCAATAAGGGCCTCAGTTTCTTGCTGGCTGCCAACTGAAGCTTTGCTCAGCTTCCTGCCACATGGCCCTCCATGGCAGCTCATAACGAAATAGCTTGCTTCTTCAAAGCTGACAAGGGAAAGTTTCCTTGCAAGACAGGCATTACAGCCTGTAATCACATACATCCTGTAACCTTTGCCATACTCTACTGATTAGAAGTGAGTCACAGGTCCTGTCCACATTCAATGGGCAGAGATTACACCATGGCATGAATGCAAGGAGGCAAGGGTCCTGGAGCCACCTTAGAGTCTGTTTGCCACAGTGACTAAGAGAAGGCAGAGGTATTAGGTCAACAGAAACAGGATAATTGGCTAACCTGAGCTAGCATAAATCCAATTTTAGACAAGCATCTTTGAGTCCAAGAAAGCAGTCAAGTTTTTAAAAGCCTAATATACTATCAATTTATCAATCTCTCCTTAACAGAAAGTTTTTTTTAATCTGAAAGATATACACATCCCCAATGCTATTAGTTCTAGCATTTAGATTCCCAAGAGATGAAAATTAAGTCTTTTTTAAGTTAGCTTCTCTTCTCCACATAAAATTGTTCCACAGTATATTCCTTGACTCATCAGTGTCTAGCTGTTTACCATAACTTTAATTAGACTATTAACAAATTAAACAAATATACTAGTTAGGTCAAATCACTGTAACTTTTTTTAAATCCTCAAAAATCAATTTCCTGGTTTTCCCCTTTTAATCAGAATTAGGAGAGCCACTGCATAAAATACTTATTTTTAATACTGTCGTTTGCAAAAGCATGCTCGTTTTTTTCTTTGTTATGCTTAATGTGGTACATTTTACAGATGTTGAGAGAATACTTCAGAAAGTCTTGAAGGGACAATGAGAGATTGTGGTTTAACAACAAAGCCTCTGGCAGTGTCAAGGCCTATTGGTAACAGTTGTATTGTTGAAGTGTAAGATCCTTGGTTAGTCTTCAGAAGGAATGTGCTCTTGGCAGGGTACAGCTGCATATGTTTCTGTGCAGTTCAGTGTCCTTTATGGTTCATTTTCCCAAAGGCTCATTGTGCTTATTGCATCATTTGTTTTTATTTGTAAGAGTGTTTTAGAAGCTTCAGAACAGTTGTAGAGTTATTACTGTTTCTAGCTGTAAATGGTTATGGCTGCCCATGGAAATTATGCTGAAGGCAAACAAAAGTAAATAAAAGTCCCTCTTCTGTACCTTTCTTCTTTATCTGCCTTTCCAACTGTTCCATGCTAGGAAACCCAGTTCTGTGGGATTACACAGGGACAAGGTTCCACACATGTATCACAGCTTGTTCTGACTTATGACCAGTTGGTCTCCCAAGAAGGGCTCAATGTGCTTTAGGATATAGGCAGACAACCTGCATTTAAAATTAAAGTGGGCATATTCATTTTGAAGGACAGAGTGAGGTCAATGACTCTACAAAATTTCTGATGCATAAACTTATTTTTACCCTCCTTCAAATGAGGTAACATTTGAAGAACATCCCAACTCTGTACTCAGTCCTAGGAAGCCAATGCTTCTGTACCTAAAACTGTTAATATAAAATGGGTAACATGCAGGGTACTGGAAAAGCTATTCATCACAGGAAATCAGAAATAATTTTAACTCTATTAGTAAACACTGCAAATCACTGTCCTGAGCCCAGTCAGTCAAGTGCCCGCATTATTTTTTTAACATGCTTATATTTCCATTTACAATACCAAATAGAACTTGAAAGACAGAAGTCCTGTTATTCAAAAACAATATTTTTCAAAATATACGAAAACCATCCATGGTATCTCTGCTAGTACCCTGTGTGTAGCTTTCTGTGTACAGCACAGTAAAGCTATTATTAGTTGTGCTACTCATATTTCGTGTTGTGTTGTCATTTATTGTCAATTAAATATCTGTTGAGTACAGCAGGCCCTTCGTATCCACGGGTTCCACATCCTTGGATTCAATCCATTGTGTATCAAAAATATTCCAAAAAAAATATGGTTGCATCTGTACTGAACATGTACAGACTTTTTTCTTGTCATTATTTCCTAAACAATACAGTATAAGAATGATTTACATAGTATTTACATTGTATTAGGTATTATAAGTAATCTAGAGATTATTTAAAATATACAGGAGGATGTGAATAGGTTACATGCAAATACTATGCTGTTTTATATCAGGAACTTGAGCATCTATAGATTTTGGCATCCAAGAGGGGACAGTCTTAGAACCAATCCCCTATGGATACTGAGGGATAACCATGTAAGATATTGGAGCAGATACGGTGGAGAAAGAGTTAGAGGGACCTCCCTTCCTCAAAGAGCTTCTAATCTGAGTACACATATGACTTTGACTTTCTCAAATCTTCCAGTGGATTCCATTGTCCAAGGGATGGAGATGCATCTTCCAGTCAGAGCCCATAAGGTCCAGGTTCCCAACCACCACCTGCCTCTACGTTCATTGTTTCAATGATTCAACCAATGCTATATTCCCATTTGGCAGGTACAGAAACCAAGACCCAAAAAGGGATAAGTAAGCTCACAAACCATTGCCAGGGTGATTCAAGGCCAGAGCTATTATCTTCTAACTCTCCTAACCTGTGATTATATCATAATGCAAACAACCAATTTTTGAGATAAGGAACAGTCATTCAAAAATACATATTTTTGAACTTTTATAGCAGGATTATATAGCAGCTTTAGTTGGGAAACCCTGGGTTCCAAATGAGAAGAGGTAAGTCCTGTTCTTGGCTTTGCCAATAATTAGCTGTATGAGCTTAGAAAAGTCACTTTGCTTCATTTTCTTTATTTATAAAGTGGTGAAAGTTGACTAATTACTTTTAGGCAACATTTTCCAAATCTGCTTCAAATAGGCATTGCTGTAAGCTATAGGTCCATATTTGGAGATTTGCAATGTGCATTATTAGCATGTTAGGGGTACCATGAGGTCCCACATGAAGAAACCTGTTAGCAAAGACCTTTTAAAACTTATTTATCTCTGGACCACTTAGTCATGCCTCACAAAGTTCATGTTCCCTAGAAAATAATTTGGGACACGATTTTTCAAATTTTCTTTTGGATCTAAAATCTGATAGGTGACATTTTTGCTTAGAAATGTTCCATACCTTCAACCCCTATGTTCTCTCTTAGTTGTGACTTTCCACACATCGCACCCCTGCCCCCTGCACAGGAAATCAACATGGTGGGCAACAAATCAATGCGACTGACTGATTTATTCGGTTCTCAAGGTTAATGTATTCTAAACATTGCTTATTTAATATGTTTGGCAAAATCTCCTCTAACACAGAACAGTTCTGGGATGTGAAGCATTGTGCTCTGGGACCTGGGTGTAAAGCACCAACTCTCCCCAGAGCCAGCCAGAGAGATGCCAGATGACATTTCAGTACCATTTGGCTATGAGAGTTTCATTTAAATGCAAAAACACAAAACAGATTCTGTCCCTGGTTAGCAGACTTCTGATCTAGCCATTCTGTCTGAGACTGGTCTATAGAAAATCAAACCATTTGGTGTTAAGTACCACTGAGCAGTCACTCTGATGTGACAGCCATTTTTCTCATCCTCCCTCTAATAGTTTACAAGATAAGTTGGCTCTGCCAGATTCTCCCAGGAGAAAACCCTCCTTTTCATCCTTAGAATGCCACTTGGTGTGTACTTCAGCAGTAAATTACCATACACCACCCCCATGGTTTGAAGGAGTTGATTCATAATGAAAGTACCAGAGTTTCCTTGGAATTAATTTGACTGTGCCACATTTCTTATTTATGTTTGCCCAAGAAAACAAAGTAACTTTAATATTCAATAGAATACATACACAAAAATGGACTTTTAAAAAAGACAGTTGTTTTTAATAAAAGATCTTAAAATAGCATCATTTTTCATCTTAGAAAATCATGTGTGTCCAAGTGATTTTGTATTACAATTACATTGTTTACAATGTACCAAAAAGCATAAAGACATAATACGTTGGCCAGGTCTGGTGGTTCACACCTGTAATCCCAAGCACTTTGGGAGGCTGAGATGTCTGGATCACTTGAGGCCAGGAATTCGAGACCAGCCTGACTGACATGGTAAAACCCTGTCTCTACTGAAAATACAAAAAAAAAAGATTGCTAGCACGGTGGTGTATACCTGTAGTCCTATCTACTTGGGAGGCTGAGGCAGAGAACCACTTGAACCCAGGAGGCAGAGGTTGCAGTGATCTGAGATTGCACCACTGCACTCTAGTCTTCTAGCCTAAGTGACAGAATGAGACTCCATCTCAAAAAAAAAAAAAAAAAAAAAAACGCACAACACTTTATTCAACCTGAACCTATTTTCAAAAACTATTTCTTTTATCTTTGTGTTTAAAAACAAGCAACAAATAAAGATCCTGTGTAAGCTGTATAATGAGAGAACACTCAATACTATACGTTCATAACTAAAAACAAGAAAAATGTTTTTGTTTCTTTCAACTTCTCTAAGCTCAAGTAAATTGTCAAAAAAGGACTCTTCTTCTGAGCATATTACATAGTGGTAATATTCTCAGTGTATTGTGGTAGTAGGTAGTTAAAAGTTGCAGTACAGAATAATGAGTAAGAGTAGAGAATTGACTTTGAGGTGGAACCAGGGTGTTAATCATAGCTCTGCTTCCTGCCAGCTATTAGCACTTTTTAAGAAATCATTGAGCCTTGGTTTCCTTATCTGTGCATGGGAGGTATACCTTTTCCACAGGTTATTTTAAAGATTAAAAAAAAAAGATACAGCCCATAAAATGCTTATCCTATTCCTGTCACAAAATAAGCAGGTAATGATATGGACAGGAGATAGGGAAATACTGGGTAGAAGAGAGTGATTACCCAGCAGAAGCCCCACCCTCAAGCCTGTAAACCCATGGTCCTAAATGGGAACAGGCATTTTTGTTTCCACGCCCAAAAAGTTGCCTATTGGCCTGCCACTCCCCTCATCCTGTACCCAGGTAAGCCCCAAACATCCAGCTTCAGGAGGAGACAAGCTGAGGAGCTGAAGAACAGAAGAACAGCAGAGAGGAGAGGAGAGGAGAGAAGGATTGTTGAGAGGAGTTCAGCTAGGGATAGTCAGAGAGGAGAGCAGCTGCAGAACAGCCAAACTCCAGGAGAAGATCATCTTCCTACTCCATCCCCTTTCCAGTTCCCCATCCATCCCACTGAGAGCCACCTCCACCACCCAATGAAACCCCTGCATTCATCATCCTTCAAATCTGTGTGTGATCCAATTCTTCCAGGGCACTGGACAAGAGAGTTCAGGATATGGAAAGTTGTCACACTGGCCCTCTGCCCTTGCCAAAAGGCAGACAGTCCACTGAGCTGGTTAACACTTAAGCCGTCCACATATGTCAAGGCTAAAAGAGTGCACTGTAACACACACCCACTTGGGCTTCAGGAAGTCATAGGACTCTACCCCTGGATGCTGCTGTGGGGCTGGAGCCCAGCACCCTGGCTCCTGCACCTGTCCATCTGCATGCTCCCCATCATGTAAGGAGTTTGGGCAGTGGCAGCAACCAAACAAATGAGCCACACCCCATCACACATCCTGTGAGGGGATCAGGGAACTCTCCCCTTTCGGTAAGAAATAGTTATTTTTTCACAGAGACTTTGTTACTTAATTAGACAGGAGGGCCAGAGGGAGGGTTGGCCCAGGAGTACCATTCCCCGTGATCCTCTTGGCCCCAACCCTCCATTTTTGACTTCTTCTGAGGGAAGTCTAGGCTCCTCCTTCATTCACAACGATAACCTTCTGAAAGCTTTTTTCAGAGGCTTTTAGAAGACTTATTTGACGTATTATTGATCCATTGTCACTGGCCAAGTTGAGTCACATAGTCTTTTCTGAGTATATGACTGGCAAAGAGGATAAAAAAACCATCAGGCCAATCAGGCCACATCTGCAACTGGGGACAGTGTTCCAAGGTGTATGAGCTGTGTTGGAAAGTGTAGATTATGTTCACAAAAATCAGTATTGTGCCTTGTAAAACATGACATTAATAATGATTCTAACAGAATAAAACATGCACAATAAAAATGTCAGTATTGTGCTAGAAAGGAGTAAGTACAGTAGAGTACCACTAGACACCATCAGTGTCCACCACACTAGTGCTCCTCCAACTTCAGCATTCGTACAGATCATCTGGGGATATGGTTAAAATGCAAATTCTGATTCAAAAGTTCCAGGATGAGGCGTGAGATTATGCATTTCTAACAAGTACACTACCCAAGGGACGCTGTCTGCTGTCCTTACTTTGAGTAGCAAGATATAACCACCAACAAATAGCATCCCAGCAAAATACAGGCTGGGATCTATAGCTTGTAACTACAAGAAAGTTGGCTAATATTGGTGGCTAAAGGACAAAGAGAATGTAACTGACCAATGCAGAAATCAAACACATTGCACCTTGACATCTAAGTAACCTCTAAGTAGGTTCCATTTTAGCCAACTGACCAAGTCAGCCATTTGCATTTCTAAATAAATTAGGTGAGATAGTGTCTACCACCTCATGATCAATACCATGAATTCTGGATAACTCAATGAATATTGAGTTCAATCTAATGCCTGTATCAGGCATTGTGCTAGGCCTTGAAATTAAAATGATGATCTAAACTAGGAGTTCAACAAACATGTTTTTAGAGAGTCAAATAGTACTTTTTTTTTTTTTTTTTCTTTTTGAGACAGAGTCTCGCTGTGTCACCCAGGCTGGAGTGCAGTGGCCAGATCTCAGCTCACTGCAAGCTCCGCCTCCCGGGTTTACGCCATTCTCCTGCCTCAGCCTCCCGAGTAGCTGGGACTACAGGCACCCACCACCTCGCCCGGCTAGTTTTTTGTATTTTTTTAGTAGAGATGGGGTTTCACCATGTTCGCCAGGATGGTCTCGATCTCCTGACCTCGTGATCCGCCCGTCTCGGCCTCCCAACGTGCTGGGATTACAGGCTTGAGAATAGTACATATTTTAATCTTTGCAGGCCAAGAGGGGAAATCAATGATATTATGTCGGGACTTACATATACCTATGTAAAATGTTGCTATTTTAAGCCGTTCTTACTTGCAGGTCATACAAAACCATATGGCTTGGCCCACAGGCCTTACTTTGCCAACCTCCAGTGCATGTAGCTGTGGTCTCTATCCTCATGGAGCTTACAGTTTATCCAAAGTCTGACATGATGGGTTGGCTTTTTTTTTCAAACCTTTCCTCCCAATCCCCTTTGTCATTTGAATGAAGCCGAGTCTACTGGTAAAATTGCTTGTCCAAGTTCACCTACCTATGGACCCAAATCTCTTAACCATTGAGCAGCTATTGAAACGTTCTTCTGGCATTTAATTTAAGGTCATAGCATGAAAACATACAAGTGCCAGATCAAAGATTCTTAAGAGCTTAGTATAGAAGGAGGAAATGTTAACCATGAAATTGTCCCTTCAAATACTTGTTTTTAAATGATCATCACAGACCCATGGAAAAAGAGCTAAACAGCACCATGTGTATATAACCAAGTCACCACACCTACACATAAATGAGCTTCTGCATATACAAAGCAAACACCAACTTAGCCACAGATGTTTCCCAAGAGACTATGCAACTACATGCTCTTAGGCCATATTCCACAGCTTGGGAACCACAATATAAACTCCTCCCAGACTCTCAATTTCAGCTGGAAACAAAGCTGTTTCTTGTCAGTTAGAGGGAATGGAGGTGAAAGGCACTGTGCTAGCACTTCTCAAGGGTCCATTTAACAGATGTGCTCAGTGAGTCACAAAGTGGGAGTTTGCTTCAAGAGCAGGGCTTAGCCATGTACTTTCCAGTAATTCTGACTTTTCCTGCAGAGAACAAGATTAAGCCATGCACTGCCTAACTCTGACCACCCCACTGTGTTTGCTTTTACAGGTTTATCCCACAACGTTTCTTTCTTTCTTTCTTCTTTTTTTTTTTTTTTTGGTACTTGTTGGCCTTTTGTGTTTAAAATGTAATTTGATATCCGAGAAAGAATCATTTTGCTATCATTCATAATGTCAAAAGGTGGATGGCTTGGCAGGGCTGGTGCCACAAGTCAGATAGATTTAGAGGGTGGCATCCTCTTGTTGAAGTAACTCATAATCACTAAATAAAAAATTTATGAATATTTTTCTGTCCCAAAGTATATGAACCACCCTTGTTAATTTTAAGCTAACTGATTGAAGTCATATCCCATAGATCTTTCATGCTTAAAGACAGGGAGAAAAAAAATGGATCCCAGAATCTCGAACCCATTATGTGCTTGATCTTTTAAAAGTCTCCTTTTTTTCTGATAATCAATAGCCTTTAGGATCTATGAGTTCATAATTGTATGTAATCATCTCAGTGAGCCAGCTAGCATTTGTCTATTTATTATTTGTTGTATGCATTAGCCTATGCAAACTCCTAACAAAGGCTATAGAAAGCAAAATAAATAGATGATATGTCTATCTTCAGTTAGCTTTTAATCATTAGAGAAATTTAAACAAAAATCCAAATGATCTAAATATATAAAATCCCCAGCCCCCTTCACAGCATACCCATAATTACCCCATCATGAAAGTTCTATTTTCTAATTTTCTATAGGCCTTAACAATTTAGATTAAATAATGGGCCATTTGTAATTTTTTCTAATTGACTTTCACATGATGCCTTGGTGCATTTTCTACAATGTGCATTTTCTGAGGGTGGAAACTTTAGATTTCTGAAACTCTTGGATTTGTTCGTATTATGCTAAGCAAACGGTGGTCATATTCATTTGCCTTTTCTAAAGATACATATCAAGATGGTGGAGTTGTGTTTACTGGCTTTGGAATCAAATCCCTGACTCTCAAAGGCACTAGCTGTCACCTTAGCCTCTCAGTTTCCTCATGTGTACAGTGGGATAATAATCACACCTGTCCTTGTTGTACAGATCATGCATATGAAAGCATATGATATGTGTCATGCTTGTCATATGCCATACACAAATTAACTGCCCAGTACATGGCTGGGCTGCTGCTGTTTTCATTCCTGCTGCTGCCCCTCCCACCACCAAAGGAAAAATAACAACAACAAAAACCTCCTAAAAACTAAGTAACAATCTGAGGGTAAGACAACTAGAGATAAACAACACAGTGAAACCTGACATTAATCCTTGAAACAAGCCTAAAACCAGACAGTTTTTCCCCATTTTCAGAACACATAAAAGGGAATAGTCCCGTGTGGTCTTGAGAATAAAAATTAAGGAAAGTTGTCCATTTTTCAAAGGAATTCAGCATATGATTTCTAAAAACGGTGTGTTCTCTGGGTACAAAGTCTGATTTACAGACTACTTTCCAGGGACAGGGTCTAGCTTGAGCCAACACCCATGCTGGTCCCTGGATTCCCTTTCTCTATCCCTTTCTCATCCCTGGGAGGGCTGCCATGCCTATGCCCCAATTTATGAGGGTAGAAATAGGAACTCAAGAGCAAGTCACTGACCTATCATAGGTCCAGGCTTCTAGTTGGTAGTGGGGTACTTTCCAGTGCTTCTTTTGTACTTGCCCCTTGGGCTGCCAAAGTAGTTTTGGACATTTTTCTGCTGTATTTGGTAAGGTTTGGTCAGCCAAGAAGGATCATCCTATTGGTGGCTCAATAAAGTGCTTCTCATCAGTTTATGCAGGTCATAAACATTGCTTCTGAGCACACTAAGATTCTGATGGTTGCAAGAGACAGAAAACTAAATGCAAAACAAGCTTAAGCAAAAAAGGTGAATTATTGGCTCATGTAAATGAAAAGTCCAGGGTTCAGGAGGTTTCCAGGACTTAAGTAATTTCACCATGTCTTGCTTTTCTTCTCTCCCCTCTGCCTTCCACTGAGTCTCTTTCATTCTGAGGTACACCATAGTGCTCCTGGAAGCTGCAGGCTTAGACCTGAGTCAATTCCCTTCCCTAAGCCAATCTCCAAGGCTAGCAGAAGGCAATTCTCTGGTGTGATAAGGCCTAGGCCAGGTGTCTACACTAGTGAGTCACTTGCAGTGTGATTAATTCTGTTGAAGTACTTAAATTAAGAATGCAGAAAGAGTTATCCCCCAAAAGAAAAAATGGTGAGGTTAATTCTAAAAGAACACCGAGTAACCAGGAAGTATGGTGAAGAAAACTATTTGCTTGCAGCCCATGAGCGTCTAGAAAATGTGGAAGTATCTATAGGTTTTTCATGTCATCCTGCTCATTTTTTTGTTTTCTTCACACTTATTTCCTAGAATTTCTGCCAGTGGATAGAGATGTCCACAGAATAAAATTAGTTTTGTGGGTGAGCCTAACTTTGGTTAATAGGAGGGAGGATATTAGTGGTCAGTGTGGAGTAGAATTCTTACCTCAATGCTCTTGAAGTTGTTCTCTGTAACTTGAGAAGAAAACTTCCATTGAAGTTTGTTTTTTTTTTTTTCAGAAAGAGGGAGACTGGAGTCTAAACTTGTCACACCCTGTACTATCTGATGAAAATACAGAGGCAATGACTCTCAAATTTTCCATAATTTAATGTCCTGTCCAAAACCACACAAACAAAATGCCACGGAACTACTACCCAGAGAACAGGTGCAGAATTGTTTGCTCAGTCACAAAGGCTGATGGCTTTGACCCATGCCCCTGGCAACCAATGACACATGTGTGCAAGTGTCACCTTCTCTGCAGAGTGTTTTCTCATCCTATCAATTGTTTTCTTTTTTGTTTTCATAGCTGCAGCAGTTATGTTAATAGAGTTGACATTTACTGAGTTCGTATTTGGCAGTCTTTATGCCAAGAGCTTTACATCTATTACATCATTTAAGTCTTACAACAATTCTGTGAAATAGATACTATCTCCATTTTACAAAATAGAAACCTGAGGCACAGAAAAGTTAAAAGTCCACACACATGCACACGTATGTTTATTGTGGCACTATTCACAATAGCAAAGACTTGGAATCAACCCAAATGTCCATCAGTGACAGACTGGATTAAGAAAATGTGGCACATATACACCATGGAATACTATGCAGCCATAAAAAAGGATGAGTTTGTGTCCTTTGTAGGGACGTGGATGCAGCTGGAAACCATCATTCTTAGCAAACTATCACAAGAACAGAAAACCAAACACTGCATGTTCTCACTCATAGGTGGGAACTGAACAATGAGATCACTTGGACTCGGGAAGGGGAATATCACACACCAGGGCCTATCATGGGGACAGGGGAGGGGGGAGGGATTGCATTGGGAGTTATACCTGGTGTAAAGGACGAGTTGATGGGTGCTGATGAGTTGATGGGTGCAGCACACCAACATGGCACAAGTATACATATGTAACAAACCTGCACGTTATGCACATGTACCCTAGAACTTAAAGTATAATAATAAGGCCGGGCGCGGTGGCTCAAGCCTGTAATCCCAGCACTTTGGGAGGCCGAGACGGGCGGATCACGAGGTCAGGAGATCGAGACCATCCTGGCTAACATGGTGAAACCCCGTCTCTACTAAAAATACAAAAAATTAGCCGGGCGAGGTGGCAGGCGCCTGTAGTCCCAGCTACTCGGGAGGCTGAGGCAGGAGAAGGGCGGGAACCCGGGAGGCGGAGCTTGTAGTGAGCCGAGATCGTGCCACTGAACTCCAGCCTGGGCGACAGAGCGAGACTCCGTCTCAAAAAAAAAAAAAAGTATAATAATAAAAAAAAAAAACTTGCCCAAGGTCACAGAACATTAAGTGATAGAATTTGGTTTCCAAGCCATGTAAGTAAGTGCATAACCAAAAAGCTATCTGCCAATGCTTGTCTCCATTGTAACACACAACAATAGCTAGCAGTTATTAAACACTTACCTTGGACCAAGTACCATGCTAACAATGTAACTTTAGAGGCATTATCTCTTTAGTATTCATGTCACTCTGTGGTGTACACTCTAGTAGCATCCCCACTTTTCAAATGAGGAAACTGAGGCTTATAGAAGTAGTATAACTCATTCAAAGTCACACTGTTTGAGTTTAAAATCTGGCACTCACGTCCATTTTCTTAACTATAAGCCAATACTGCCTATTCTCTTTAAATTTCATCTCATTGTTTATAGTTACTTGTTTAGATACCAGTTTTTCCCACTAGATTGTAAGATCCTTGAAGGTAGGAACTAGACCTTGATCACTGATCATAACAGGTGCTTCATAAATGTATTAGTCATTTATTTCCCCAGTGCCAAATGTAGTGTTTAACACATATCAGGTGTTCTCAATGTGGAACAAGTAAATGAATGAAAGAGGATATAAATGATGGCTACTGAGGTTAAAAAAATAACCTATCTCTATAGACTGGAAATTATGTAATTAATCTTTTAGTAGATTGTACCCATGACCGGAGCTTTGCAAAAGTCACTTCTATCCAGGTAACTTACTCTCAAGATTGAAATGACATGGTTGTGGCCAGTCTTCCACAAATATTACAGGACTTCAGTCACTTTTCTGTTGCTGTAATAGCTCCTATTAAAAAAAAAAAGAAACTCAGGTATTGTAATAAAATCATCTAATACAGCAAGATTCAATCCTCAACACTATTCTTTCTGGTGTGTTCTTTGCTGGGTTTCATCTTCCCTGACCTTTAACATTTCTCTCCACAATAATTTCACAGATGCCACCAAAAATGACGTTAACACAACAACTAATTCAGCCTTCTGAGCATCAGGCTTTAAGCTCCCATGGGGCCATGTACTAGGCATTCTAACTGTATGTGGAATAAAACCAAATAAACAAATACAGTTTTTTCCAGTGGGAGAGTCCTTTACATAACAAAATAATACACCCTGAAGCAGACAATTAAAGGAGTTTATGGTTTCTAGCCAGTTGGAAGATGAAGAATGCAAATATGGGAGGTGTGTTTGGAAAGAACCTGTTTGGGAGCCCGAGGTGAGTCCAATATGGAATCAAGCCCCTACTTGCAAAACTCAATGGAAACAAGTTCCTGTTCAAACAACTGTGGTTTCTTCGAGCTCAGGAGACAGCTGTCTGGAAAAATGACTCAATAGAGAGGTCAAATGTATTGTAGATATTGCCTTGAGAGCATTTATTCACATGTGGGAGTAAATTACTCAACCTTTTATAAAAGCAATAGATATTTACATTAAATCAAATGAACAACTATGTAAGCAACCATCCATATTCTACCACTACCAATCCACGTAACAGTGAGCAGACTTGCTCAGTTTCTGCTTCTTGGCTGACCTCCACCTCTCACGTTCATTCTTTCGGTATCCTGGGACACACATGGGATTGTTTTAAAAGGTGGCATCCTCTGGCAGACACACTTGGTTGCCCAGCTCTTAGCCTTAGGTATTCTTGTTCTTGCAATCATATCCAGTGTCTTTTTAGAAAACAAAGCTAACATAAGAGACAACTTTCCATAAGCCAAATGCAACATTCAAAAACCCACCAAGGATGCATGATCTAATACAATGATTGGTAAACCTTTTCTTTTCCTTAAACCTTTTCTTTCTTTTTTTTTTTTTTTTTAGATTTTGAGACAGAGTTTCACTCTTGTTGCCCAGGCTGGAGTGCAATGGCACGATCTTGGCTCACTGCAACCTCCACTTCCTGGGTTCAAGTGATTCTCCTGTCTCAGCCTCCCAAGTAGCTGGGATTATAGGCATGCACCACCGCGCCCTGCTGATTTTTGTATTTTTAGTAGAGACGGAGTTTCACCATGTTGGCCAGGCTCATCTTGAACTCTTGACCTCAGATGATCCACCCGCCTTGGCCTCCCAAAATGCTGGGATTACAGACGTGAGCCACCACACCCGGCCAGTAAACTTTTTCTATAAAGGGCCAGATAGCAAATAGGTTCAGCTTTATGGGCCATATTGTCTCTGTTGCAACCACACAACTCTGCCATTGTAGTGCAAAAGCAGCCATAGACAATACCTAAATGAATGAGCATGGATGTGTTCCAGTAAAACTTTATTTGTAAAAGTAGGCAGAGGGCCAGCTTGAGTTTGCAGGCTGTGGTTTGCCGGCACTGGTCTAGAGTTCCCAAAGTTTACATCCCTCTACTATGAAAAATCCTCTTATGACTTGAGCCCAGTCTAACTTTCTTACTTTATGTTGTTCTACTCTTAATGCCAGGTACTCTGACCACCTTTTTGTTTACTGCAAGCTTTCCCCAACCCTCCACTTTAGGACATTTGCCTTTCAGCTTTTCTTTTCCCAGAATGCTTTCCCCTGGCCCTTGTTGATTACTGAATGAATGAGCTCCTGTGGCCTATTGTTGGCTTAAGGAAATGTTTTAAAGAGTTTTCAAATGTGTCCTTAATACAAAAATAGTTCTTTTCTAATTTTATAGTATACTGCTCTCTACAAGATGGCTCGTTCATGACTTTCTTCAGAGATAATCTTTTCCTATCAATAGCAAAATATTTTATCCCTAAACATGTAACTAGATGACTAATAGAAATGCTAGTAATCATTGACCACTTGCCACTCTGAATGCAGCAAGAAGTTAAAAAAAGAAGGGGGATGTGTCTTCTGATTAGCTTTACCTACCAAATAATTCCCAACCCCACTCCCCACCCCCCCTGAAAAACCTAAAAAAGGCCTGTTTGTTTGTCAGGTAATGTGCTCATTAGGGCCTTCCTTTCCATGAAGAATCAAAGCAGGTAGCTCTGGCCCAGATACAGGTCAAGGCCTGAGCCCACATCTGCTCAAAGTTCAAATTGTGTTTTGGGAGCCAGGAAATGTCTGCTTTATTGAATAATACAAATAAAGAAGAGGGGATTCCAAGCTTGTGTGAAGGATTCTTTTGTTTTATAAAATATCATATGTGGTGATTTTTCAAGTAGGAGTCTGACCAGAGAAAGAACTACTTTATTCTTCTTATTTGTAAACTACTTTAGAAAACCCATAATAGAGCTTACAGATACAATTCAACACAATGGGAGCAGAGAGGAGAGGCAGCAGGGGTGGGAGTAGATTTGTTTGGGGCTATTTCCTAATGTGGGTTATTACTAGATTTTCCAAAGTTTGGGATCATTTTCTCCACACTCCCAAGTATATGACTCTTCTTTACCCATGACAATTGTGTGCCTGGCTCTGGGTCACTTGCCTGGCCTATTTCAGAGCAGAAATCTGGTTAAAATACAATCTCTGGCACTTGACTAAATTTTATAAGAACAAAATAGTCCTCTGAAAACCTTTGACTCTTCCACGAAATTTCTCCCAAATACTCTTAAAAGCCCCCAACAGATAGAATGGAAACAAAAATTTTTCTTAAAAGGGAAGGATCACACAGAAGGAAATGACAGTCACAAATCTCTCACCAATGCTTTTCTTTTAATTGATCTAAAAATTATTCTCTCACCTGAGGGTCATTCTCAAGTGTTTTTAAAGTCTATGCTCTCGGCCTTCTAGTGGGAGCAGTGAATCTTTCTTGCTCAGAAAGCAGAGATCTAGTCAACAACGTATGTGTGCACTTTGGTCATTGCAGCTGGCCACAATGTCTTTTCTGTTCACGTGACAGGGGCTGTGAGCCACAATGGAAAACACTGCCTATTTTGGTCCAGCCCTACCTTCAGCAGAGGGAGCAAACAAAAGTGCCTACAAGATAACATTAAGTGAGTGCAGGGCCCAGGTGGGAGTTGCATTCTATTACGGGCAGCCACAAGTAGACTGTGCCAAGTATGACCACATTAGAATGTAGGCCCAACATTGCCACATCTTCCAATTGAAAAAAAAAATCAGAAACCCAGATTACCCTCCACACTTTAAAATGTTGGAGCAATTTAAAAAAGGAGGAGGAGTAGGGGGAGGAGGAGAGGGAGGGGGAGGGAGAGGTGAAGGGAAGTCAACAAAGCCAAATGTATCCACAGGCCAGATTGAACCAATGGATTGCACATCTGAGGCCACTGTACAGCAGTCTCAGAAGTCCACACAGTGAAGCCAGTGAGCTAAGATGTCCTCAGAGAACATCCTCAGCAACCTCCACTCTTGGATCTGGGTTCTCAGCATGCCCAAAGCTGCGGAGGCCCAGGCTTCTAAGTTGCTGCTGTCTCCTTGACTATTACTAAGTCTGGTTTGCTCATTTTTCAACCTTTGTGGTGCACAGAGTGAGAGAGGAGTAAATGAAAGTAGGGCTAACTATCTGAGTTGTCAGCTTGTTTTCTATCATGGTTAACACCCTTTGGGGGTGGGAAGGATAAAAACCTGATTTAATCAGTTCTTTTCACCTCTATATTAAAATGGTAGGGCTTCCTTGTCTAAATTTAGACATTGGCTCAAATCTCTTGCTTTTTTTTTTGTTGTTGTTGTTGTTGTTATTGTTGCTTAAACCTTAGCCAAACATGAGGTTCAAACTCATGTATGTTTTGTTTTTCCATTGTTATTCCTAGAGCACTCCCAGAACCAGAGGCAAAATATAAAATTAAAATGAAGACACAAGAATATCTATTGTTTGCATAGCACACACTTTTAGTTAGAAAAATGTATTTATTTCATTACGTTTCCTTTAAAGAGGTATGATTTAAGTTAAAGACAAATGAGTTTTTTAAACTGAGAACTTATGTTTAAAATATTTTGTTGCTTGTCATGAAACTAGAGTGTGACCAGGTTCTTTGTCGCTAAGCCTCTTCTTCCAGTTGCTTTCCTCTGGCAGTATCCTGTCTCCTCTGTCTCCTCTCTTTGTTGAGAATGGAATTCCCTAAAGCAAGGACCCTCAAGAAAGCAGCATTTTCCATGGGAGGTCTCACTGTGGGGCAGCAATCCCTGGAGGCATGAAAAAGACCTAGATGCACGCAGAGTCTTTTGTGCCCATTTGACCTCACTACCCTTTCCCCAACCACTAGAGTTCCATGTGTCATGCTTTCTGGGTTTTTTTTTTTTGTCTGTTTGTTGTTTTATGTTTTCTGAGATGGAGTCTTGCTCTGTTGCCCAACCTGGAGTGCAGTGGCGTGATCTCAGCTAACTGCAACCTCTGCCTCCCAGGTTCAAGCAACTCTCCCACCTCAGCCTCCTGAGTAGCTGGGATTACAGGTGTGTGCCACCACACCTGGCTAATTTTTGTATTTTTAGTAGAGACAGGGTTTCAGCATGTTGGCCAGGCTGGTCTTGAACTCCTGACCTCAGGTAATCCCACCCGCCTCGGCCTCCCAAAGTGCTAGGTTTACAGGTGTGAGCCACCGCACCAGGCCTGTCATGCCTTCTATTTTGGGACAGATGCAGCCTCTCCAGAGCACAATTATCTAGCACTGCTTAAATGTTGCTCACAGTGATGCAATGTTGCTTTTGCTGTGGGTTGTGTATCCCCTTCTAGACATGTCTTGAGTTTTTAGGTGTTTTTTTAATCATTAAAAATATGGAAAACTATACAGTGGCAAGTGGATTTCTAGACTTTAATTTGATTCCAGAGGTAGCCACTGTAGATATTTTGGCTTATTTCCTTGAGACAAGTAAACATAGACATTTTTTTTCTTGCTTCTATGACAGCATCTGTTGTAAAACACACCATTGATTTAATTTGTGTTCTTCAAACTTAATGAGGCTGGTTCCTTCTTGTCATTTTATATTAACTTAAATGTCACCACCTCACATAAACCTCCCTGATCACCTTTTCTAAAGTAATCATCATCTCCACCCCCATCTGTCGAACTTTGTCACATCCCCCTGGTCTGTTTTATTCTGAGGAATTAATACTATGTGAGATTGTTTTGTGTCTCTACTTGTTTATGTTTCGATATTAAACTATCCCCACTAGAACATAATCTCGGGAACAGGAAGCAGTCTGTCTTGTTCATTGCTGTGTCTTCAGAGCCCTTCAGAACAGCAGTGCCTCTGTTTTCTTCTGAAAGCCTGTTCAAATGATAACACATTTCGAAAAGCTCTCAATTTGCAAGGGTGAGAAGAAGGGGAGAGAAGAAAAGTGTGGTGGAGATTGAAAGTTCATGCTAGAAAACATAAATTTAGTGCTGATATGTTCCTGTTTGGAATCTTTCTTTCCAGCCCTACAGGGTCTTGGTAAATCTGTCTCCCCGCAGTCTACACCCTAACTCTGATTTAGTAACCTTTTATTTGGATGGTGCCGATCCTGACTTTGGTCCAAGGATCATGAGCTCAAATCTGTTTTCCTGCCAGTAAAGAGATAGTAAAAGCTTCAATTTCTTCCTTTAACCCCATTTATTCAGAGATAACAGCTTTAACATTTCAACAAACTTCTAATCTTGTTTCCATGCCTTTTTTTTTTTTACACAATTAAGATTGCACTAATCTAAATAGACACTGAAGTTGCTGACGAGCAAATAAAATAGTCTTCATGCTGTAGTTGCCTGGCAATTGCCTATTTGACCTACCAAAGAGCCCACTTAATAGAAAAGTCAATAATGTTCAAAGAAATGCAGAGGCCAAATGAAAAACTGGTAGAGAAAAGTTTCTATTCATTTATAGTTTTAATGTTTTGTATCCTTTGTGTCTTATTACAAATGATACTCATGTGATTAGAAACAGGTTATTTCCCAGTAGCTCATCTCCTCCTGTTACACATTTTTCATCTGAATGTATTACTTCTCAGCTTGCAACACACAAGTTAGCAACTGTGGAAATTATTATAATGTCATTGAAGACTATGGCTTTAGAGGAGAAATAACCAGCAGGCATAGAACCTTCAGCCATGAAGTTGTGGTGTTCCTGTAAGTCTCATTAAGAAAAGGAGGGGGACAGGGCAAGGGTAGACTGTACACATTGAACCCATAATTTGAACTGGCTTAAGCCTTCTTTTATGAACATCTTTGAAACTGCAGACTGGACACCTGTAGGGAAACAGAATTAGGAGGCTCAAACTATTACACAGTTTTGAAGTAAATTAGGGAGAGTTTAGGGAGATGGGTCCAAAAGCCAGGTTAATTTCTGAGAACCAAACCCTATCAAATTAAAATAACATTTCTTTTAGAGCTTTGAGTCTGGTAATTGTGATGAAATGAGTCACCTTTAAATGGTTACGATATTGCTCAGTGAAGAGAAAAATGTTAATTGATACATTTTAAGAGAATGGCTTGGGTTTGAAGCAATTCTTATGCATTTTCAATTTTCTGTTAATAATGGGGCATCCTGAAGTGTCCCAGCTTTCCACATTCATAATGAGTGGTGAGGTGTCTTCTGCTTCTGGGAGTAATAGAATAAGACCCTACTAGATGACTTGCCCGTGGAGAACAAATTTAATCCTAGACATAATACAGAAAGCTGCCAATAATGGAGAATAGGCCAAGAAAGCAGGCTTGAGTAGAAAGTAGACACTTGGGAAAAGGTGGAAGGGGAGCTGTATTTGTTAGGTTACCATCTTGACAGCTTACAGCTTAAGGGTAAGTGCAGGTGGTACAGTGAACTCAAGGCAGTGGGTGTGCTTGTAAACAAAACAGTCTTTTCAGGACATACTGAAAAGTGTGACGAAATCACCAGAAAGAAAGATCTAGAGAGAGTATCCCCAGATTCTGTCTACCTATATCTCTGACAAACTATGCATGCAGGATACAGACTCAAAGCAGCTAACTTTGAGTCTTTAAATATAAAGACAATATGGGCTGAAAGACAAAGGAGCTCAACTGAGATCGCAGATACCACCCAAGAAACAGTTTGGAGCTTAAGTTCCTACAATAATTAGCAGCTAAAATGAAAGAAACAACATTTATCAAAGGAAGGTAACAGCATCCAGAATTTCCACTACTTAATATTCACTCTGTATAACTTAATGTCTAGAATATAATCCAAAATTTCCCAACATACAAAGAACCAAGAAAGTGGGGCATGTTCTCAAGAGATAATAAAATCCACTGGGTCTGATCCCAGATTGAACCGGATTTTGAAACTAAAAGATTTTAACATGTCTACTATGCTACCCTAAATAATGTACATGATGAGTAAAAAGATATGAAATCTCCTTGGAGAAACAGAAACAAGAAAGAACCAAGTGAAAGGTCTAGAATTGAAAAATATAGTATTTGAAGTAAGAAATTCACCAGAGGGACTTAAGAGTTGAATGGAGATGTGAAAGAAAAGAGCAAGTCAGTTTGAAGAAAAATTATCCAACATGAATAACAGGGACAGAGAGAAAAAAAAAAGAATGACTTAAAAAATGAAGCCTCAGAGATCCATTAGATAATTTCAGATAGTCCATCTGCACGCATATAAAATCCTAAAAGAGAGGGGAGAGAATGGAGCAGAGAAAGTTCTTGAAGAATGTATAACCAACAAGTAACAAATCTGATGAAAGACTAAAATGTACAGGTACATTATGATGGATGAAAACCAAGCAGAATAAACATAAAGAAACCCTCACCATAGCTCATCGGAGTCACACTGTTGAAATCCAAAGATAAAAAGCGAATCTTGAAAGCAGGAAGAGAAAAATGACACATCCTATACAAGGAAACAGTGACCTGATTAATGGTCAGTTTCTAAGCAGAAACTATGAAGCCTGAAAGAGAATGGAGCAATAGTTCCAAAGTGCTGAAAGGTAATAAAAAATTGTCAAACCAGAATTTATTACTCAGCAAATATATCCCGCAAAATGAAGACTAAATAATGACATTTTCACATAGAACAAAACTAAAGTGAATTTTCACCAGCAGACCTGAACTATAAGATATGCTGAAGGAAGTTCTCCTGGATGAAAGAAAATGATACCACATGGAAACTTACATCCTCAGAAAAGATTAAAGAGCACTGAAAGTGGTAAATATCTGGAAAAATGCAAAAGACTACTTTTAAAGTATTGTCTCTTTCTCTTAATTTATTTATAAACCATGTAAATGTTTAAAGTGAAAATTATAACGTTGTCTTAGGTTTATAAGGTATTCAGATGTGATACAAATTACCACTGTAGCATAAAGAAGGAAGGGTGGACATGGACCTATGTGGGTACCTTCTATGAGTTACATGAAGTGGTAAAATATTAACTGGATATAGACAGTAGAGAGTTAAGGATGTATATTGTAATCCCTGGGCTGCCACACACAAAAATAATAACACAAAGAAATGCAACTCCAAAACCAATAAAGAAAATATATTTTTAAAAATTATTTAAATAATTCGAAGTATAAGAAGGGAAGAAAAAGGAATAGAAAACAGGAGACAAGTAGAAAATAAAATAAAATCATAGATTCAACCAACCATAACAAGAATTACGTTAAACATTAAAGGACTGAACAATTAAAAGGCAGAGATTTTCAAAATGGATAAATGCAACATGACAACATGCTGCCTGTAAGAGATACACTTTAAATATAATGACAGATATGGGCTGAAAGTAAATGGATGAAAGAAGATGTTGTATGCAAACCATACACATGAGAAAGTTGGAGTGGCTGTGTTATTATAATGTGTAAATTTTGACTCAAGGAATGACTAGAGGACATCACTCAAGAATGACATAGATTTCTCATGTTTTCGTAAGGTTAGGAAATATTTTCCTATCTTGGATTTTTCCACCCTATTCTATCTTCTTTAGCATTTTACACTTCTTTAGCATGATGTGGTATACTGTGCCCTTTCACAGACCTTATAATAAAGGTAAAGCAGGAATTACCCCCATTTTAGAAATGAGAAAACTATTTAGGGACCAGTGAATTAATTATTCCCAGAGAAACAGTAGGTCAAAGAATCTCATTTGAAACCCTGTGGATATATACTGCCTTCCACTTTATTATGCTATGTCTTTCCTCTTCTGCAAGGAAATTTTCCTATTGATAACTGTATTTCTCAGGAAGGCCTAGTTACAGGGACAGAGTCTATACCTACAAGCCATATGCTTAGACGAAAGAATGCTAGAGACCCCTAATCTCGTTGATTATGCTGTATTTTTATTCTCTCAAGACAAAATTCACAATATTTAATTAAGGAAAAGAGGAAATAATCTCTAAGCAGGGCCTCTCTCAGGAAGCAGGTAAAGCTATCAAGGACCTATCCCAGGAAAGCTGCTTTGGCACACACATTCAATACCATCTAATACCCATCTGTTTGAGGTGGCCTTTGAGGCATTTTAAAAGAATTTTACTGTAAATTATCTTGTGTTTATGGCAAAGAATAAATTTATTTCTTCTATTTCATTGTTATTTCGAGCTGGAATACACAGAAGAATGGGGGATATTCTATGCAGCAATTTGGTTTAACATGCTGAGAACTAAAATATTAAAAGAGAAATGGATAACAGTAGGTATCACATCTGAGCTGGCCACTCTGTTTACACGACTCAGTGTTACTTGGTTAGGCAGATGGAGGAAGATGGTTGCAGAGGGGATGAGTTTATTGTAATTTTCAATAAAGTAAACTTTGAATTTTTCATATTTTTCTACAACTCTTAAGATATTTAGGTAACCAAAATAGAATTAGCTAACACTGATAAAGAGAGGAAAACATGTGGGCTTGAAGTTTTTCATTCACAATCTACAGAAGAAGATTTACATAGTCTAATGAAGCATTTGACTAGATCATTTTTAAGGTTACTTTTGATTCTCAGGTACTAGGATTTATCTAAGAGTTCCCAAGGAAAAGGGGATGATGCTGATTAACACATTTTTTCTGGTCCCTTTTGTATGCCGGGTGTTCTACCCATGGCTTTATGTTTATGACTTAATTTAATCCTCAAATCAGCTTAGTGATACAGATGGTACTATGACCATTTTAGGGAGGAGGAAATTGAGCCTTCCCAAGGTGAGACAGTAAGTGGTAGAGCCAAGCTATGAACCCAGATCTACCCAACTCCAAAGCCCATCCTCCTCCCACTCCTCTGAGTCAATTTGTTCCTCTTCTCTTTTAGAATATATAGTCCTTATTGGCCACCTGACATTTGTGATTTAGAGAACCCCAGCATTGCATTTTAACTACCTTGATGGTGTTGTAAGAAAGCCTCAGGGCATTTCAGAATTTTCATCAAAAGAAACATCATTTGACACCCTGGGTGTCAAAGTTGTGGGTGCCAAGTTTGTGAAGTATACCCTTCTTCATGCAGATTGCCTTCCAAGAGAGGGCAGCCTATGCTTCCAGATGGTTAGGGCCCTGAGTTGTTTAATCCTCGCAATATCCAGCACAGTGATAGAATCAATAAATACTGGAATGAAAATAAGCTAGGCATAGAAGGGATTGTTTGACCAACGGCTGACTAAATTAAAGTCCTGTTGAATAGAGCACCTTTTCCAGACTTTCCATAACACAACTTCGGTTGAAAATCTTGGCCCCACTGTTCTCATCTAGCACAGAGGAAATCACTTCTATTTGTGCAAATGGGAAATGTTTCTGTCTGAATAGCAGACAGATGTTGCTTTACACCAATGGTTTTCATCTCCGTAAAACCCAAAGTACTCTTTGTATATATAAAAGGTAATAACAGTTTCTTTACAATCCTACACAGAAATTTATAGATTATATAACCAATACAAAATTTTAAAACTAAATCTCTATATATAATACAAAAGAGAGATAAAAGTAATTTGTAATAAAATAATACCTTTCATCAGTAAAGTCCTCAGGCATGACAACACTAGAAGACATTTTTTAAAAGACACAGTTTAGGCTGGGCACAGTGACTCATGCCTGTAATCCCAACACTTTGGGATGCCAAGGTGAGTGGATCACGAGATCAGGAGTTCAAAACCAGCTGGGCCAAGATGGTGAAACCCTGTCTCTACTAAAAATACAAAAATTAGCCAGGCGCGGTGATACACACCTGTAATCCCAGCTACTTGGGAGGCTGAGGCAGGAGAATCGCTTGAACCTGAGAGGTGGAGGTTGCAGTGAGCCAAGATCATGCCACTGCACTCCAGCCGGGGTGACAGAGCAAGACTCCATCTCAAAAAAAAAAAAAAAAAAGGCACAGTTTATTACTATGGATATTGCTATTACTAATACCAATAGTATTACCATGAATGCACAGCCCAATGCAGATGGATGCAGGTGTGTTACATTGGAGACATGAAAAACACTTATTGCATTGCTGTCCATGATGTGATTTTTTTCTCACAAATGATGAAAACCTCTTGGTAAAGTTCCAAACAAATCAAATACAGTCTGCTTTGATTTATAAAACAGTTGCATTCCTGAAAAATTTAGACTATATTGAAACTATATGCAATATTTTCGATTATGTCTGAAAGAGTTAAGTTTGAGACTCTAGGATGCCTGCTGGGACAGTTCTTTGTTGTATAAACTATCCTATCTAGCCTCCCTAAGGCTCACTCACTAAATGCCAGTCACATCACTTCAATCATTCAGACTAGCAAAAATGCCACCACAAATTTTTAAAGCATCTCTGAGGAGGTGTTGTCCACCTCCTTGAGAATCACTGCTCTATGTAGCCAAGTGAGGTCCTGAAAAGCTATGTGAAACTTGAATTTTCTTAATGGAATCTATATTTTCATATATTAAGTTTTCTTAAAGTGTAGTGCATCCTTGAAAAAGACAAACTGGATTTTGTGGCATGAACAAAGGTGTTCCTGATTCACTATAGTAATGTTCTTGGCTCACCCTAGGCAGTAACAAAAGACACTACTCACTGATGCAACTCAAGTAAGGAGAATGCAGTTATCTTACGTGTGTACAGACAGCTGATAAACAAAGAGCAGGTGGACTACAAATATGATAAAGATGTACTGGCATAGGTTCAGGCGTCTGTGTATTCAGCTGATTCAAAGACTATGCAAAAGCCTTTGGCCATCTCACAGGTTGATGGGGTCAGTTCGGGGAAAAGGTGAGCTCAGGGAAAGATGAATGTCTGTAGTTGCTAAAAGTTTATTATGGAAACAAAGGATATGAGTCAGGGTAGAATGTGGATGAGTAAATGTAAATGAAGGGTTAAATGTACTAGTGATGTCACAGTCAGCCCAGGTGAAGGTGACAGAGGCTCCTAGAGCTACCTGGTAAATATCGCTTCATGAATTACGTTCTCTTGGATCTGGATTTTGAACTGGAGGAGCTACTGGTGGATGGCACAGAACTATATTGCGCCCCCGCCCCCCATCCTGGAGTGGTAGCAATGAGTTATGATTGGTATCGTAATATTGGGAACACGGTTCCCAAGACACCTTCTCCTTCCTTTAAATCTCTGGAAAGCTAACTCACTTCAGCTGTGTGAGGCAAACATCTGTTCACCATATTGCATTGGTCATAGTGGAATCTGTTCATCTGTCTCTTTGGGAGAAGAAACGGTGGGTGTGACTCCACACAGATATCTTGGCAGGCTGATAAAGACCACCTTCCAAGCTCCCCAGGCTGGAGCCTTCCCTAAAGCTAGCCATGCACAGCTCAGTCTTGCTGTAGTTTGCATACCCACAGCAGATTCCCTTCTTCAAGAAGTCTCTGCAAATCAGCCCCAGACAGACTCCAATGCCTATTCATCTAAGGTTCACTAGGCAATGTGCCTGGTGTCATTTGAGCAAGCTGCTTGGCAGCCAATTTTTTTTTTTAATGATATGATTGCCCAGGCTTTCAAATCTCATTATGAAACTTTTTATCCTTTAATCAGAGCTTTAAAAAAAAATGACGTTTTAGTTTGATGGAAAGAGATGTTGAGGAGAAATGTTTGGAAAATTGCTCTGTGGGGCCAGATGATGCAGTGAGTCACAATCACTGAACATATTTTGGGGGGAGGAGGTCTGTGGTTGTCCCCATTCTTTCCTGTCCCAGAGCTCTTAATGCCTGGAAGTCACTGGCTAGTAAGGAAATCAATCCTACCATGGATAGAAAGAAGGTAGAACTAATAATTCCCAGGACAGTTCTGAGATTCATTAGAAGAGTTATTAGGAAGAGAGGCCCACCCAGGCCCTGCCTTAGGGCCCTCTCCACCCTTAGTGACAGAAAACAAGGAGGCCCCTAGCTATGTCCTGCGTTGCATTCCAAACCCAGCATTGATGCAGCTTGTCTGTTATTGGAAACAGTTACTAGCCAACAGCAGAGTGTTATGCCTCCTGCTTCACTATAGCCACACATAACTTCAGGGCTGCAATATGATCTGCTTCACACAGAGGGAAGGGAGTATATAGTACATTATACGTACCCAAAGTCAAAGCAGGGGACTGGAGATTGGCTTTAAGAGAAACAGTTACGTATTTCCATGAATATTCTCTGAGCTGCTCTCAGCTGTTGGATTTTCTCACATCCACTTATCTAGAGAAAGCTTTAGGTGATACCACAGCATGGCACCCTCGTCCCCTCAAAAGCTCACACACATTTGACTCACTGGGAGAGGTGGGTGCAGGACCCTAGGGCATTTAGCCTCATGAGAACAAGAGAGTTACTTTTCATCACAGCTGAGACCTGGCATCTAGTGTGATGCCTGGCACATAGTAGGAATGAATGAATATAGATGGCACACAATCACTGAATGAGCCGTCCCTCCCTCCCCAACCTCTTCCTCTCCCTATCTCCCCCATCCCACTGCCTCCCACCTTCATTTCTTCAAAAGCGGGGACAAAATCAGAGTATAAGTTCTGGTCATAAAACAGAAACAGTTAATGTTAAGTGACTAAGAGATAAAAGCAGTGTCTGCGTTAGTTAAGAATATGAACTTGGGGACTGGCGCAGTGGCTCATGTCTGTAATCCCAGCACTTTGGGAGGCTGGGGCAGGTGGTTCACGAGGTCAGGAGTTCGAGACCAGCCTGACCAACATGGTGAAAGCCTGTCTCTACTAAAAATACAAAAATTAGCCGGGCGTGGTGGCGTGCACCTGTAATCCCAGCTACTTAGGAGTCTGAGGCAGGAGAATCACTTGAACTCAGGGGGCAGAGGTTCCAGTGAGCTGAGATCACACCACTGCACTCCAGCCTGGGCAACAGAGCTAGACTTCATCTCAAAAAAAAAAAAAAAAGAATATGAACTTGAGAGTCAGGGAGACTTAAATTTAAGTTTTATCCTTGGCCACTTGTTAGTTGAATGACCTTAAATTACTTACTAGTCTGAGCTTATTTTCTCATTTAGAAAGTGGGTCTAATAATAATACCTACCTCATATACTTGTGATAAGGATTAGAGATAATACATGTAAAGTACTTGGCACACTACTTCAGACTTTAGTATTCAATAAGTGTTAGCTGCTTTTGTTATCTTTCCATATGCTCATTAACACTACGCAGGAATCAACCCAGCTAAGTGACCACAAACAGACCTGCATCCCTCTGAGAAAAACTCTTACCTCATCCATCTCTGAAGCAACTGAAGTCTCTAGAATTATTCTTGGTACAGATTTGACGATTGATTAGATTGGTTTCCATGGTTACATTAGCCAACCTTTGGGCTTTCGCGTCTTCATTGTAACAAAGATGGCCACTCTATGTATACACAAAGATAATCACATGCGAAAGTGATTGGAAAGAGTCCCAAGAGCAAATATGAGTTTTCGGTTTAAGCTCTTGTCTAGCTAGCTAACATTTTAGGATTAGGTTAGGGAGTGGGAAGGAATATAAACGTCTGGGAGCACTGTGTAATGTGTATCCAAAGACATTTATCCCAACATCAGTGACTCATATGCATCAATGAATTGAAGGGTTTGTCATTCATAACAATTATGCCAACCATTCTAGCTGTGTATAATCAGTAAACCTGTTTTTTTTGGAAAGCTAAAGAAGTCACATGGTCTCCATTTTCATTTCGGGGTGTTCCATGGTGGTTTTAAAAATTCAGGGGCAAGGGGTTAGAGAATTAAAAACAGGCTGGGCACGGTGTCTCATGCCTGTAATCCCAGCACTATTGGAGGCCAAGCCAGGTGGATTGCCTGAGGTCAGGAGTTCCAGACCAGCCTGGGCAACATGGTAAAACCCTGTCTCTACCGAAAATACAAAAAATTAGCCAGGCATGGTGGTACACACCTGTAGTCTTAGCTACTTAGGAGGCTGAGGTGGGAGGATTGCTTGAACCCAGGAGGCAGAGGTTGCAGTGAGTGGAGATCACACCACCACACTCCAGCCTGGGAAACAGAGTGAGACTCTATCTCAAAAAAAAAAAAGAAAAAAGAATTAAAAACAAAACAAAAAAAAACCCTCAGGCTATATTTCTACCAGTGGACAGTCCTTTTTCTCATACACAGTAAAGCAGTGTATATATAAAGTAAAGTTACATGAATGGAAATGAAATGGTCAAGAAGGGAAAAGGGAATAGTGGATACAATCATCTTCATAATTCAATGAATATTCTTTGAGTGTACCACGCCAAGAATTTTGCATATATTCTCTCAACTCTTGCATGTAAGTAGATACCATCATCTCCATGTTACACAGGAAGAAGAAATTAAGGCTTGTAGAAGTTAAGTAATTTGGCCAAAGTCACAGACTTGTGAAGTGCAGAACACTGCCCTTTTTTAATGTCTACTTTTCTTGTTTTGTTTTCTTGGATGGTTGAGTGGAATTGCCCACTCTGAGTTACCCTCTGTGTTGACAGAAGTGACATTTAGAGCATTAGATGACTCAGTCTCTTCTTGAACTGGCAAAAATTCAAGAATGATTTTGTGCCATTGATACTCATAGTCTGTGGAATCCCATACAGTTCTTCCCCAGCTGTAGATCAGGGTCAATCACAGTGATAGAACATTCTACTTCTCTAACATAGCATCAGTTCTCTTATCACTGTAATGATCTGTTGGGCAAGCTTCCATCAATCAGTCTGCTGTTCCATTTCCTTCATTGTCGTTTGTGAAGCATATCCTATAAGTAAAGCCCATTTGTACTGGGCACATAGAGGACAGAAAAATGAAAGAGATTATCCCTGCCTCCCCATGAGAAACTACTCTAGTGGAATTGCCATGAATAACTAGGTAGGTTGAGAGAAATAGATGGATGAGGAGACTATGACAAATATGAGAATGAAGGCTAGAATAATTTGCTATATGAGCAGGAAAGGGAGGGTGCTAGCTTGAGGGTGGGGATCTGAAAAGCCATCTTGAAGAGGTAGAATTTGATCTGGGCTTTGAAAGAAGGATGAGGGGCAAATCTTGGAGAAGGGTCATGCTACCAGGCAGACAGGACTGTCTTGATTATCCAGCTCATAGATGGCCATCTTGTCCTTCTTTTTCACTGGGTCCAGGAATAGTCTGAGCTGCTTTCTCTATACTGCAGCCCAAAGGATCACCACCAATTCAACATAACTGGTTGATATATGGAATGAATCCTCTTGACCATCCCTGATTTACCCCTATAGTGGCTCTGCAGGAAGAAAGGTTAAGCCAAGTAATCGGGGAATGGTTGTATCCCACAGACCTGAGAAGATGACTATTTGGATTTAGAGAGGGTCTTTCAATAAAAATAAAGTACACAACAAATATAAGTACCTACTTATAGATATGTCCTTGGAACCTCTTATCTCATTCTCTACCTCTCTCTCATCTATGCTTCTCATGATACTTTATTTAACAGAGACATTTGTTGTTCACCTACTTTGTGCAGGGCTCTTTGCTAGGTATCATACAAAGATGTATAAAATATGCCATCTGTCCTCAAGGAGCAATCAACTTATGGAAGTAATAAGACCTACGTTCAGAAAACTATACAAGCCCATATAATCAGAAAGTCATGCACACTGGCATTTTGAAGTTCTGCACTCTCCCATCTCCATAAAGTAAACTGGCTTGAAAAAACAATGGTCTCAGGAGAAAGTGACTCACACAAAAAGATGATGACTTTTTACTCTTCTGCTGTCTCAGAATTTTTCTGTCTGTATGATACCACATTCAAATTCAAGTTTTAAGATGAATACACAGTTTCCCTTTGTATTGGGTGACATTATATGCTGTTAATCTCAATTGATAATTTTATCTGTGTAATGGCTTCTAAGAAGGAAAAAAAAAAAGAACAAGAAAAAAATTCCTTTCCGATATTAAAGTTGGGAACCAAATAGAATAAATGTCTTACATCTGACCCAAGCATGTAGTGGAAAAATACAGAACCTGTATTTTCAAATCATTTAAATGAAACATGAAATTGAAACAGAAAGTCAATAACCAAATTAATCATCTTATTACAAAGAAAATGTAACCTGCTTCATTACTGTAATGGCAAACATCAATAGAGTAGAAAATTGACCAGTTTTCTTACATTAGAAAAAAATCTGATTCCTGATTGCCAAGGAAGCTTTACTCATATTAGCCTTTATTGCATCTTATGTAATGAATTAAAGCCTGTAAGGTCTCATTAGCACATTACTAATGCATGTTTTAAAAGCCGTATTAAATAACATAAAATGTTATGGTACGAATGTGGTGAGGCTGAGTGTTAAGAGAACAAATTTACATTTTACTATTTTGAAAGTGAACCCATTTGGTTTTGAAGATATTCGACAGCACATGTAAAATCACCAAGAACTTTATCCAAATTAAATAGCAAATTGGAAAGTAAGGGATGTAAGTCTAAGAGGGAAATATTCACCTTTTGTATCTAAAGCAAGTCTTCCCGGATAAATCACTTGACTGGTCAAATCATGGGTCAAGAAGTTTGATCCTTGCTCCATCAAATTGGATTACAATTAAGTTTCTAATGTGTCAAAAACGTTTTTTAAAATATATTCCGTTTCATACAATATGTTATCTTCATATTCACTCACAGAATTTTAAGATCTTAAAGTGTTGTAAATTAAAAGTAATAACAAAAGCAAAGAAAAAAGTAACATGAAAAAAAAAAGGAGTACTCAACAATAAGAGCGTGCTTGGAGGTGCTCAGCACATTCCCTCAGACCCTTTCTATTAAAATGGAATGTGCCGCCACAGCATTCCAGTCCCTTTTCCAACCTATAATTAATGTTTGTCTCATTTGTGGTGTGAAACTAAAAATGTCCTGAGAGGTGATATACAGGCATTTCAGAGGGTAGCAGAGGCACAGCCAGTGCTGTGAGGGGAATGCAAGAACACTACCATGATACCATCATTTTCTTCCCTGTTCTCACCAAAGTGTTACAAGCAGAGCCAGCTCCCAACAGGCAGGTATTAGAGAGTACAGAGGTGCATTTTGGATGAGAAAGAGGTACTATATGTATATATGTGTATGGCAGATGTTGAGTAGCCTGTGTTAACTCTCTTCTTTTAATTTATTTCAGACCTTGAATGTTTTATTATAATTAATGTGTTCATTCTCTGTACTCATGCCCAGAGCATGTTGCAATAGACATAATTTTAAAAGTTGGAGAAATCCATTAAATAAATAATTAGTTTAAGGTGATAAAATACATTAAATAATTGAGAACAACTAGTACCAGCTCTGAATAAAACAATTATTTAAGAAAAAAAAGGCACACTTTTAGAATTCCAACTTCAGAGTACTACTCTGTTTGTCTAAAAATACAAGGTTGGCACCACGCCCAGAAAGGTGACAAATGGAGCTTTGATAGACCAAGACAGACAGGAGATTCCAGAGCTGAAAGACCCCTGGTCAACATGCCCTGCCTTCAGTTGTCCAACGTCTAAATGGGGAATCTATTAGCAGAGACCCAGAGTGCATTTCAGCTGTCACCATTTGTGTATACAGAGACAGCTTAATTTTAGCAGGGAGGATGACTTAGTACCTGATGCTTTCAACCTCAGGTACCAAGGAATATTAGACAGAATTCAAGTTGAGAAGATAAATGAAACAATGTCTTTTTGTGGTTGGGACTAGGTAAATGTGTGCATGAGTGACTGATATAGGTATGTGATAGCTATTGTTCACTAATATTAAAAGCTTGAGGAATTGGTTTCTCATAAATCTCTGAGTCATATATAGAATGCTGAAATGTACATATCCCCTTATTCATCTATAATTAAGTGGGCCTATGTTTTACCCAATAGCTGATCATAGATTATTATAACCATTCATTTGAAACACTTTGTCTTCATAACTAAGTGTGTCTCCTATACATCCTTGCCCACGCACTGAATTGGGTAATAAGGGTCTTTTGTAAGGCCTTTTTGTGGTCTTAGATTTTGTGTAAAAATGTTTTCTGGGCTCCCCAGGAGCCCTTTTTTTTTTTTTTTTTTTTGTCTTCCGGAAGTCTCTTTCCATGAAAGTGAATTTGTCAGTCACACACAAAAAAATGAGATTAAATAGAATAGTGTTTGTAAATGTATGCGTAAGTGCAACATAAATGTTGATTGTTTTATGTGGATCAAAATTGGCATACTAATCTAAAAGCAGACAAAAAGTGTATTTTGCTGTTTAAGTCTTATCAATTTAAGTTGGTACTCAGAGTTTCTAATATTGGCTAGTTTTAGATTTTGCATCTTCAGATTCTCATGACTACAGTTACACTTAATGCATTTCAAGGGAAACAGAAATGTTTTTTTTTTCTCTCTTCTTCACTGATTTGTTTTTCCTTATTTATCTGGATGGAATATAAGATGGTAGATTAGTTCAAAAGAAAACTCTCTAGTATCTGTTGACAATTTTAAAAATAATGCTAATTGCCACAGAAAGGATCTTCTTATTTAAGTTATCATATGACCTTGGAAAAAGGTCATATGATAAAACTACTTCTTTATCCATAAATTGTAATAGAAACAGCCTCCCTTTTTTCTTTTCCCAAGTAATGTGACATTCAGTCTTTCACTGGTCATGAAACATTTTTGAAATATGCCAAGTGTTATATAAATGTAAGGTAGTATTATCCATTACTAATCTTGTTTTAAGTCCTTTCATATGTTCAGAGGTTTTACTAAGTATTATCATGTCATATTTTCTCAGTGGCTCTGTTTCAGTAAAAAAGTACTAGATCTAAACATAACTAAATTAATTAAAGCTTGGTTTTTGTTTGTTTGGTTAGTAGAATTTACCCATATTATATCTGTGCGTACATTCTCTGTGCCTATTCTCTTTTCCATCTGCTTCATATCCATTGGACTTCACAACAGAAAGGATGGAAATGATAAAAAGAGGCCACAGACAAGTTTATTGTGTGTGTGTTGTTTTGTTTTGGTTTTTTTTGGTTGGGGAGAGGTTACAAATTTTCAAAATCTCCAATCCTGTTTCAGTTTCTCCTAGAAACAGCTGGAAAAATGCACAACCCTATTCATTAAGTACAAAGTTAATCAACTAAGTGGGCTCCCAGCAATAGAGGAAACCCCAAACAGAGGTAACACTAGAGCACTGCAGGTCCAGCTGCTTGGTCTTCATTAGGAGGGCTTGGTTTTTTCCCATGTTGTTGAGTATGGGAGTAATAAAATGCTTGTCCTTAGTGAATACTTTAAGAGCAATTGTTCTGAATCTGAATACAGAACGAGGAAATTGGAGTTTAAACTTTGCAGAGCCATTGCTAAGAACATCTCCTTCCTAATGATGCCTTTCTTTATAGAGCCTCATAGAGTTCATACAGCTCTTCACAGAGTCGGCTTCAAAAGTGGTCCCCAGAGATGAATGGGCAAGCCGCTGTTACCAAGCCTGCTGAGAATCTGAGATGTCAAAGTGAAGTGGCTTTATAAAAGACACTTGTTTCTGCTTAGGTACTAAGGCATCTAAAAGAGGAAAGAAAAGTTACCATTTAAAGTCAGAAACTTGGCTGCCTTCTTTTTGCAGACTAGGGGAAAGCAGAATCCACCTCAGGAGAAAAAGCTTTTTATTCAGGAAAATGCCTTACTGGGACTATTTAGGTGTGCAATGTGAGCTGCTGCCTCTTCCCAGGCATTATATTTCTCAAAGAAGAAACAAAAAGAGTGAAATCAGTGCACCTAACATGATAGGAGAGAAATTTGGGGATGAGGACCCTGCAAAAGACAAAGAGGGAGATCACAAGAAAGGCCAGGAAAATAAAAGGAGACAGACCTGGGAGGAGAGACAGCAGCAAGGAGCTGCCAGAGGCAGCTGGTGGACGAACCATTGGCTGTGTGTCACCCTTGACCACTCCTTTATTCACAACAGCCTTGGGGGAAGTGGAAAGAATTCCAGGACAAGTTTGAGAAAGAAAGTATGCCACCCTTCTACTCTCACAGAAATACTGACAAAGCACTGTGGAAACATTAAGAACCAACCAACCAGCCCTTGCTTGGGGAGTCTGGGCCTCACCAAGAAGGTGATGGAAGGGTAGGTGCTTACCCACTTGGGCAGGAACAGCAGGTAGAGTGTTTCTCTGAGGGTATAGCATATGCAAAGGCACAGAGGTCTGAAAGGACCTGAGGAGCTTAGACAAAAAACCAAATTGTGGTAGCTCTTTTTAAACAGACTAAAACATGTTTTTCTTGACTGTTAAAAAGTGAGTAACTAAAGAAGGAATTTAGGCAGGAGAAAGACAAACAGATTTGTGTTGTACAAAGACAGCTCGGGTGTGTGCGTTCCAACCACTTATTTATTCAACAAATATTCACCAGGCTCTTATGTGCTGGGGCTATGCTAGGCACTGGGGATGTGATGATGAATTAACAGATTAATTCTCACTTTCACGGCACTCACAGCTTGGTTAGAAGATAGACATTATAAAATAGTCACAAAAATTAAAGTTTAATTATAAGTGGTGGAAAGTGCTATGCAAGGAGTGCTTTGATGGAGAATTAGAAGAGGAGACCTAACTTTGATTGGGACTCAGGGGTGAGTCAGTTCAATTAAGGCCACCACCTGAAACTTGACAGATGAACACACACAAGCCAAGCTAGAAGGGACATAGGGGCTACATAGCACTTGGGGAGCTAGAAACTGAACAATCCATCAGACAACTGTTCTAAAGGTCCAGACAGGTTCCTCACTTCTCATCTACAATTCAGGGGTTGGTCTGTGTTGGTCTCTGAAGCCACCTGCAGCTCTGAAGTTCTATAGCAAGTAAGCATCTGCTACGTGTTCACACTAGGCTAGGAGAAGATTAGGAAGGAAATGAAAGATATATAAGATAGGGGCCTTCAACAAATAGTGACTGTCCAACAAATTGAACTTTTGGTACAGATTCAGAGAGTTTAGCTGTAGGGATGTATTAAACTTCATAGATCCTTGATAAAATTCTTATAGAACTTTTAATTGCTTTTCATTGAAGTGTTAGAACCATGTACTACTCCCCAGAATCCAACTTCTGTTTCTTAAGTTTCTCCTCCTGGATTGCCTCTTATTTAGGGCTCTCTAGTCACAAAGCATATATGTACATACATTTGAAACTTACAATGTCCAATACAGAATTGAACACACACTACACATCATCATCATCATCTTTATAGTAGAGATAAAGGTGTTATTAACCAGCTGAAGAACTGCCATGTAATTGGTGACTACCAATAACTTACAGGGACAGTGCCTTGCACTCAAAACTATTTGGATGGATACATGAATATACAAATGAACTCTGCTTGAAAGTGTTCAACCGAGAAACAGTACAACACCTGCCACAATCTCTCTAAGGCTGTGATACACATACAGTGCAATTCTATGCTGTCCTTAAGTGCTTCCACTCATGTGATAGACGAAAGGCAGGAGGTGTTCCCACTCATTCCCTACACTCTCAAAACAATTCTTGTTCTGCCCACTCAGTTTCTCTTCCCACCCCTGATAAGCTCCAAAGAGCTTCTCTCCCTGATTTTCTGGGCTTTTATATTCAGAACTGGGAGAAAATTGAGCAAAAGAGGTGAAAATATGCTTTGGCCAGGCTTGAGGGAGTGGAGCAATTTTATTTTTGTTCTTTTCATATTTATGGGCCACTTTTTCAGTAATTTTTATCCTTTTACATAATAGTATCACATCATAAATTCTATTTTCTTTGTGGGGGCCATTTCAAATAAATCTTTACTTTGTTGATTTGCTTACCTTCACATCCCCAGGAAAAGTTTATTGTCTGTCCGTCTGCGTGTCTCTGTGTGTGTGTGTCTGTCTGTCTGCTCTCTTCTTTTGGGCAGAGCAAGCTACCAAAGAATCTGCAGTAAGCAAAGGGAGAGGGATGGCGAGAAAAAGGGAATTTTAAGCAGGGTTACTCTAATACACGAGTCTTTTTTAGAGCATCCAAGAAAAGCAAGCAAAGGAGATCCGCTATTATGAAATTCCACTTTGGCTGTTGGACTGTTTGAACAGTGAGGACACAGCTCTGAAACAGGCTCAGGGGAGACTGCTCCTATTCTCTAGTCAGTGACTGCCTTCTACTTGGTCTCCTCCTGACTACTCTTCTACTTAGTGATGACAGATTCTAATTTCAGAACTGTAGACACAGGAGCTGAAACAGGTGCAGGTCTAGACTCATGGAGAGAGGAGGCACATTTAAGCTCAATGCATTTACAGTTTTTCTAACCAGTGGAAGTAATCCATGAAAGAGTGTGTATCCTGTCAAAGTGTTAACAGCGCTGACGAAATTGGTCTCATTGTAGGGCTCTAGGCTAAATAATACCTAAGGCCCTCACCTACACCAAACGCCACTGATTTAGACATTCACTAAACACACATTGCATGGAGACACATACAACCATTGGGCAAACCCAAGATGGGGCCCTTGTCCCAACCCCACGTCAGGTCTCCAGAACCCCAAGTAACCTGGCTATTTTTCAAGCTGATTTCTCAATAATTCTGATGAGAAGAATGTACTTTTCCAGATTCCATTTTTTTCCCCACATACCAAAAAGACTTGTCTAACCTGTCAGCCTACAACTACCACCAAACTCACCATCAAGGTTTATCTTAACTTAAAAAACAAAGACAAATACTTGTGCAGTTCAAGTGCAATACAAATAAAACTGGCTACAGGGCAGTTCAAAAGATTTGGAAAAGGCTTCCTTTATATCTTGGAGAGGCAGAAGGTCTGTCGGTGACCACAAACTGAGTTCATACTACTCTTCAATACTTTGGGCATGGCAGAAAAGTGTTAAAATGCAAGATTGGCCTGCCTTTGGGTGACAGTATAGCATCTGGCTCTACCCTCTGGGAGGTTCTTAATCTTCCATTATTGTCCTTTGCTGTCTCTGAAGTGGGTATTGTGGCATATGCCCTCCTTACTAGTTTTCTGTTCAGGGAAGTTTGAGGGCCAAGGGTCATTTTAAGTTCCTTGCTTTTTAGACAGATACAACTTTGTCAAAAATTCCCATATATTTGCTTGCATTTAGTACCATCTGCCAGTAACATCTACAGGTTTTGTTTGATACACGGTTTTCAAAACTGCTTTATTTCTTTGTAGATGCCTTTGAACTTAATGGCCACACACCAAATCCGATATTAGCCCTGAGTCATTTGAATCATCTGTGTTTCTGGGCATTTGTTATTCACGGATTTTTTATACCACATTTCTCACAGTTTGTGGTTCAAATGCAGTGGGTTTTCCAATCTTTTAAGGCCTCACATTTCTGGGCTCTGTTGCCTTTGATTTGTACCAATTCCTTCTAAAATGTGTGCATGTCCGCGTCCCTCTTTTTTAAATAGTACTTTGCTGACTGCTGCCAATACTGGCCAAACCATACTACTATTTTATATCTTCAAAAACACTCCCCTAGGGCTGCCATCTCAGTATCATGTGGTCCCTTTTCTAAGTTATCACAGGTGAGAGCTCCTACATTTTTTTCTACTGACTAGCACCAGCTCCACATTTTTAGTCTCCATTACCAATTTCCTCTCTGCCTGTCACCTGACTGCTAAGCCACATACATTGGGGTTTTGTTATGGTAGCTGATACAGTTTCGATGTTTGTCTCCTTCAAATCTCATGTTGAAATGTGATTCCCAATGTTGGAGGTGGGGCCTGGCAGGGAGACATTGGATCATGGGGCTGGATCCCTCATGAATGGCTTAGTGCCATCCCCTTGGTGATGAGTGAGTTCTTGTTCAGTTATTTCACATGAGATCTCGTTTAAAAGTCTGGGACCTCCCCGCCCTCTCTCTCTTCCTCCTGCTCTCACCATGTGATGTGCCTGCTCCTGCTTCACCATGACGATAAGCTTCCTGAGGCCTCACCAGAAGCATAGCAGAAGTTGGCACCATGCTTGTGTAGCCTATAGAACTGTGAGCCAATGAAAACTCAATAAATTACACAGTCTCAGGTAATTCTTTATAGTAATGCAAGAACAGCCTAACACAGCAACACCATACTTGTGGCATCATATGCTGGTTTTGTCATAAGCTAGTTTATGCTACAGAAAGAGGCTCACCCCTCAAATATCTGTTTATTAGTATTTAAAAGCTCATTCTTTACTCAAAGTCCACCATGGGTCTAACGACTTTCTATGACACCTCCCTTCCAAGTAGCAATTCAGGGATCCAGGCTGTTTCCATCCTGTTAGTATACAGCTGGAACATATGGCAAATGGAAAAGAGAGCTGAGATCATCAGGTAGCAGCTCTAAAATGCTTTGGAAAAATGATTATACACAAGTCACTTTTCCTCATAGCCCTTGGCCTTGCTAACAGTCCTTGACTGTTTAGTGAACAGCAAATGTCTCTGGCACACATACTAAATCAAACTCTGAGAGTAGGGTATGAAATCTCCACTTTAATACATAACCCAGTATTTGAGAACATGTGTTTTAAGATAGGTGATGGTATTCCTGTGCAGTTTATAATAAAAGTGAAGTTCGGAAATGTTGCAAATTACCCAAGGTCACATAAGGTCACACAAATTTAGTGGCAATGCTGTTTGTGCCTCTTAGTTCAGGTCAATTCCAAACCACTGAAGTATAAAAACCCCATAACAATGAAAGCTATGATATTTACTTAAGATCATAGAATGAGGAATCATGCATTCATTTTCTTTAGTTGGGCCCTAAGAATGGAAGGACACAGTATCAGAAAAGAGATTAAAGCAGTGTGTTTGCAAAATCAAACAAAAGCCAAAAGGACAGAAGGAGAGGAGGGAAAAACATTTTCCCACAGAAGAGGAAACAACTTGGTCAAGTGTAAATTTGCTAATGCTTTATACCCATAAGCTGAAAACAAGTCAAATACCTCTGATTAGATCTCCGTAGTCCTTAGCTGGACCAGATGACACGGTTTGGATATTACGAGGATTAGGGACAACACTTTGTACTTCTACAGAGCTGCCTTCACGTGTGAGCTCCAATCTTGCACAGAAACTGCTTCAAATCTGCAGCAAAAGTTCACATTTGCTGAGAGTGAAAATACTCGTCAAGGTGAAGGGATAAGCCTCAGAACTGAGGGAGTTTCCTTTGGAATTTGCAAATTTTATCCTTGGATCATACCAAAGAAGAAAAAATAAATGTGGGTGAAGAAGAGGTAAATTCTTCCCTGCTAAGAAGACAGAAATAGCTTGAGCTAATTATATTAACCTAAAAAAGTAAGATAAAATTAACAAGAAATAAGAATCTTAACTCTGGAAATAGCCTCTCTTCTGTGCTATTGAAATCCTGTACCCTTTGGTGGAACAAGCTCAGGTCAGAAGTTAACCTGCCAAAGTGAAATTCTGGAAACAGGGAGTGCTTTCAGGCATCTTGAGTCCAGCTAAGTATCTTCCAGCATTTTCCCAAACTTTTGGGTTCAGTAAAACATGATTCCAATTTTGCCTCAGGCCTTTACTTTTGGAAAACCGTATGTATTTTTGAACAAATTCGATTTAGATGCTTCTTATTTTCCTGCCCTTTAACTCATTAAAATGTTATTTTGTAGGAGTCATTTGTTTGGGAAGCAATCCGATTCTTTTGGAAAAACTTTGAAAGCCTTTGTTGTTGAGATAATAAGCAAAATGTTGCCTGTTTTTGAATTTATACATTCAAAATGAACTGGAAAATTATGGGAAGTATCTAAGGCAAGGATTCTTATAAAGTGGTCCCCAGACCAGTGGCATCCTCATCACCTGAACACAAAGCCCTCACATTCACAAGGACCTCATACTCGGTTCAATGCTATAACCACATTGAAAATCCTGATAACTTGATATTTGTAGGTAAAGTTCAATGAGATACTGGGACATTCATGGGACACATGGTGAATGAGTGTGAGCAGAGATATGTGCAATATGCATACCTGCAGTTCTTGCTGCCCCATTTACAGATAACATTTACAATGGCCCATGAGCACAGAATTTCAGTGGCCCCATATGCATGAGATTCAGAGTACAAAGTAAGCATGTCCCTTCTACAACTGAATAAACCGGGGGCAGAGCGGGAACTGGAGAGGGTACTGACAGCCCAGAGAAGTCACACTTTTCATTTGAACCAGAACTTTCCTTGAACCCAAAAATGAAGCATTCTAAAAAAAAACATGAACCACCAAAGAAGCCTATCATACTCTTTCTAACTTGTGTATTAGCACTGCTTACACTCAAAGAAGGAAAGGGAAAGCTAAGGCAACCTATGGTTCCTCGCCCTGTCAGTATTTCCTTACCAATCAGTGAATGAATGGAAGTGAAATTTTCTGGCATGTGTCCACAGCAAGGAGTGAAACAAAAATAGCAGAGTCAGTTTTATGCCACAGCTCCACTCTTCCAGTAAGAATGGAATACATCTGTAAGTATGAGCTATTAAAGATGAATTGTACACTTTCAGTGACTCCTCAGACAAGTTAAAGGCTCTTTAAAATTGTTGTTGTATAATCTACAGATGAATAACATGATTCTTGTTAATAATTTGCTATTTTTTTCTTAGGACATTAAACAAAAAAAAACAAATAAAAATGTCATTACTAGTTGAAAGAGATCATGGAAAATAGGAAACACTTTTTATCTTTTATTATCTTATTTAATGAAAAATTTTCCTGTTTTCGAATAAGGAACCCGCATCTTCAGAGTGTGTGTGTGTGTGTGTGTGTGTATGCACGTGTGTGTGCTTGTGTGTGCGTGTGTGCGTGTGTGTGCGCGCATGCACGTGTGTGTGCTTGTGTGTGCGGGGGGGGGTGGTGTGTGTGTGAATGCAAGCTCTGGGTCCCACACATTAGGTAGCTCTGACCAAGAAATTAATATAAAATGCAAATTCTTGAGCTCATGCTCAGATTTAAGAACCATCGGCCAGATTATTTCAGCTGGAGAACCCCATGACTCTCTCTATCCAGAAGTTTCAGGTCTGTTTAAATACCTTATTTCTTTTACCTACTCTATGAAAACAACTCCAATAAGAGGCAGGAGGGAGTACCACTCCACTGCCTTCAGACCTGGCCTCTAAATGTCTATCTCCAGTGCTCGTGAGCCCTCTGCCCTGGACTCAGCACATCTGTGTCCACACCAAGGCAGCCATGCAACCGTATGCAGGATTCTCAACCTCTCTAATCCTGTTTTCTCAGCTGCAAAATGGAGGTATTAATGCCTGCCTCTTGGGGTAATTAGAGGAATGAAATCAGCTGATTCACGTGAAATATTTAGCACAATGTCTGACACATAGAAAACACTTAAGGAAAAGCATGTTACGATTAAGTTATTAATAGTCATTATTATCTATGTTCCTTATTGCTAGTTCTATTAGCTTCATCCTAGACAAATCTCTCAGACATCACCCTTGCTTAGCTCTCTTGGGTTCCTCGCTCTGCCTCAGGTTGAGATGTAAAATATAGAAGAAAAACCCAAGAGTAGAACCTTACTTTTCCTTTTACTTGCAGAGGGGACAGAATGAGAAACAGAACAGGTTCTTCCGTATTCTTGACTAGGCATTTTCTTGCCTAAAAGTGGTATGTTCTGCCTTCTTAAATAATTTTGCTTTATTTTGAATCTAAAGTATACAAGGACGTCCCTATCACCCTTGACTTGATATTGTGTAATAAAGAGAATTCATAATAGCTAAGAGCCTGAGCTTTGAAGATGCAGCCACCTGTATCCTGACTGCCACTCGCTGGCTGAGTGATCACAGGCCAGCAACAGACCTTCTTCAAATGAACAAAACCAACCCGCTTTATAATATAGTGGAGAGGACTAAGTGGAAGAATGTATGTTATTCTTCAAGCACAATGACTTGATTTCTGACCAGATTCCTATAAGCTGGAGCCCAGAAAGGTCTCAGGTAGGGATCTCTGGATAATATTTTGCCTGGAAGAACATTCCAGCCAATAGCACACTATGAAACTTCTATAATGATTCTAATACCGGTCAGCATGTTCTTCCAACACTCAGCACATGTCCCTATCCTGACATTTCCTGCTCTTTTCACGGCTCAATTTCTGGAATCTAATAAAAATGATACTGTAGTAACCATGATAGGAATAATGGCTGTCTGAGTAACAGTAGCAGCGAATATTTGAGAACTTATAATGCCAAAGGGACTGTGCTAAGATCCTTTTATCTATCTCTTTTTAGTCCTCATAAGCCTACAAGGTAGTTATTATTATCCCCATTTCACAAGTAAAGAAACAAAAACACAGAAATTATTTTAAGTTTTAAGGTCATACAACTAATTTTAGTGGATGTCCTCACCCTTTCCTAGCCCAGTCCCACTGGCCCTCATGCTATATCTGGTCATTAGAGAGATCTCCATAATCAAGTGTTGCAGTAAATACCCAAGTAGTGATGGGGACCGGGGAGTGACTATCTGCCCTTTCCCCAGTGAGCATAAAAGCAAGAAGTTGTGGAGAAAATAGAAAGTCCTCAGTTTCATCAGCAGCCACTGTGCCATCTGGACTCATCAGTAAATCTTCCTCTTAAGGGGAAAATCCTTAAAACATCAATACCCATTGAACAATGAGTAGAAAGTTTCATTTATACAAGATGAAGAGGTTCTAGAGACCTGCCATATAGCACAGTGCCTGTAGTTTACAATATTGTATTGTGCACTTGAACGTGTAGATCTCAAGTTAGGTGTTCTTTCCACAAAAGTGGGGAGGGACAGGAAGAAATTTTTGGAGGTGATGGATATGTTTCCTTCTTTGATTGTGGTGATTCTTTCACAGGTATGTGCATGTGTTCAAAACCGTCAGATTCTATACATTAAGTATAAACAGTTTTTATATAATCATTATACTTCAATAAAGCTGTTAGATATTTTAAATCATAAATAAAACTAATAAGGTCTCTCATAGGAAAACAGTGGAAGAATATTTGACTTGAAGCCACTATGTGAACTGTCTGAAATCTCATGTCTGTTACTCAACTACCCTACCAGCATCAGACTCCCAAGATCCATAGAGAGTTTTCTGCCTCCTCCTTCGAATATTCAAGGATGTATCTCTAGACTTCAAGCTTCTCCACATCTACATTTCAGCCCAGGCACAGAGTCTAGCTCATGGGATATGCCCTCTATATACCATTAATAGATTAACTAATCCATCTATGAGCTATGGCCCTCATTCTACCCAGCAAAAGTAATGGAAGCCTATGTTTGACTTGGGAGGGAAATCACATCTCTCCCCCTACAGAGGAATACAACTGGGGACAATAGGGAGGAAATGTAACTGATTTATTTCACAAGCATTGCCAGGTACTGCCCTCAGCACCCAGGTAACAGTGATGGGCGGGGACAATATTGGGGCTAAATAGAGAGGTAGCCATGAGCCTTGACTGGAGGCAAGAAGAGCTCGAATTGAATCAAAAATCTACAAATTGCTACTCCAGAAACTTTAGGAGAGGTTCTCAACATCTCTTTGCCTCAGTTTCCTCATCTGTAAGTAGAAATAATAGTAGCACCTACCTCATAGAGTTGTTAGGGATTAAATAAGACAAAGTACATGAATTATTTAGCACAATGTCCAGCATATGGCTAACAATAAATGTCAGCTGCATGACCACAATACAGTGATCCCTGCCCACAGAGCAGATGTTAGCACAGTTTTTTTCTATAAAGGGTCAGACAGTAACTGTCTTATGTTTCACAGTCCACGTGGTCTCTGTCATAACAACTCAACTCTGTCATTATAGCACAAAAGTAACTACAGATGATACAGAATTAGTCTTGCAGTGTTTTTAACATATCATGAAATCTCATTCTCCTTTTTTTCCAACCATTTAAAAATGTAAAAAACCATTCTTAATTCACAGATTCCCCTCTCCCCAAAACAACAGGCCAGATTTGGCTTGTGGGCCATCATTTCCGTCACAGGGGAGCAACGACTGTCTGGGCCAGTGGTGCATGGGTAAAAGAATTTCCCAAGACAGTTGTAGATAAAGAAAAGCAGATTCATTAGAGAAAGTATGAAAATACATTGTGAGATGGCAATGGGCAAATCAGCAGAAGAGGAGCTGACTGCAAGGAAACGGAGACTTGCTGGAGATTTTACTGAATAGTGTTTATGGTGTATGCTGAAGAGGGCTTTATACTGATAATGCCAAGGTTGCAGTGAGCTAACTTGCAGGTTTCTGGTGATAAGATGGGCACAGGAGGGCTGTGTGTCCTGGACTATGGAGAAAGGCAAATTTATAACTTATCTGCGTTCTCTTTTTCCTTTCCCCTGGTCCTACCAGCCTGACTCCTTTTCCCTAATTAGGACTACACAGTTTCTGCCCCCTGGTCTGGAGGGGAAATTGGAAAATATACAAGCTTTTGTGGTACAATGTGTTTGCTCAAAGGGCAGAGAAGGGAGGGGTTTGTTCAGCTTGGCAGTTGAGAGGAGAAAGAACAATAACAGCTCCATAAAAGAGAAAACATTTGCACTGGGCTTTTGAGAGTGAGTAGGAGTTCAACAGTTGATACTGATAAAAGAAGGAGTTCAGGCATGGTGGCTCACGCCTGTAATCTCAGCACTTTGGGAGGCTGAGGTGGGTGGATCACGAAGTCAGGAGTTCAAGACCAGTCTGACCAACACGGTGAAACCCCATCTCTACTAAAAATACAAAAATTAGCTGGGTGTGGTGGCAGTCACTCAGGAGGCTGAGGCAGGAGAATCACTTGAACCCGGGAGGCAGAGGTTGCAGTGAGCAGAGATCATACCACTGCACTCCAGCCTGGGCGACAGACTCCGTCTCAGAAAAAAAAAAGAGAGAGAAGGAAACAACCATTAGAAATAGAATGAGCAAGGCCGGGCACGGTGGCTCAAGCCTGTAATCCCAGCACTTTGGGAGGCCGAGATGGGCGGATCACGAGGTCAGGAGATCGAGACCATCCTGGCTAACACAGTGAAACCCCGTCTCTACTAAAAAATACAAAAATCTAGCCGGGCGAGGTGGCGGGCGCCTGTAGTCCCAGCTACTCGGGAGGCTGAGGCAGGAGAATGGCGTAAACCCGGGAGGCGGGGCTTGCAGTGAGCTGAGATCCGGCCACTGCACTCCAGCCCGGGCGACAGAGCGAAAAAAAAAAAAAAAAAAAAAAAGAAATAGAATGAGCAAAGGGGAGAAAAAACAGTCTCTGCTTACTGAAAATGCATTTTTTTAAACAGATTTTTAAAAATACATTCTTTGCTATCTCTGATAATTTCATTATGAAAAGTGGCCAAGTCTTTTATCAACAAAATCATTTCTCTGTATTTTTTTTTTATCCAGATAAACAGTGGATTAGCTTAAAGAAAATGGGGATTATTTGGAATTAGTTTTAAACTCAGCTGCCTGTAATCCAAAAATGTATTATATAAAGATATTTTTAATATAGAAAAACTGGAAACTGTTTAATGATTCCATATTGAACCTTTAAAAATGTATTTTTAGTTCTATAAAACAAATCTGTGACTTTTCAACCTATTTAGCATCTGAGGCTCAGAAGACTACACAAATTAAGTTGGAAAATACATTTTGGACTTGTCATATTCTTTTATTCAGCAAACATGTATTAAGCACCCACTGAGCACCAGGCACTTAGGAGGATGCTGAGTGTGCATACAGACGTGCAGAGGTACATCATCTACCCTCACAGTGAGTTAAAGGAATACTTAGCAGTGTATTAAAGCAGGTCCATGGTATTTGTACAAAAGGGAAGAAGTTCTACCAAAGTCATTGTAGATCATTATAGGAAGCTCATACTTTCTGCCAGAGGCATTTCTTCTGTACTCTTTACTCCACTTATACTCCAGGTGTTCCAATCATCTGAAAAAAATGAACAATGCAATGCTGAGGTGTGAAAAAATGCCCTTATACCTGCAACTACATAAATATACCAAAGGAGGGGAGGAGGTTGGGAGGGCTGGGGTGGGCTATTTCAGACCAGTGGTTACCCTCCAGTGTTGCTTTGAAATCTATCCCAAGACAACTAGAGCTATTTAAAAGCAAGCAATTCTTACCTTATCATGCCTGCAAGAGGAAAGACTTTGCTCTCATCATTGAGAACTGGTTTTCTGAAATTAAATAACAATCCAAGACCAGTGTGTCTAGCAGCGTGTCGGAGATCAATACTCCAAGGCAAGAGAAAGACAACTAGAAAAGAAGGTGGTCCACAGGCTGGAACCCCAAAAATAGAAGAGTGGAAGGAAACTAATGACTGATGGTATAAATTACCTGTCCTTTCAAATGCATAGACACCCAATAGAATTCCCACAGAGAGAACACCTTCACCACCCATTCTCTGGCAACCAAAACAAGGGTTTGCTTCTTCATTGCTCTTTCCCCAAATCAAGCCATTATTAGAAAGAACATAGAGAAAAGGGTGCAAGCAGAGTTGTTTTCTCTGTGGGCCTCTCTGTCTCACGCCTTTCGCTTACAATTTTCATGACTGCGCAGCAAGCCACTCAAGAATTGCACTTCCTCATGGCAGAGACACCACAGTGCAGCAATTAATTTCTCTGATTCGATATGTTTGCATTTGAGTGAGAGTATCCCATAAGGGAAGAAGAGAACATTCAATCTTTTTTTTTTTTTTAATATTAGCTCTGAAATGTTTTATTACCAAGAATCTGGACAAGCAATACTAAATGAAAATAATAATCAAATCCAAAGCAGCTCCATTTGTCATAGAAACATATCTGATCCAAGGGCCTGGTCAGGAAGAAAAACAATTCATAGAAAAGAAGGCCAAGAGGCTCCAAGATCTTAAGAACCTGTGTTTTATATCAAGAAGCATTTTTGCTTTCTTCATTTTAATTTATACTTAGTGAAAATTGTTAAATAATATTAATTCTCTGTTTATTTTAGGAGAAAGGGAGTTCATAATAGTTGTCACAAGATTCAGATAAATCTGCCCTGTTACTACCCTGTCATCTCTACCCAGACTCCAGTAACAGCCTCCCCAAGACCCCTCCCTGCCCCTAAAATGCCATCTTCTGATTCTCCCCATGTCTTGCTCAATCTCAACTGTCAGTTCTCAGATTAAATGCTGCTTCCTCAGAGAAATTATTGCTAGCTACTGTGCCCACCGTTTACCGTCTCTCTCATTGGATTTATTTCCCAATTGCTTTCATAACACGTAATATGATCTTCTTAATCTGGCTTATTTGAGGGGAGAATCATATTGCCTTATTTACTGCTGTGTCCCTGGCACCTAGCACTTAGCTTTTGGCCCCTGAAGAAATAAATCAGTGATATAATCAGCCAAGCAGTAGGCTTAATCATTTATAATATTTTTTTTAATCTTATAAAAATCCTCTGATAAAGGAGCTACTACCCTCACTTACTAAACAAGCAACAAGTGCATAGATAAGGTCATCTGGCTTGTAGGTTAAAACTTAGGATTTTCACTTAGGTCTCTTTGACTCCAAAATCACTTTTATTTCTACCAAATCATATTGCCTTTTAAATAGGAAATTTTTCTCATAAAAGTGAAGGTTTTGAACTTTTTTTAATATCCGAAGACTTTGGATCCTGGCCTACAGAGCTTCATGTTTTTAGACCAAAGTTCCTACAATACTCAATTGAATAAAGACATTTAAATTATAGGCTTTTCATTGCTTGTGAAATTGATTTAACACTCTTAACCTTCCATCCACATACATGCCAGCCAAAAACTACCAAGAGGAATTTTTCATACTAGTTAATAAATGTTCATTGTTCAGCCAGATAATGACTATGGTTGACATTCCATTTATAATTGCTTATGAATTGACCTCTTATACATAAATGAAGACTATAGCCTATGCAAGCATAATTTATAGGACTGTTTTAGTTTAGGCATACATAATCTTAAGGAGGCATATGCACAGCATAAGCCTTCCCAATATAAACAGAATGATACATATACATGTGTTGCATATGTATGTATTTTATATATATATATATATATCCCACATACACACATATTTTTTATATAGCTATAAAAAACTCTCACTGGAAAACTAAACATGGTCAAAATGTATTGCCAAAAAACACAATTAACCCATTTATTCATTAAATTCTTATTTATGTGTGTTTTCTTATCTAGTTATTTGCAGTAGTGTGTTTGCCAGGGTATGATTATAATTTACCTCCATTCCATCAGAGATCTATGATCCATAATATCCCTCACCTATGTGAAGCCACATTAGATGGCATTAAATAAAGCCTAAAGTGTGGGACCCAAGACACTGATGGTACAGAAGATAATCTACGTGGCCGACTCCATGGGGTAATGGAAATTAGGAGGGGAACCATTTTAGAATCAGTCTGCACATCACAGTGGAGCCAGTCCCAGGCTGCAGAGAACAACACTTCACTGTATTTACTTATATGGGTACCTTCTTTTGTGGCAAACAATATTAGTTTTTCATGTATGACAATAATATTTAGTTTCCTTTTTGGCTGAGTATATGTAAAGAAAAGTATGTCAATTTAAAAAATATTTTGTAAATAATTGTACAAATGGTAAGCAGAATGGCAAAAACTATGCAAGTTACATGCAAATGACTGATGGAAAAAAGGTCTGGGAGTCAGAATTTACCACTTAATAACTGAGTAAACCTGAGTAAGTTACTCAACCTCACTGAAAAATAGCAGCAGCAACCTCAGTGCTTCTGTCTAATGGGGACATATGCCAAATGAAACATAGCCGATGCCTAATACATGATCTTTGTAATAATAATAACTGCTTTTATTACTATTAACGACCAGTAGTGAAATGGTGTTTGTGAAGCATAAAGCACAGAGCCTAGCCTAGCGTAGATGCTCAGCAAATATGGATTATCAAGATAGCTGCCCTCCCAATAGATCTGTACACACAAGTATGATTCATGACTCAGTGTTAGCTGATGTTTATCTAAGGTGTGAATGGCATGTGGTGCATTTTAAAATGTGAACTTAAAGATTGTTGTGAATGATTGGCATGACATACAGAATTCTAAGTAAATAGTGAACAGCCTCACTCTATCAGCAGTGTCTGGGAGGAATGGGGCCAAAGAAAACCCAAAAGTTCTGTATACAGAAAGCAGCTTCCTGTCATATAGAGCACATTCTCTAATGTCTGCTGTGAAGAAATGGGTTAAATATTAATTATCTGTCAGCTTGAGGTTATAAATTTAAAGGTTAAAACTACATCTTCAAGAGATTTTAAAGTCCTTTTTTTTTTTTTGAAATGAAAGGCCTCACATATTTATTACTGAACCCAGCCAACCAACGCATTCATAATAGATTCAGAGAGGAAAATACGTCGAACTCTCCAGAGAGTGGTGACATTTTCAGTTTGATATGGTAATGTGATCGTGACCTTCAGACAGCACAAATATATGTGCCATCTCATGTGCAGTTCCTTACAGACCCAGCTTGGTTCTTCTCCAATGTCTCCTTTTGGAGTTGTACCTTATTTTATTTCCAGTTTTCATCCGAATCCACTGGGGAATGGGACGATTTTGCTTTTGTTTCTTGGCCAGGAATCACTTAATCCTGAAAGTCTTGTGAGAAGACATGGCGAGAAGTGGAGGCAAGAACACACCACGATGGCGGAAAAAGGAAAAGAGGCTTTAAAGTCCTTTTCTAGACAGAATTTTATATCAGGAAATTCAACCACAAATCCAAAGCAAATTGAAATGCTTCTCAGGAAAAAAAATAAGTTAAGATGGGCATCCTGAAATGACTAAGAAAATAGACACAGGTCTTATATAGAAGCATGGTAATGGTTCTATTTATCCCATCTCAATACGTTTATGAAGACAAAAAGAGGAGACAAATGGAATTAGAAATTTGCTGGCTTAAAGGAAAGCTGGTGAATCAAGAATTTACCAAGACAGAGACCATTCCTGGAGGAAAAAAAAAAAAGAAACTGCTAGGCGTGTTTGAAGCTTGGCTGAATATAGACATAATAGCAAGTCCACCTCTAAAACTGATCAACATTCTGCCAGCCTTGTTTCATTTAACTTGCATGTGATTTGGGGAGGAGGGGGGAATGGGGCTGGAGCATTTCAAGCAAATCTCACCTATTTGTGAGATTTGTGTCACCTATAATGACATAGATGCTTCAATGTGCATTTATAAATGATAAATATTATTTTACATAATTACCATGCTATTTTTCACTCCTAACAAAATTAACTGGAATTCCTTAATACCATCTAATACGTAATTCCCCAAGTTGTTTCAAAGATGTCTCCATCAAAGGATGGTCTAAATCTGGATTAAAATACGGTCCCTCACCTGTAATCCCAAATTTGGGAGGCTGAGGTGGGAGGATTTCTTGAGCCTAGGAGTTCAAGACTAGCCTGGGCAACATAGTGAGACCTCATCTCTACAAAAACCTTAAAAATTAGAGAGTCACTGTGGCATCCGCCTGCAGTCCCAGCTACTAGGGAAGCTGAGGTGGGAGGATCACTTGAGCCAGGGTGGTCAAGGCTGCAGCAAGTCATGTTTATGCCACTGCATTCCACCCTGGGCTAAAAAGCAAGACCCTGTCTCAAAAAAAAAATCCACAAAACTCATTTGAAGTGCTCATGGAACATACACCATAGATCATACTGCTTCAATATGCTCCTTTTGTTCTTGAGTTAACTTCAGACTTTGGTTGAGGTAGTAAGTTTGTATGAAACTTGTTTGAGGGAAATTAATTGCACCAACCACAAAGCCTAAGGCCAGTCTACAAATGGACCTGGTATTCCTTGGACAGGGCTTAAATCCACTCCCATCTGATGGCTTTCTGCTTACAGACAAGAGTCACAGCTGAATTAGAATCCCAAATGAGCATGTTCCCCGAATTGCACTAGCAGTTTTTCCACATGACTAGATTTTCTTTTTAATTTTTGGAAAGCCAAAATATTTTTAGCCATCTGGATTGGCTGCTTTTATAATACATCATGCTGTTATTCTTTCCTCACTAATGATTCAGAGCAAGGGTTGGCAAACTACAACCCACAGGCCAAATCCAGGCAGCTGCCTGCTTTTGTAAATAAAGTAAATAAAGCTTTTTGGCACCCAGCCATGCTCATTGTTACGTATTGTCTATGGCTGCTTTTTGCACTAAAATTGCAGGGTTGAGTAATTGTGACATAGGCTACTTATAGTAGCACTGTGCTAGGTGCTGCATAATATGTTGGTGAATAAAAGTGCTTGTAGCATGTTTGCATGCATCAATCATTCCACATGTTTTCAGGGAAGTCACTGAAAGGCAGTGTCTCCCCATATGTGCTGAAGTAGTCCTATGTGACGACAGAATGACCACCTATTTCTTCAGATTCCCTACCATTGTATTAATACATATTTCCAGACAAAGGTGGCAACAAATGTTATTTACGGACTAAAAGCTAAAAAGGCTCTTAGAAGCCTAACTCAGTCCCTGCATTTCTCAAATAATAAACGGAATTTTCCAGAGATTCAGTAGTTGACCCCTAATCAGCCAGATGATTCTTAGCAGAGCCAGACTTAGGACCCAGAGCCCCTCATTCCATATCTAGAATGACTTCTACTCGGTGACACTGTGGCAAACTTTTTCAGATATCCCTAGCATCCTCTCTGGGCTAACATTGATTAATGAAGCAGATGAGAGTAAAACAGTTTAGCTTATTCCCTTCCAGAAGATTTCAATACATTCTCTCCCATTATGCTCAGAGTATTGATAATTTCATCTGATTAATAGGGTCTTGTTCTGACTGAAGACATTGAGGGACACAGCCAGTTTGTCCATCTCTAACTTCAGTTTGTATTAGCAAAATCCAGTATCGCTAGAAACCATAATAAATTATTGCTTTGTCTAACACAAGAAAAATTCAATGAATTAAAAAAAAATTGAGGACTATCTATAGATTTCATATTTTATTGAGTTCCTAATTTTATACTTTAGATAAAAACTGAGATTCACTTATTAATCTTTATTCTTGATTACCAGTTGTCATCTGGCTTTACTGCATAATAGGGGACTGGCTGTTCTCCCTCTTTATTCATTAAGTCCTAGTTGAAACATCTGATTGGTATTATCAGGCGGCCTTATAGGCGTAGTGGCTCCACAGAGGCTCCATTTCCAGAAAATGCTCACAAACTCTCTTAAATCATGAGATTTTAAGAAACATGGTGATTGCATTTTGGTACTGTACCTATTTTGTATTTGAATTTTTAAATGGCTTTGCTAGGACTCTGGGTATAGAAAAAACATCAAAATTTGAAGCCGCTTTTAAACCAAGATTACAAAGTAATTACATGATAATTAAATGGTACTATTATTTGAATGACAACAAACGTGGCCATAGTACATTAAAAATGGACCATTCTTTAAAAACAGGATTCCATCTGTAATATGTCATATTCACAGGCTTGCTTTTAATTTCCACCCCCTGTAAAATCTCAAAATCTTAACCATTTCCAGGTAATGTACCATAATGAAAGTTTCATCAGCTCTTCAAGTTATCACTGCAACACCGCCTTTATTACTTTTAGGTCTTTACTGGTATTTAAAAAATTACACATGTATGTGTGTGTGTATGTGTGTGTGTGTGTGTATACAATAGGTTTGTCAGTGATATTGTTTGGAAAATAATATTTATCTTTAAAAACTATATTTTAAAATTTATCCAGTTCTTGGATTTTGAAATTAATCCTTTTGAAAAGAATCTTTAAATACCAGATTACCACTTAAATGTATTTCATGAAGATCAGAGGTTGTTTTATTCAGGTAAGTGAGGGTTTCAATGATAAATTCAACATTTTTAGCAAGTCAGACTGTATCCAAAACAATACTACTACACATGAGATTTTTGTTTAGAAGTACAGTGTAGCAAAAAAGGAAAAGTTTTCTTTTAATCATAAAAGCAACACATTTGCATAGCAAGAAATCAAATAATATATAAAGATAAAAGGTAAAAGGTTTCCTTCCATAACCCTTCAAATTCTCAGCCCCAATTCTCAGAGATATCTATAGTTAACAGCTTCTTGTATGTCCTTACAGAAATAGTGTGTTCATATACAAACATATATTTGATGCCTTAATTTTTAACAAATAGAATAATACTAATTTATTTTTCCTTTTTAAGCTTAATAATAGTACCTTGGACATCTTTCTATCTTAACAAATCTAAAGCTATAAGTCTATTTATTAAATGCTTATTGATAAATATTTAGGTTCTCTGTTTTGGCTGGAATATTGAAGTGAAATTATATATTAGATATAGATTTCACTTGGCAGAAGTGAATGAGTATAATAGGATAACTTTTTAAACATAAATTGCTGGGTCAAGATATATGTGCATTTAAGATTTGACACACATTCCTAAGCTGCCCCCTGAAGAATTTATACCAATTTATAGTCCTACGAACATTATGTAAGATGGCTTATTTCTCTATACCCTTGACCACACTATTTATTCAGCATTTTCATCTTTGCCAACTTGATAGGTGAAAAAATCCACCTTCTTTTCATTGTCTTACCTTTGAGTAAGTTGAATATCTTTCATGTTTAAAAGCCATTTGGTTTTTATTATAAACTGGAAGTTTATATCTTTCCTCATTCCCATTTTTCTTTGCATTATCAGTCATAGTCTTCTTGATTTATAATATTTAAATATTTGTTTATAATTAAAGTAATTACTATTGATCTATAATATTTAAAATAATAAGATTTTAATGTTAAGAAAATTAGCTGCTTTTTATTATGGGTGTTGGAAATACTTTTCCCAGCTTATTCTAGTTTTTGCCATACAAAGTGCTTTAATTTTATGGATTTAAATTTATCATATATTTCCTGTCTGGCTTTTGTGTTCATTGTCTTGCTTAGAAATAATTTTATCAAATTTTCTCATTTTCTTCTAGTACTTTATTAGCTTTACTCTTTAAATATATGTATCAAATCATTGAGCTATCTAAAGAAAGGAGTGGTATGGCCTTATTTTGTTTTCAAAATGATTAGTCAGTTGTTCCAAAACCATTTGTTTGAATTATTGGAGTTTTCCTCTCTAGTTTGAAAAGCTTTCCTTTATCATATACTAAACATCTATATGAGTCTACTCGGATACTAAAGCTTCCTTCTGGACTCTGCTATTTCTTATGTTGTCTATGCCAAAACAAACCTATTTTATTGCTGTAGTTTTACATTGTAATCTCTGTAGGAAGTAGTCCACTCATCAGAATTCTTATTTTTAAAAAATTTTCAGTTGAGCCTTTATAACTTAATCTGTATTTTAGTTTATTTTTTCATACAGACTTTTTCTATTCAGCTTGTCAAGTTCTAAAAAAATGAAAGAAGAGAGAGAAAGGGGTGGGGAGGGATAAATTATTATCGTGATTAAGATCACTTTTCACTGATCAATTTGGGGTGAGTTAGTAACTCTACAATACTAAATATCTCTACCCGATCTGGTTCCTAGTTTTTCAAGTTTTATTTTTAGAAGTAGAATTTTGAAGTTTTCTTTGTAAATCTTAATTTTTTTTGGTTAAGCATATTTCAGATATTTTATATTTTTATTTTTTATAAATAGAATATGTCTAATTGTATATACTTACAGGACTATTTTATTAGCACTTTTTATTGAATGGATCTTTGGCACCTGTTAAAAAAACAGATCAAGTGGCATTTTTCCTTTGACCTAGTACTATGGTTAATTAACAGTTTTGCTATTATTGAACCATCCTTGCATTATTTGAATATATTCTATTCTATTAGGACATATTATGTTGTAAATATTCTTCTTGGTTGTATTTGCTAATGTTTTAGTTAAGAGCAATCCCAAATTTTCAGAACAAGCAAGAGGCGTATCTGTTTTATTTACTTTATACCCAGCACATAATACCTAGCCCTGTGCCTTAAGCGGAAAAATTCTCACTAATTATTTGTGAAAATCAGGGTGGTTCCATGATTCACTTAGTTTGGTTTTCTCTTAACTCTTCTGGCCTGCTCTAGAAAGAGAATTTGTGACTAACAGCAATATAAAGACCAAGGAGTTAGTCGTGTAAGAATGCATACAAGTTCTTTGAAAATTATTTGTGTATTCACATGACTTTTTTGATTACTCATGATCTTTTTGGGTCCTTTCTTCCCTGAACAAGGGAAGAAATATTTCAGAACAAGCTGTTCTGAAATATTCTGAGGCACGGCTAGGGTGTCTGGTCTGAACTAAACCGATGTGGAGCTTAGGGAAGAACTTCAGCCTGACTTGGCAAATGCCTGAAGTTTGGTCAGTGGCCACAACTTAATTGGCATAGCTAAATTACCTAGCCAGGGTTCCAGGGAGCCACCCAGGAGCCCCACCAGTATAATTCCTAGGCACCTTTCTTTTTCCCTCACCCATAAGATGAAAGTGAATTTCATTCACTCTTCCACAATGGTGAATTAAATCTTGCCTTTTAGTGGCCCCAGGAGCGTCTCTACTGATGTCCCTGAAGAGCCCAATGGGCTGAGTGTGCAGGCCAGTTCTCTAAACAAAATCATATGTGAAAACCAGAAGAGTGAAAGAAATCTGTGACCAAAGGTTACATTGTGTCAAAACAACTGGGATGACTGATGGCACAAATGAGCAGTGACTAATTATGACCACTCCACTCACCTGTGGTTATTCTAACACTCCCTTGGTGTTACAATAACACTGTATACAACTTCTTGCATACAACTATGTTTCTTTCTCCAACTTTTTCCCATGGCTCCTGTCTTATGGTTGCATAATTGACTCAAAATCTTCAAAAAATTCCACATATCCCATTTTCTTCTTCCTAGTATTCCATGTTTCTATCTAATTAGTCTCTTTGGGCTTTTCTTATGGAAAGTTGTATCTACTGTTTGATTTTAGGCAATACCCAGGGGGCTCTTGTACCCAAACACATCGTACTTCAATTACACTGACTCTCCAGTTGAAAATTCTATTTCAAATTAAATTGAATATATTGTTTTGTATTCCCAATGTAAGAGATAGGAACATATTTATGAAAATAAGATCAAAACACTAGTTTATTTTGTTTTCTGTCAACTCTCATGGCTTAGTAAAGGGGCAGTTGATACTGCTGATTAAATAAACAAGATGACAACCTAATGCAATGTTAATTACCTTCCCCTCTGGTGCAAGTACCTTTATAATAAAAAATACTGTGAAATATAACTGCATTGACATCTGCTTAGGGACTATAGAAGCTAGGTCTTTCTCCATATGGCCAGGGTGAAATGCATTATTGAATTGGTTATTGGGATAATTAAAGTTGCAAATGACTCTTACAAGGAACTTGCTGATAAACTGGTGAATTTACAGCCAGAGTAATTCAGTCTTAAAAGCTATACTTTTGGACAAGGATTATCATCTACTTTGACTGTTCTTGCGGCTCATGTTAGCTGAAAAATTCCAACATTTTACCTCACCTTGTGGTACAGAGACTTGGCATGGTTCCACTTCTCATGCTTCCTCCAGCATCTTTAAGCAGGAACCACAACCAGCAGATGATCTTTCCTATTGAATCACTCCTGCTTCAAAGATGAAGTTTTGCTGTGCAGTGCCAACTTTCACTTTTTCCACATTACGTAATCCTCTTCTGTTACCCAGCATTTCCATGCAGCCATCATATAAGTGGAACCAGGAGTGTGGTTTGGTTAATGCTTCATATTGATATTGATGGGCTACAGAATAGCAGGTCCCTTGTTGCCTAGCAACGAAGCAAAGAGCCTCAGCCCACTGACCTCAGTATGAGTACCACTTGCTCATATGCAGCTCCACAATTGAGTGGATCGTTGCCTCATTCTTGATGATTCCCAGCCATATTTAGTGCCTTCATCCCACCCTGATGAGGCTTCTAATTAAATGCAATGATTGCACTGTTGTTGTTGTTTTTCCCCTAGTAGTCTGAAGTTTAATCATGTGGCATACGCTAATCCAAATGCCCTTATTTACTAACTCTGTTGTCACTGATTCTGGGGCCATCCAGCTTGATTGATGGAAAATGAGATATTTGCTCATCATCCTAAATAGATGCATTAAAATTTACTTGGTACAGTTTTTCTTTCATTTGCTATCAATTCTCTTTCATAGTTTTCATCAAAGTTATGTTTCCATAACAACAGCAACAGTTAACTTGATTACTATATGTCAGGTACTTCATTTATGTTATCCTTTTTTGATCATTACAACAACACTATGGGAAAGATTAATATTCCATTTTTACATAGGAGAGCTGAAGTTCAGTGAAGTTTTTCTATTGAGTCAGGACCATAACCTAGTTAAGAAACAGCTGTGGTTCAAACCCAGATCTACCTGATTCCAAAGCATAGGTGTATTGTATTGCTTCAGTAGATTAAGATCCAATGACAAAAATTATATACTTATTCTTAAAAGCTCATCCTATTTCCCAAATCTAAATTGTTAACATTAACAGTTTTCAAAATTCTAAATTAGCAATGACAACTTACAATCACAAACTGTTGGAACATACCAGGTCTCTCATTAAACTAGAAATCTACAAGGGATTGCTGCTAGTGTGTTGTTTGTCTCAAGATTCAACCAAAGAAAATTATCTGATGAGAGTCCAGATATGTACAAAAACAGTCATCAGTAACATTTCCCAAGTGTTTACTCTTTACCTACTCATCAAAACTAGCCTCTGACATGGGTACTTTGTTATCCACATTAAAGATGAATTAACTGAGATTTTACTTGGAGGAAACTGAGACTCTGAAAGCAGCTTCTCCTAAGCTACACTGTCAATAAGCAATAAAATCAAGGTTTAAGTCCAGAATTGTCAAATTCCAAAGACGGTCTTTGAATTGTTTGGATTTACACATCAGAGAAGAAAACAAAACTACTGGCAGAACACATTGACATTGTTCGAAGAGAGAACATTCTTAACACTCTTAAATTAAGTATGTAGCTACAATGTGTTGCTAATAATCATAACAATTATAATAACTGCAGGGACTAACATTTGCCAAGTGTGTAACTGGACACCCAACCCACTACTAAGCACTTTGCCCACGTCATCTCACTTGAGCCTTGCAGCCACCATGGGCTACAGGCACTAATATTATCCCCATTCTATAGTCAAGGAAAAATAAATTGGTTCAGGGTTATAAACAACTAAATTGGGATTAGCATCCAAATCAGTCCAGCCCAAACTCCAGCTTTCAAACTTGACACTCACTGCTGCCAAGTGTCAGCAATCTGTGGGGAACCAGTCACCCCAAGGAAATGTGAGAATATTTTTGGCCCTTTCTCCTATTGAAAAGTCACTACTCTCTCAAGAATAGTTTTGTCCATGTGTATACACTTTGGCACTCAGCTTAATATTGGAGGAAAGAGAGTGCCTCTGTGGGTAGGAAATGGTCAGAGAGAGGCAGGCCACACTTGTTTGCGTTAGCCAAGGAGGGGGAAAATTCACATTGGGCAATACCATGGCTTTTGCTGAAGTACAGAGATGAGTGAGACTGAGAGCCAATGAGACAGAGGGAGTTACACGCTGTACTGTCTACCTGACCCGTCTACAACACACAAGTTGGCAGGCACTCCTCTGATCCAGTTTAGTGATGCCGAATAAAACATCCAAACGGCATAACTCTAACTGAGCATCCTTATAGCTCTCGCAAACCATTATGGTTTAAAGTGGAAGGAAAATTATCCTGGGAACCCTGGCTCTGTTACTGGGAAAGCATTTGTGCTTGACTTGCTGAAGGACACTTGAAGATCCCAGAGCTACACTGCCAAGATTTATGTTCCAATCTTTCTGTCCCTGCTAACTAGAAGTAAGAGAGTAGAACAACAAACAGTGACATTATATCCCAGTGGCCAGAGGATGCCCTTTTTCACTTTGGTTGGCTTGGGATGGGGTAATCAGATAGCCAAGCTTATTAAAATTGTTTGAAACAAAACCAAAAATAGTTTCTGGGTGAGATCTAAGGAACTCCCTTATTAGTTAAGAGTACAAGGTTCACTGCTTGGACTTGGTAACATCTGTTTTGTTGCTCAAGGAATTTTTATGCTTACTGATGGTTCTTCCTTACTGATGCAAGACAAGTACTTTCAAATGTGCTCCTTGTTTCATAGGGGTTCCAAGGAGATGCTTAACGGGCGTCTTTGGGGTCAGGGGTGCAGAGGTTAGCTCTAGAACAGCTCCTCTTCTCTGCCTTCTGAGGAATGCCTGTTGTTTCAATGCCTTTCTTCTGGTAAGAGCACCCTGATTTTCTTTCTTCTTTTTTTGAGACAGAGTCTTGCTCTGTCACCCAGGCTGGAGTGCAGTGGCATGATCTCGGCTCACTGCAACCTGCAGCCTCCACCTCCCTGGTTCAAGCAATTCCCCTGCCTCAGCCTCCCAAGTATCTGGGATTACAGGCACATGCCACCACTCCTGGCTAATTTTTTGTGTGTTTTTAGTAGAGACAGGGTTTCACCATGTTGGCCAGACTTGTCTCGAACTCCTGACCTCAGGCAATCCGCCAACCTCAGCCTCCGAAAGTGCTGGGATTACAGGCATGAGCCACAGCACCCAGCCAAAAGCACCCTGATTTTCCTCTAGAAATCTACAACTCCTTGTCCCTGTGTCTCAAGTAATATGGACTCCTGTGAACCATGCAGGGATGAGTGTAAAAGAGACTTGGGTCTAACAACCCGAGCCTCTAATCCATGTAATCCCAGAGGCAGTTCAGGGAAGGGCACTTGACCCAATTGGGGTCAGCGAGTACTGGGCTTGCTCAAGCCGCATTTTAGCCTCCCTCCCTTTCTAGGTCTGTGATATGTCTAGAGTCTTGGATTCCTCATTTATAAACTAGGGACGATGCTATCTATACTTAGAATGGTGCCTGGCAGGGAGTATATATTTTATAAAATATGAGCTATTATTTGTGAACTGATGGGGACAACTTCATTGCTCAATTTTACTAGATTCTTCCTGGTTTTTCTATTTAGCAATTACCCAAAATGCCCTTTATAACATCTCCTTCTTCTCAAACAAAAATAGCAGCACCTTCTCATGATTAAGCCAGCCACCCTCTCTACCCACTCAACTTCCTATTCAATTTGTTCTCGTTGCTATTTTAATCCTTCTCATTCCTGGTTCTCGTGTGCATGAGGGACCTGGAGGAAGTTTGCCTCCTGCTGGGCATTTGATGCTCACAACACTACACTGCCCAATGTGATGATTCTCTGTCTTTTCATCCACCCCTACTCTTAAGATGAACTATTCCATTTGTAACACCATCATGTGGTTATAACCAGGGTTCTATACAATATCTACTTCTCTGTGTGAAATTCCACCTCTTTCCAGCATTACCCTGAACTTCCTTTAATTTACTTCAGTTTTGCCTTTTGCTCATTTTCCAAATTATCCCCCCTTTTTACACCAAGCAAGTTGATAGGCCCTTAGTTTTGACTTCCTAAAAGAAATTTACAGGGCAGAAAAGTCAGAAGCTGAAGACAAGGGCTCCTCCTGACTTGAAAAAGTTAAAGCTCTCTGAGGTTGCGATCTTAGGTATCCTGAGACAAGAAGATGGGGCAGAGAAATGTCTTTGAAAATAAGGCAAGAGAAAGGAGACATGTTTTTGAGCCTGGAAAAGGGGACAGTCATCTGGCCATGGAAAAGCCAAATTCAGTGCCATTGATAAGCTCCACCCCTAAGGAGTTGGAATGGGAAGGCTGCCTTGTACAACTGAGGAGGCAGAACCCTGGGCAAAGGCTTTCCAGCCTTCTTCTCATACTGTGAGTGGAGCACAAAAGTAGGGAGACTACAGGACCTTGAGAGAACCAGAAGGGCTGGATAATGAGGACATTAGTAGTAACCATGATGAATTGGTAATTGGGCATGATTTTAGGTGTCTGTGTTACCCAAGGAGGAGAGAGCGCCAACGATGACTGAGCTTAGACTTCCTGCCATGCTGGCTGGTAGGATGGGCATGGAGAGTCTGACTTTAATCAAAATAAAGCATAGTAAAGAAATGAGATCATCTTGAACACCCAAGTGTGCACTGAGATTGATACCCCACAGATAGCAATCACAGCTTGCTGGGAAGCACCAATATGTGTGAATATGTCCATCAAGCCCTCATCAGAAAAGGGCTCCATCAGAAATGTGGACCCCCAGAACCTCTGTGAAGTGAAATATTTTCATCTGAGGTTACAGCGTTAGCCCTCAATGTGAGTAAGAGTGTGATCACCAAAATATCTCCTTTAAAAAAATCACTTCCTTAACCCCAGGAAATTCATCCATCATCATCCATCTGGAATTTTCTGAAGCCAAGACCACCAATCAATGTCATAACCAGAATGAGAGGAAACTTTTTGAAGATGCACCCTCCCATCCTCCCATGTCATAAGTGAAAAATGGCTGGCTTTGTTTTCTATGCTTATAAAGGGGGAAAAAAAATCAAGGCAGTTCATGATGCTTAATCTCAAGTATTCTCATTTCCAAATGCCTTTATAGTTCCCAAGTTGTGTCATGAAACTGAGTTACAACCCCATTAAAATGCCACAGTCAATATTTTTTGTCTTATCCCCTAATACTCCAATCCCTGTCTATCGGCAGACAGTAAGGAAACTCCCCAATCCCAAGGATTTGGTTTAGGTTTATTTTGGCCGGGGAAGGAAAGGAGAATTAAGAAAAGAGGAGAGACTCAGAACAACGCCTGGCAATGCGGGATCACAAGCCCTATGAATTCGGGCAGTCTCTTCGCAGCGCGCTGGGTCTTGCAGCAGGCAGACAGGCGGGCCCGATCAAGTACCATTTTGAAGGAGGGATGTGACCAGACTGAAAGAGTGTCCATTAGTCACCGAGTGCAGGAAATGAAACCTGTTAACCACGCAGCGGCTCATCCCCGGGGACAGAGGGAGTGTGCCCACCTCGTGACTCAGCCCAAAGACAATTATGGAATGCAAATATTTAGAAACTGGAGAGTCGTTTAGCTCTCTTCAGAGCGCCGAGCGCACCCGCTGCGTTCCCAGCTCCCTTCTCTGAAGGAGACCTGCTTCTGAAATTCCCTGGCCTGCAAGGATAAAAGGAAAGAACCTCTCAAATCGGGGTCCTTTTTTCTCATTCTGTGTTTATAAATATCTGTCAAACTACATTGTTTTCTGGTCATAGATGTCCTCTTAATGCAGGCAGGTAGTTTGGTGTACATGAGGAGTTATCAGTGTTCTGGTAACTCAAAGCATGGGCTTCCTTGGGAAGGAATTTGAGAAGGAACAAGAGAAGAACAGGAAAATGATTAGAAACTTTCCACTTGATGTACTTCTGGCCTTGTAGACCCTGCGTAACTCTCTGAGAGCAGAGGATAGGTTTGAGCCCCTTGCATCTCCAGAAGAGTGCCTGGCACAGCGCCTGATGAATGTGAGTTGGGTGGCCAGCCAGACCTCCACATGGCAAGGAGCACTTGGTAGGGCTGGAGTAGAGACCAGCTAGCAGCACTCTGTGGGAGGAGTGCTGCTGCCCTCCTTAAGGTCACTGATTTTCCTCTGAGCACTGCCGTGATTTTTTAAAGCAAATACAGAATATTAAAACTCTGCATAATTAAGGGTTTACTAAAGGAACATATAATAATCATATAATATGTAGCTAAAAACTATAGGAATTCATAATGCAGCTAGCTGATGCTCTGGAGTTACTCAGAGATTTCTTTTCCAGTTAAAGTAGAATAGAGAAGAAATTGTAAAATCAACCAGGAGTCATGAGTATAAATCTTGAACTTACATCAATTTGTGCCTCAGGCCAGGAGCTCACCTGTTGTGTATCCAAGTGTGGAGGAGACAAAATGAAAGCAGAGGCAAATATCTAGCTAGAATACCTGGCCACACAAACCTGAAAAACGAAAAACATGACAAACTTGTGTCTAGACGAACGGTGGTTCCTTCCGAAAGTTAGACTGAAATGTTAAGTGCTGAAACCAAATGAAATCCATTCATGGGCTCACTGACCAGGTTCAGAATGAGATGATTGTCCATCTTATGCAGTAATTGTGACAATTGTTTGTGGCAATTACACCTCTACATCCTGCCCTGCCCACCCCATCTGCCCTACCGTCTCTGACGGTAACACACTTTCCTTCCAGACTCATCTGTAACTCGATGTGCCTGGTGATCCACCATCCAGTGCACATTATAAACCATGTAACCATAAAATATGAAATGTCAAAATCATTGAGAATCAGGGTACAGGGTACTATGTGACTGTGCCATACTGCTTTTTTAAATCTCAGAACTGACAAGCAGTTAGCTGACTTGATGGGATAAAAATATAAGGTTTGACTAAAGCACAATTCCAGGTGTGGTCCAGAACCAACAGCGTCAGTCAGCATCACCCGGAAAATTGTTAGAAATGCAAATTATCTGGCCTTGCCCGAGACCCACTGCATCAGAAACTCTGAGGATGAGCTCGGCAATCTGTGCCTCAACAGGTCCCACAGGTGAATCTGATGCAGGATAACATTTGAGAACTAACGGATTAGAAATGGAGGCTGATTATTTAAGGGACCTGACATAATTTCCTAACTCAGAGCATGGCCTTCCAAGTGGTTCTGTAAGAGCCTGCTTCAACAATGCTTCATTCCTTCCCTTTTGAAATTGTCTTCAGAGACTAGGACCAGAGTGGAACTTGTTTGTTCACACGTTTTCTTCATTGGATGGCCTTTTATAAAAAGCCAAGTCACACAGCTTGAGATTTGATCCATCTCTAAATGACTTTTGTCAATTTTTCAAACTCAGATTCAACCTCAGAGGACAAAGGTTTATTTCCTTGAGGGTGTTCAGAAGAATGTGCTCCAGGGGATTGTCCGCAGGTGTGTTTACTGTGACTTTGAGCGCCTGTTATGGCCAGTCTTTTCTCTGGATTTGTTAAATATAGCATCCACCTGGAACAGTCTGAGAATGTGGCTAGGTAAGGATGAGGCCCAAATACAGAATAACAAAGGACAACCTGATATGCCAGGAGACACTAGGTTGTGGGTCAGAGGTCAGATGGCACCAAGAAAATAGATGTGTAAAGCTTCTAGGACAGCTCAGCTTGCATCATTTGGATTCTAAGGGTATTTTGGATGGTATTTTCATGATGAGCCATGAAACAGCTGCCACATTTTGACGGAGATATAGCGATATAGTGAGGGCAAAATACCATGCAGAGTTTACAGAGGAGTTTGAGGAGCAAGATGTCTCACAGGCTAATAAAACAAAATTCCACTCCGTTTAGTAAGGCTATCAACACCTAGTTTTCCCATTTGACCCGCATAGTGTTTCCCAGTGAAACGTAGCTTGTGCGTAACTGAGGTCTGGGAAATATTGAGAGGCTGGAATGACCCGAAGCAGCCCCATGCTATGGGAATCAGACAGTGGCTGGATTTACACATCACTCGGAGAGACGTTTTCACAGAGCTCCTGTAAAGCAATCCAAAGTGCCATATTTTAAAAAAACTTCCTCATGTGGCTGCCCGCTCCCACTTGAGGAGCAGCCAAGATGTCAAAAGGACAAGAGAAGAGGTTTCTGTTCTGATATTGACCAGAAGCCTTGACTAATTTCTTTGATAGTCCAATATTAATGACTTCACCAAAACCTACAACTAGGTTTTTTGAAGCGGTAAGTTATTTAAATTTTATATGTCCCATGGCCCTATTTCCCATTGCGGGAATATCAGGAATAAATGTTTTTCTAAATCGATTAGTGAAATAGAATAGGAATAAAAAGAACAATTAAAAAGCCATTGTTGTAATACTTTGTTGTATTTCACCTGAAGGGCCCCCAGCAAGGACTAATAAAGAGAGCAAATTCAAATGGGATTTGCCAATGTATTGGTCAGAAATGCATTCGGCTCCATTAACAACAAACTGACAGTAGCATAAACACATAAAGAAGTGTTTGTTCACATAAGAAGCCTATAGAGTAGCAGTTTGGGGTCAGAAAGATGCCTTCAAGAATCCAAATTTTTCTCTTATTGGTCTTCTATCCTTGTCTTGTGCTTTAGGCTTCTGATGGCAATAGAGAAGTACCTCCAACGTCGTATATTTCAGGTAAAAGAAGAAAGAGGAGATAAAGTACTAGCACATTTCTGCTTACAGCTCATTGGCAGAACAATCACATGGCCATATCTGGCAGTTAAGAAGCCTAGAAAATCAGGATTTAAACTTTCAAAACCTCTGAAAGAGAGGAGGAGGTTGGGTCAACTAAACTAGAGTGTGCTATTGCAAACAGCATAATAAATAGCAGATGCCTGGATTGATATGTCCTAATGCATTTCAGCAAACATTGTCAAGGGCCTACTCTTGTTAAAGGTGCACATGATACAATGTGATAAAGACGAAAATAACACCAAGTGTATGAGCAAATCCTTTTGTTCTGTTGGAGGGGTGAAGGAAGGTTGTATAGACAAGGTCAGTGCTCCTCAAGCATTCATGTGCGTTCAAAACACCTTGAGATTTTGGTAAAATGCAGATGCTGATTCCATAGATGTGGGGTGGGGCCTGAAATTCCGCATTTATAACAGGCTTTACAGAGATGCTGGTGCCACAAGTCTGTGGAGCACACTATGAAGAGAAAGTGTTTAGGTAACATGTAAACAGAGCCTAAAGCATGGGTAGCAATTCACCAAGTTAAAAAAAAGGAGTCTACCCGAGGCTGGGGGAATAGCAAGTACAAACATACATGCATCTCATCTATGCAGGTCTTTGTCACACTCTCTGGAGAGTATCTTTTACATATGTAAATGTATTCACACGCATATGTGAATGGATGTTTGGATAGGCACAATAAGTAGATATTATATATTTTATCAATTGTACTATATGCTCATGGCTAGTGAGTGGCCACGCAAATTCTCAACCAATGAGGACCCTACCACACTCTTCTAATACAATTTGTTGGGTTTTGTCTTCTGTGACTTTTCTGCTGCTATTTATGTTGTGTTTTAGGGAACAGGTTTCACTTATAATGTTTGGGGAAAAACTTCCAGTATTAGTTCTGGAACTGTTTAAGGAAAGAGGAAGAGAACCAGGTTAGATCTTAAAAAGCAAGGTTTACCAGAGTCACTTCAAGAAAATGGTTAAGGACACAAACAATAAGGAGCATTCCTTAAATGTTATAAGACCTGTCATAAGCATGACTGGAGCTTGGGGTGACTGACTAACAATTGCGTGACCCGTGGCCTGGAAAAAACTATGGCCAGAGGGATGTTGTGATTTCAGAGGATTTGACAAAATTCAAAGAGCCATTTTTTACACCTGATGCTAGGAATGGCTCTTTGGGGGTATCATGCTGACATGACCCCACATGTGGTTAGTTCAGGTAGCATTTCTATTTCCAGGAGCTAATCCCCCATACTAAGTGAGCATTGCCTTTTTGGGCACATTTGAGAGACCAGCAAGTAGCCTGATATTCTAGAGCACAAGACGAGGAGAGGGGTGGTAGTAGATGAGGCTGGAAAGTCGGGTTGGTTAGGCATGCTGAGGCCCTCCTGCCCTCAGTCTATGGGCAGTTCAGAACTACCAAAGTTCATAAATCAGGGAATAACATAATTACACTCAGGCTTTAGATAACTTTGTGGGCAATGCAACGGATAGATGAAGGAAAAGTGTAATGTCTAACCTGAAGTTAGGCCAGGTAGAAGGAGAGATGATGAGACCCTGAATTAAAGCAGTGGCAATAGGAAGGGAGAAAAAGAGCGAGATTCAATCGTTAGGTCAAAGGTAGGCTCAGCTGGGTAAAGGAATTTGTAAGATGTGTGCTTGAAAAAAAGAGAAGTTGAGGATGACTCTAAGACCAAGGTAGCAACTCAGATGAGCGTAGTCTATTTTTTCATTTACATTTGAAAGTCTTCAGTTGTTCATAGGTCCTCCACACCCATTTGCCTTATTCTTGGTCATTTCATGTATCTGTGACACCAGCCAGAGTCTGAAAGCTTTTGAGATTGAGCCCAAGAGTTCTGGCTGGGCCAACAGGATGAATAATAGTGCCTCCAACTGTGAGAATGAATACAGGAGAAGATAACGTCTGCAGGAGGAAGATAGTTCAGAGCTTTACCAATAGAGAGGGGAGTGGTTTGGCCCTCATGGGTTGAGGACTAGCCTGGACCTTGATTCACTTTTTCTGTGACCTTAAGCCAGTTCTTTTGGCTTTCCAGTAGCTATAAAGCAGAAGAAAACATCCACCGCCCTGTGGATAACTCCCCAAAGCCACTAGGCTCATAATATTGATCCTGGCCCAGTACACACTAATCAGTGTCATCTCTCCTCTTTATAGGAAACTTTATGAGCCCTCATTTCCCTGCGCACTCAGCTCTCTAGACTCAGAAAGTATCTGCTGATAGCCCACACTCCCAGTGCTTCGCCAGAGCAGTGCTGCCTGTGAAATAAAAACCGAGAGGGGAAGAAAAACCAGTCCGGGTGTATCAAGTTTCTCTGGGACCCACCATTCAATTCTCAGTATGCAAGAATTTTTAGAAACAGTCCAGTGTTTATTTTCATGGTTGCACTAAAGACCTCTGGAAATACCATAGATAACCACAGCATCAATAACTATTTAATTTATTACATTTGCACATGCAGATGGAAAGAAACTGATCTTGGCATAAAGACAACAACAAACAAATGTAAATTACAAATCAGACAGTCAAATTGAAAATTGAAGAAGAAAAGACTCAAAATCTGCCTTATGTTTTTCCATTCCCATGTAGTATTATCAGATCCTTTTATGTTTTATTTCTACTAATCTGATGTCTCTCTTCAGTTTTTCTTTTTTTCTTCTTATGCATTCATTTTTTTTTTTTTTTAAGTAAGGCACTCAGTCTAGTCCCAGGGAATGCAAAGATCAAATAAGATCCTGCCTAGTTAAGTCGTGTTTTAATCTTGTGTCTTGTGCAAAGTTTAAGTCAAAAAAAAAAATTTAGCAGATGAATTTAACCTCTTAAATGTCACAAAAACCTTTTTTAAGCTGATGCTTTTTAATGAGGAGTTGGGAATAAACTAAGCTGAAAGTAGAAAAAAATCAAGTTCTATACTGGGTACTTTCATGATTATGCTATTTGGTCCCCAATTATCTCCCATATCCATTTATTTCCTCAAGATGAAGCATCTTCATTAGGTCAAATGCATAAGTAAAAATTACTAAACTGAAAGCCCACAGGTGACTTTTTCTTCCAAGTAGCACAGCTACAGTTTCTCTCCACCTGCTAATGAGCAGTCCCAGTAGGTTTTGCTCAACCCATGGATTTCTACTTGAAATCAGAAAAGTGAGGCCGGCCACAGTGGCCCACACCTGTAATTCCAGCACTTTGGGAGGCTGAGGTGGGGAGATCACCTGAGGTCAGGAGTTCGAGACCAGCCTGACCAACATGGCAAAACCCTGCTTCTACTAAAAACACAAAAGTTAGCCAGGTGTGGTGGCGGATGCCTATAATTCCAGCTACTTGGGAGGCTGAGGCAAGAAAATCACTTGAACCCCGGAGGCGGAGGTTGCAGTGCCCTGAGATCGTGCCACTGCACTCCAGCCTGGGCAACAGAGCAAGACTCCATCTCAAAAATAATACATAAATAAAATAAATAAAACAATAGTGAAACTAGTTCATTTTCAGTTTCCCACGACCTTAAACCTGGTCCACGTTACTATCTACTCTCACTTAGACCAACATCTAAACCATCTAATTAGTGTCTTACTTTCTCTCTTGATCCCTGCATCCTATTCTCTACACTATAAACAAAGTAGTCTTTTGAAAGCACCATCTAATTTCATTAACTCAGTGCCTACAACCATCTGTGGCTCTTGGGGTAACATACCAGAATCCTTAGCATGATGTTATACCCAACAAGACCTACCTACCCCAACATCGCCATATTTGGCTTATACTGTGCTTCTCTTTCCCCTATTATTTGTTCTCATAGCACCATATAGCTCTCTTTGAAACCCTTTGCAAGGTGTAATTTTAGTTAATTACGTGATGACCCTCATTTGATAATAAACAGCAAGAGAGCAAAGACCATGTCTATTTTGGCTCATAGTTATATTCCTGGTAGGTAGCTTAAAGACTTGCATACAAAAGGCTTTAACTATATTTTCATTGCATGAATGAAGAAATACATAAATAAATGGTCAATTGTTTTCTCAACCACTAGGTACTGTTTTTAGTAGTCAGAAAACATTTAAGGGATGAAAACTATGTCCATTTCGTACAATTCTACAATAAATATTACCTTCTAAATGTCAGGGCCTTGGTGGTAAGTTATCAAGGGAGTCTGTAAAAGGATACATATTTCTACCTTTCCAGAAGAATGAAGGGAGAGGGAAAACATAGTTATGATCCATTATCTCTGAAATTCTCTGCAATTGTCTAAATGTCCCAGTTGTTGAATCAATCTTTAACTCCCTAGAAAAGTACTGTGTGTTCACCGGGGCCTGTCAGGGGGTGGGGGGCAAGAAGACGGAGAGCATTAGGACAAATAACTAATGCATGCAGGGCTTAAAACCTAGATGACTGATTGACAGGTGCAGCAAACCACCATGGCACATGTATACCTATGTAACAAACCTGCCCGTTCTGCACATGTATCCCAGAACTTACTTACAGAAAAAAAGTACTATGTGTTTTGTTTATAGAAAACATGAATTTTGTGGGTTTTTAAAAATAAATAGCCAATTATTTTACAAATGCTATAGAAAACATTCTTGTTTGTTTCGATTGTATTTACATACTGGCCCACCTTTTATAGCATACTACTTGTTAGACATTGGACCACAAAGATGGATAAGATATACCCAATGTTCTTGAAAATATCTGAGCCCCACAAGGCATGATTGTCTCTTAAACAATACTAAGCAGTAAGAATTGCAATAGAAATGTGCATACGTCCCAAATGAGAAGGAACTGATATGCCAGGAAAGTCTAGAAACTTATTTTGAGGTTTATATGATCAATACATCCAAGAAGTTTATAACACTTGGCCATGCATAGTATATACCAAGTGAAAAAGAATGCCCTTTCTTTTGTGTGTGTAGTGTGTCCAATTAAAATTTCATCTGAACAAGATCTTTCTTAACCTCTGATTCCTGTGTAACTTCCATTGTCCTGAATTGTTTTCTTCATTTCTGATTTTTGACTCTTGTTACCAATTTTGTCTATGGCAGGGGTCCCCAGTCCCTGGGCCACAGACTGGTACTGGGTCATGGCCTGTTAGGAACCAGGCTGCACAGCAGGAGATGAGCAGCAGGTGAGCAAGTAAAACTTCATCTGTATTTATAGTTGCCCCTCATCACTCACATTACCACCTAAGCTCTGCCTCCTGTCAGATGAGAGGCAGCATTAGATTCTCACAGGAGGAGGAGTTCCTATTGTGAACTGCACGTGCGAGGAATCTTGGTTGTGTACTCCTTATCAGAACCTAATGCCTGACGATCTGTCACTCCTCCCATCACCCCCAGATGGGACCGACTGCTTGGAGGAAAACAAGTCCAAATCTCCCACTGATTCTACATTATGATGAGTTGTATAATTGTTTCATTATATATTACAACGTAGTAATAATAGAAATAAAGTGCACAATAAATGTAATGTGCTTGAATCATCACAAAACCAACCCCCCTGCTCCTTGGTTCATGGAAAAATTGTCTTCCACAAAACTGGTCTGTTGTGCCAAAAAGGTTGGGGACCACCGGTCTACGGCATTTTCCTTCAAGTGACCTCCCAATAGTCAACCTTGACTACACTTACAACTTTGTCTCCTGCATCATGGACAGAACCAGTAAATAGACTCCTGATGAGCCCTACAGTTCATCCATCCCTCCAACCTAGGCAAGACCTGTACATGTGTTTTACGTAAAGAGGAAGATAGACGTGAACACAAATAAAGTGCAACACCAGCAAAAGCAAACAGTGTGGTGGTATGAGAGGCCACACAGCACTTGAGAGTATGTGTTCTAGAGTAAGAAGTCAGATGCTATCTCTTATTAGGTGGATGAAATGAAGCAAGTTACTTAACCCAATCATGAATGAGAATGATAATGATAACTATCTCATAAAGCAATAGCAAGTATTAAAGTAAAGAATTTATGTAATATGCTTAATACAGTACCTGGTACCTAAAGGACAAACAATAAACAATAGACATAACAATGATTAACAAAGGAATGATAAAGATGTGTATAAAATGCTGCAGGAAACCAAATCGAGTTATGAGTGACTCTGCTTAAGGAGAAGTTCACCGAAGGAGAGACATTTGAGCTAAACATCGAAGAGTAGAGGGAAGCCAGGAGGGAGATTGGCAAAATGACATTCAGAGAAAGGAAACGTCACAAACTAAAAATAAATGGTAGATTTGAGGCTTAAGAGACTACAGAAAAAAATAAATGATAAGCTCGCTTGAATCAGGGGCTCAGCTATGGATCACAGAGAAGAATCTAAACTAAATCTTGGAGGTATTTCCTAGAATGGGTTTCAAGGTGATGGCATAAATTGTATTAAAGTCGTTTGTGTGTAAAGTATATGCCATTAACAGCCTTGACTTCACAATATGGAGTCGTTATTAAAAGCTCACTCTCTTCTTTGAAGACGTTTATAGGGAACTGCTAAGTGTTTTTAGAATCATGATTATCAGCTACTTCTGTTGTTGAAAATTCCTCTTAACATTTTGCTGACCAAAGTACACATTTTCAGGGTCAAACTATAAATTCAAAGATATAAGCCACGATTTCCTTGTTTACTCAGAGGCTACGTCTGGGCTCTGGAGAGACATTCTTCTAAACTCTTCCAAAAAGACACTTTTGGTCATCACATTCAAATAGAACATTCTTCTTGAAGCTTACTATTTTATGTCAATGTCTGTCTCTGCCTCCCCACACCCCCTATGCTGGCCCTTCTCACTCTTTTGGTCAGTTCGAACTCTTTCATGATCGGCACCCTCCCTGTGAGACTTTGAACAATTTGGTATTTTGCTTATGTTTGTTTTTAGCCTCACATATGCTATGAATCACCCAATACTTTCTACTCCATTACTACCAAGTTGACATTTGAGAAACACAGTTTGCTATTTTATTTTCCTCTCCCATTATTCATTCGGCCCCTCTAAATGTATTTTTTTTTTTTACACATGAACCCAGTACTAAAAATACACATCACTTGAAGGTTCTGCCAAAATACTTAGTGAATGAGTAATTCAACTTATCCAAGACCAAAAGAAGTATGGGGGTCCTCGGAAAGGAATGAACCAATTTGTCTGAAACCTGACTTCATTAAGACATAAATGTGTGACTATATGGGATATAAAGTCACTGAGTCAGTCTGACATTCAATGCAGACCTCATGTCAGCCTTCAGGAATTGACATCCTTCCCCAAATATTGCAGGTTCAGCCAATGTTCTTATTCACAGCACAAGCATAGTGTGACCCCTGTGTTCTTTTTTAAATTTCTTTATGGCTCTAATCTTTATCTATGTTTATTTGCTTGCCTGCATGACTTTCTGTGCTGTTTTCCCAGCACAAAATCAGTGCCTTGGGCAGGGTAGGTACTCAAATTTGTTGGATCAATTGTCAACCCCAAAGTCCAATAAGCCCTAACTATTAATTCCTTTTTTAACTTATATTATTCTTAAGAATAAAATTATAGCAATGGTTATAATTCATGACTCCCTGCCACATGGCTAGAACTGTGCTAGCATACTAATAGAGCTATACAACATTATCCTGTGTCATCCCCGCAGCTTCTCGGTGTGATCAATACTTGTATCTCATTTTGCAAATTTTGCAGACTATTGAAGCTCAGAGAGGTTAGGTAATTCATCCAAGGTCACATAGCCCAGAAGCAAAAGCTTAGGCCTTAAGTCTCAGACTGCTTTACCAGTTTATCATACTGCCACTCCTTACCATCAAGTGCCATGTATCTTCATCAAATAAGTCCTTTTTTGTTGAGTCTTGATTAGAGCTAAAGAAAGGAGTTGTCAGTGTGAGTGACTTGCTTCCCCTCTTCTCATATGCTGCAAAGCGTTAAGGATGATTATTCACTCTCCTGCTTCTTGTCCCTCTGGCTACTTCAATCCACCACACCCTCTGGAAAAAACAAAACAAAACAGACCTCTTTTCCAAAACTCATCCATCTTTCACAGTTATATTTCTTTTCTTTTTTTTTTTTTTTTTTTTTTTGGAGACGGAGTTTCACTCTTGTTGCCCAGGCTGGAGTGCAGTGCTGCAATCTCGGCTCACCACAACCTCCACCTCCTGGGTTCAAGCAATTCTCCTGCCTCAGCCTCCCAAGTAGCTGGGATTATAGGCATGCGCCAACACGCCAGGCTAATTTTGTATTTTTACTAGAGATGGGGTTTCTCCATGTTGGTCAGGCTGGCCTTGAACTCCTGACCTCAGGTGATCCACCTCGGCCTCCCAAAGTGCTAGGATTACAGGTGTGAGCCACTGCGCCTGGTCTCCCAGTTATACATCTAAGCAAATCTGGGGGGACCCAAGCTTCACAGTAAACTCCTACCATCAAACTAGTTCATAAGCTCCCCGTGATCCTGAGGGATTTTGCAGGCCACTGGAAGTGTGTGACCAACTGCATCAAAGGTGGCTAACTCTCCAAAAAAAAAGCAAACCAGGGGAAGGACCACCTTTGTATGCTCCTTGCTGTTTTCCTTCTGGATCCAGTTCCATGCCTCTGCCTGGGACTTTTAAAGATCTCTGGCTTTATTTACTCTCTCCACTTCATCTAGTGAGCCTTGAGTCACAGCCACCAGCCATCCAGATAAGGTAACCACTTCTTTCTTCTTTCTTGCTTGCTGGCTTTTGTGCTTTCTTGCTTGCTTTCTTCTTTCTGTCTTCCTTCCTTCCTTTCTGTCTTGTCTTGTCTTGTCTTTTCTTTCTTTCTTTCTCTTCCTTTCTTTTTTTTCTTCTTAGATTTTACAATTCACTGAATTTCCCCTGCATTGATAGTTTATTTCCCAGCAATATAAACTCCAAATCTCAAGACTTCAAGTCTCAATAAATGTAACTTCCTCACAGTACTTTCTGATTATCCAAAGCAGAATTGATGTCCCCACAAAAGTTTGCACAAACTCTGCAATATCACTTACCACACAGAAAAAATAGCTATTTACCTGTCATCTACCCACTGTAGACTTCCAACACCCTGTGGTCAGGAATTACATCACATATCTTTCTACTCCCCACTAATCATTTGCCATTTAGTAGATGCTCAATAAATGTTGAATGAGTTTTCTGTCCACACAGGTTGTTCATCCTCTGTTGGAACACTTCTAATGACAGCTCACTATTTCAAGATCTAGTAATTTCTATTGCTGTACAGATATAATTATTATATGGTCAAAGTTTTTTCTTACATTGGACTGATCTCAGTGTCTCTGACATTTCCCCCTTTGGTTCTGGTTTGGCCCTCTGGACCCACCCAGATGAAGCTGGCTCCTCGTTAGGGATTTAAAGACAGCAAACATGCCCTCCCTAACTCTTTTCTCCTCCAAGTTAAACAGCCTGCTTACTTCTAGTGAGGGCCTGCACATGAGGGCCTGGAAATCTTAGCCATCCTGGTTCCTCTTCTCAGGATAACCTCTAATCATCAATATTCCTTTAAAAGAGGGCTACCATACCACATCCCAGACATGGAAGCAATACTGAGTACTGTGGGACTCTACTAAGCTGGGCACTATACTTTTACAAATAACCTTATTAACATATTTTTGGATATTCTGTCAGTTCTTTCTCTGGTCTTTTTTTTTTTTTTTAAACAGGAAATCAGATTTCTACTGAATCCTGCTACAATTAATTTTGTAACCTTAAAAGTAGAACTTTATATTTGTCAGTGTTAACAAATCTTATTTATTTGGGATTTGGGGGTATTTAGGTCTAGAAGACTGAACTCTGAATATAATAATAATAATAATAATTTTATAATTAGCGGATGCCCTCTCCACTTTGATAAGCCTATAAACAATTAGGTTATTACAGATTCAGATCCCTGGCTGTCTTCCCAACCCATAGTCACAAGGTGTTTGCAGCAGTTCAGGAGTCATAGCTAATGACAACAACAGCCTCCAGAGAAAGAAGAAACCAAGTCTTCACTGGGACCCCTTTTAAGATAAGGAAAACCTTTGCCAGAAGCTCCCCCAGCAGACTTCCCCTGGTATCTCTGTGGCCAGAAGTATGACACATGCTCATGCTAGTCTAGTCATTGGCAAGTAGAGGAGATTGCTGTTTTTGACTTAGATCAGTCAGACCCATCTCCAAGCCAGGGATGCAGTCATTCTCCTCTGAAGTCCCTGGGTTTGAGGGAGAAGGTGGATCCCTGCATACAACTGGTGTTTTGTTAACAAGGAAGAAGGAAAGAATGAAGGTTGGGTAGATGCGTAAGAGTCTGCTATAATCCTCCTGTCTCTTCTGGTGTTAATTGCTCTTCGCCATCATAGCTTTGATCTCGCTGTCATAGCTTTGATCTCTCCAGCTTTCTAGGTCTGAGCTTCTGAGCTTTTCCTTCATTTATTTCATCACCACCCCCACTGGCTTGAATATGTCACTAGTTGGTTGACTTTTGCAAGAACCAGACTCATTTTAAAAGAATAACTTGATATTAACTTTATAAAATAAACCATTTAATATTTACAAGCCATAAATCAAATACAGTTTCTTTCCAGAATCATTGTAGACTATCAGTCTACCAGCATTTATATCACCTGGTTACCACCTGGGCAGGGAGAAATTACTCAGTGATGTGATAAAGAGCATAAGAGGAAAACACTAGCCTGGATTCTTTACCACATTGATCTAGAACTCATGGCCATGCCTCATCTGTGCTGAGAAGAGATCGCAACCCAGCTTCTAGACTTCTCCAATTATCTGTGTCTTTTCCCAGAACCTGCCCCTCTGTCCTATTCCCCATGTCTTCCACTTCCTCTGTCTGACATTAATTACCCTTTGGGTAACCATTTAAATATTGTGACCCCTTGTGGTGTTATTATATATATATATGTATATATATATATATATACACACACACACACACATATATATATATATATATACATATATATATATTTTCATCCATAGTTTCTGGCTCATAACTCCAATAGTCCTCATTATGATGTTGCGGCACTTTAGTCCTCAAGAAACAGAGTCTCTCTCTCTGACCTTCCCCTGTCCTTCTTTCACTTGCCCAAGGCAGGACTCTAGTCTGATCTTGGGTCAAAAGACTCTCATTCCAGAGAGAGTCCTGCCTCATACCCTAGAGGAAGGCACGCTACGCAGAGGCCAAGAAAAGTCTGAACAGACAGGCCTTGCTGTGTTTAAATCATGTACATTTTGTCCAATGACATCTCTACACAGTTGCCAATCATGCCTATGTAATGAGACCTCCACAAAAACCCTTAAGGACAGGGTTTTGAGAGTTTCTGGACGGCTGAACACATGATTGCTAGAAGGTGTGTGCCCAGGGAGGACACGGAATTTCGGTACCACTCCCCCCATGCCTCACCCTGTCTTCATCTGTATCCTTTATAAAATCCTTTATAATAAGCCACTAAATGTGTTTCCCTGACTTCTGTGAGCCACTCCAGAAAATTAATTGAACCCAAAGAGGGTGTCATGGGAATTCCAACTTGAAGCCAGTTGATCAGAAGTTCTGGAGGCTTGGACTTGGGTCTGAGGGTACAGGCAGCACTCTCAGGGACTGAGCCCCAAACTGTGGCATCTGACACTATCTCCAGAGAGATAGTGTTAGAACTGGTGTCCACTGCTTGGTGTGTGGGAAAAAAGTCCTATACTTTTGGACACAGAAATCTTCTTCTGTGTTGATGATTGTTGTGAAATCTTCTTCTGTGTTGATGATTGTTGTGATGGTGAGAGAGTAAAGGGAAAACACAGTTTAAGAGAGTTCCACCCATCTGGGCACAGCAAGTACTCTGCTTTGAGATTTCAGACCACAAGGCAACTGCCTAATACAGTGCTTATCCCACTTTAAGGCTTGTTGCATTATCAGTCTCTTCTCTTAAGTCCCTAAATAAGCTCATGAGCAACAGGCACCATATCCATATTGCTTACTCTTGTACCCCTAGTGCTTAGCATACAGGTGAGGGTCACTGATCATTTTCTTTTACTTAACAAGTAAATGACCAAATAGCATCTGGTAACATTACAGCACCACATTCTGTCTTACCCTCTGCTCGGCTAACAATTTTTAACTATGCACCACAGAATATAACTTCTCATTGTTATGCCATGATCCATTTGTGACTGGGGAGGGTGCAAGTCCAACTGTGTAACTGGCTCTTTTCTTCACCAGTGTGTCCATATACTTGTCATCTTTATCACATCCTGCTCTGACCTGCTTCCATAGCTTTCAACGGGGGCTGGGGCTGGGACTGAGAGAAGCCCACTGGATTCCTGCAGGAACAGGGTTTCCCAAAGCATTTTGAAGCATTTATATGCCATTGGTGGTACTTGCAATAATTTTAAGTAATACTGTTCTCTTATTGATTCTGTGCTTATTTCTATGGTTAGCTTCTATTCATGGCAATAAAACTTGTTTTCCATTTACAGTAGTAATTTACTTTTTTCTTAGTTTCCTTTTTTTTAAAAAAAAAAAGGAGTTTTTAAGTAAGCTTTGTTTGTAATAGCCAAAAACTGAAAGCAATTCAAATGTCCATTGATAGGTAGACAGATAAACAAAGTGTGGTATATTCATAATATATCCATATTAATGATAAGTTAATAAGTAAAAAGGAATAAACTATCAATACATGCAACAACGTGAATTAATTTCGAAACCACACTGAGTCAAAGAAGGCAGGGAAAAAAGAGTACATGTACTTATATAAAATTCTGGAAAATGCAATCTAATATGTAGTGACAGAAAGCAAATCATTGGTTGCTTGGCGATGGAGGTGAAGTGAGACATGCATTAAAAAGCAACATAACAAAATTTAAGGGATAAATGGATTTTTAAAAATTCATTATCTTGATTGTGGCGATGATTCCATGGGTAGAAATACATGTCAAAACTGATTATATTTGTATACTTGAAACATGTATAGGTTATTCTATGTCAATGTTTCCTCAAAGTTGTTAGAAAGATAAACTCGATTGTGTAAGGACTTGGGAGCCATTGGCACAAAGTTTTAATTAAGTTCTAAGTACAAAGGGAAGCTACTAGAGGGTTCTAAACAAGGAAAGATGATTTGGTTAAACATTTCATGTAACAGATTCACTTAAGGCATGTTTTTTTTAAAAAAAATCTTATGTGAAATATCCTCACAAATCTCAAAATCTCCCCAAATAAAGCAGGCATACACAATTAATACTTGCTCATAACTAATTGCTGATACTTTGGATTGGTTAGGAATTTTCCCTCCTAAATGCACAGGAAAGTCAAAGCTGGCCTGTGGAGACCACACTGAGTTTAGTGCAGGGTGAGTAAGAAATAAGCAGAAAGTGTGGAACTAAACATGCCTCTTCCCACAGTAAATTGAGGAAGAAACGATGACCAAAGACACGGAGCACATCCACTAGGCATTTCCTGCATAAAACTCACACCATAGGAGCTGTTCTCTGAAAAGAGTGAAAATGTCTGGAAGACTTGAGGAAGCAAATATATATGTGCTCTATTTCTTTCATAAGAAGATAAGAAACGAGCCAGAATGTATTGGACCAGGAAGCTTGACTTTGATAGTGAGTGAGGATCATAAAACATGAATAAGAAATGAGATCACATACCACATGGTCCAGGTTTGGCAGGACCATTCTAGAGAGCACAGCCTGTCTGAGAGCCCCACGTTCATGTTTTTTTAGAAGAGGCATGAAAAGAAGTGACCTAACATAGATGATCATAGAAATATGGAATTTTTTTTAAAAAACTACTAAATCTGAAATCACAATCTTAAAACAAATGGCTTGTTGAGGCTTTGAGTTTCACAGTTAATGGCTAAGGATTAAGGAGAAAAAGGAAACCACTTTCCACCAACTGTAACTTGTTTCTAAAGCACTTGAAGAAACTAAGCACTTGAAGGACACTTTTGAACTACCTTAAACTGATTAACTTGTCACTGACAGAGGCTTTTTCTAACACCTGAGAACTCGAATATTGTTCCGGTTGAGGTCAAAATGTGATGCATTATTTTACAGTTTACTTCATTGTGACACTGTAGAAACAATCTGACCAAATCAAGTATGTGGTCACTGCTGGGAAATGTCTCTTACCTCCTGCTCTGACAGGAAGTCACCACTGTTGATTTAGCTAATAGAATTTCTTAAAAGTTCCCTTGACACACAGAGCTGGAAGTTAATGCTTCCTTTTCCCCCTTTTTCAAAAAAGAATCAGACTTATTTTTTAAATGGTCACATTCAACAAATGTTTATGAAGTGCCTACATGTGCTGGATTGGAAGTCTTTCAGCAGGTGTGCTTTGTAGGTAGAGGAGCTGAGGTGTGCACAGTTCACAAGAGTATCATCTTGTAGATAATGGTTGATTACCTGCAGAACTAGTGAAATTGCATTTCTATCTGTGCCTGGATAACAAGGTAAAAGAGGTACTTTTAAGTGAAGCCTAGCTTTAAGTTAAATACACATCTAGTTGAAAGAGTACACTTTTTGATGAACTACTTCAAGCAAGTAAAATAAAATGTAATGCACAGCTGCTTCTAAAATTTTCAGCCCAGAAATTGCAACCTATGTTAGTGCTGTCTCCCTAAGACTGCAAGTTCCTAAAGACGAAGGAGGTATCAAAGTTGTTCTTTGTTCAATGCCCAAAATACATTTACTACTGAGAAAACAAAGAGAGAAAGTTAAGGACTTCCCTTTAGCTGTTTACTTGAAGTCCTTCCTAGCTCTTCTCTCTCACTGAAAGAAGATTTAGATGCAAGAGGAGCTAATTGGAGTAGATTTCTTCTGGCTTCTATGTAAAGGTAGTCAGGAATTGGGAAACCAACTTGTGGAATCCTGTGTCATTCTCTAGTTTTGAAATCTTAAAACCAAAACACGAAGAAAAAACAAAGAACTCTTTAACTCGTATAGCATTAGCTTTATTTCCCACTGCTATATTATTAAAACCACCAGTAAGAAATCTTAGGATTATCTTACCTCACTCCTTACACCAAGACAAATTCCGAATGGATCAAACATAGAAGCCGTCAAAGTAACCAAAGGAAAGACAAAAACATTTTTTTCATTTACTATATGGGAGGAGAGACAATATGGTGTAAAACCAAAAGTCATAAAGAAAAACATTCACAATTAGAGTACATAAAAATATGCTTCTGGTTTAGAAAGAAAACTTGTCTACAGCATGCATACACATACACACAACCATAAACAAAGTCATTTCACACTTGAGGATTTGAGATACTGAGAGCCATGTTTGTTACACAAATGACAGAAAAAAATGTATCATTTCCTTAATATTCAAGTAGCCTGCAAATCAACTGGAAATAGACTCAAAATTAAAAGGGGCAAATAATATGGTAAAAATATGAATGACTAATGGACATAGAAAGAGACATTCAATGTAACTCACTATTAAAGAAATGAAAAACCTATCAATTTGGCAAAGGAAATATAAAATTTCAGTCTACAGGGTTCATAAGAATGTGCAGAAATACACACTCCACATACACTCTTGGTGAGAGAGTAATTTGGTAGACATTTTGTGGAGGGAAACTCTTTGGAGGGTATTTTAAACATGGCTTTAATTCAGCAATTTCACCTCTGGAAATTTATCATGTGGATATACTCCCAAAGAGATGCCAATTTGTATGTACAAAGGGTTTCCAATTACAATATTGTTGCCACAAAATCTTGCAAGCAAACAAACATCAATTAAAAAAGGATTTTTAAAAGTATGCTACGTCTACACTATGAATTACCATACAGCTGGTAAAAAGAACGCAGGAGGTTTAGATGTAGCAATAGAAGACTCCCAGGATGTAGTTAATTAAAAAAGAAAGTTGCATAGGAGTATTTCAGTCACATGTAAAACCTAACTCGGGTCATATCACTCATGGACACAACTTTCCAATGCCTCCCCACCCCACTCAGAGTAAAAGCCAAAATTCTAACCATGGCTGAAAGGGTCCTTTCGTTCCTGGTCCCTGTTACTTTTTTTTCCTTTGACTCTACTTCCTATCACTCCCTCATCACTCACTCTTCTCAGCCATGCTAGTCTGCCTGCTGTTCTTCAAACATGCCAGGTGCCTCCTGCCACAAGACCTCTGCACTGGATCCTTCCCTCTGCCAGGAACATTTCCCCTCTCTGCTCCCTCCCTCACAGTCTTCAAGCATTTGCACAAATGTCACCCTTTTTGGAGGAGCTTTCCCAGTTAACCTTATTTAAAATCACAACACTCTAACACTCTTTATTTCCCCTTTTCTCCTTTCTAATTTTTCCTTGCACTCATCACCTGCTAAGTGCTATATAGCTTATTTATTTATTAGGATTATTGCCTCTCTTCCTCTCTTGGAACACAAGTTTCCATAATGGCAGGGATGTTTGTCTGTATTATTCACTACTGCATCCCCACTGGTTGGCACCTAGTAGATGCTCAATAAATTTTTTTGGATAAGAATTTTATTTTATATCCTTTTAAATGTTTACATTTTTACTGTGAGCTTGAATCATCCTTGAAATGACAGCGAAAGACTGTAAAAAATGAATAACTCTTGTTATCCTTTTGAGAAATGGCTTAAGCAGAAGCATAAAAAGGCCTTTGCCCTCAGCTTGAACAGCAGCTTCGTGGGATGCCCTCAGGGGCCTGGGTTCAGAATTGTTGTGAGGCAGACAGGGCTTTGAATCAGGGCTTATAGTTCCTGATTCCAGTCAAAATACGGAGGAACGTTACTTTGAGAGGTATTTCAGAGTTGTATAAACGTATCTGTTGGGACAAAATGAAAAGACATAAGAAATTTAGCATAATGATTAGAAAATCTGAAGGCACTGTCCGAGTTTAAGCCTTGTGTCTTTGCCTACTAGCTGTGTAATTAATATTGATCAATTAGTCTTTCTCTGCCTCAGTTACCTCATCTATAAAATAGGGATAATAATAGAACTTACTTCCTGAGGTTTATGTGAGGATGGGACGAGTCAATACCTTAAGGCCTGTAGAATGATGTCTGGCGTATCATGTACACTGAGCATGTGTTAGCATCTATTAATGTAGAGAGCACAAAAAATAAATTTAAAAAACATTATTTGTATCGGCATAAATTCACATGCATCAGCCTGTTTAGGTTATTTTACATTAATACAGAAATCTTTTTTTTCTTTCCATTTTGTGCATATTAAATTGCCCTCAATTTTTGCATAGGTACAATTCTATTTTTCATCTGGTAGATATAAGGACAGACCCAAAGGTGAAAAATAAAAGATCTGATGATGAAATAAAGTCTTCTCATGGAAGTGATTATTGAAGTGTCTTCTGATTTTACCTTCAAGCAAGTACATTTAAAAGGAAAGACAGGAAAGCAAAACTCCAAACATGTCTGTACTCACAAATGACTTGGTCTGTCATTTGCATACGTCCCTGTTTGTTCACTAAAAGACAGATCATAATATAGATTTCAAAAGAAACTGTGGAGCTGACTCTGAATGTGGGTGGTTGAGTTGATTTCAGAGCATAAAAACTCAGTTTCTATGATCTGCCCACTAGAGTAACTTGAAGTCTTAGCCTGATTTCCGCAATGGTCTTCTAAAGGAAGTAATCAAAGACCAGGCAGGTTCGTTCACTCCTCAACCTGAAGCAAACTGGCATTTCTCTTGATGCTTTCTTTCTCTGGTTTTCTTTCATTAAATATATTTTCTGTCTGCCACTGTCCCCCACTGCAGGCAACATGTTGCTGGCACATCTTTTTTTAATTTATTCTTATTTTTTTTAAGGTAGAGTCTTGCTCTGTCACCCAGTCTGGAGTGCAGTGGCACGATCTCAGCTCACTGTAGCCTCCGCCTCCTAGGTTCAAGCAATTCTCCTGCCTCAACCTCCAGTGCAGCTGGGATTACAGGCTCCTGCCACCACACCCAGCTTTGATTCATCTTTTTGCTCACCTCCCAATAAAAAGTAACTACTCAATCCAAAGGAAAACAGACATTATGGTCAAATCAATCCTAGTCACTTAAAAATCAAGCTTCCTTCACAAAATCTTCATTGAGTGTCTCTTTTGGCTCTCTGCTTTGGCTGTTTTCCTTGGTTCTAACCAGAAACACATTTCTATTGTTTAGTCTTAATAGGAACTATTGTTTAATTCTACTTTTTTCTCTATGCCTCCCATAGCTGATTTTCTCTCATTCTCTCTCTCTCTTTCTCACTTTCTGTCTCTCTTTCATTCTCTCTCTTGTTCTCTCACTCATCATAAGATTTGGCTTTTTAAAAATTCCTTCCAACTAGAGACTTATTTCTACTATGACACATGCTATATGGAATAATTAGTGGCACATACCCCATCTCCTTGTCTCTTTCTCATCCTGCCTTGACATGCCGCTCCTGCATCCCACTCTGTAAACATTTAACAGCCACACCAGAGAGAAAAGGACAGGAAGGCTGTCTGCGTGCAGAGCAAAAGCTGGTCAGAGAGACAAGATCTGCAACCAACTTGAGAAGGTGACTTGTCCCAGAGCTAATATTTATTTCTCAATGAAACTGTTAGAAGACTGCATAAACTAAAGACCCTTGGATTTAGAGCCTCAAAAAAACTTAAAAGACGATGTCACCTGCCACTCGAGCACTTTTTGTGACCCAGACACTCTCTAAACACTTTACCGGATTAATTTGTCCAATCTTCACAACAACACTATGAGGTAGAGCTGAGTATCACTGCTATCTCCGTTTTACTGATGAGGAAACGGGCTCAGAGACATTAAGTAACCTGTCCAAGGTCACCCAACTAGTACATGGAGAAGTCTGCCTTCTTTACCACGAAGCTATCCAGCCCCCAGCCCCCTATCATTTTAAAGATGAAGAAGCTGAAGCCTTGGGAGAGTGATTAACTAGCCCACCAGCAGAAATAGTCCTTCTATTGAGTCTGTTCTGATGTCAACCACCTGTGTTACCCAGCCAACCCCCCTGCCCAATCTGATAAAATGCAACTTTGTGCTTCTACTGGTTTCTACACATACTTCTTATCAATCATCTGTCCCTCTTCAGTGCACTTATCTATTTGCACTGGGTCTCTCCTTGTTGATCCTCAATGGTAAGGGTCTGGTCTTACTGATCTTTTTGTTCCCAGTGCCTTGCATATACCTGGCACTTCATCCCACTGGTTTTCCTCTGTGCTTTTGAGAGGAGCAGTAGGATTGATAAGCCATGGGAGATGGAGTAGCAGTACATCCACCACTCATTCGCTATCCCTGGTTCCGGAATAGTGTATATGCAGTACATATGGTTACGTTGGAGAATAAATCAGTATTTTAAGTTTACTCCAGTGCCCTGGAAGTTTACTTCAATACCCAAGAATTGAAATCACATCAAGTCGTAACAATGTGGTTAAGACCATGTCAGAAAATAACCAGGGTGGTCGGGTGCCGTGGCTTTTTCCTGTAATCCTAGCACTTTGGGAGTCTGAGGCAGGTAGGTCACTTAAGGTCAGGAGTTTGAGACCAGCCTGGCAAACATAGCGAAACCCTGTCTCTACTAAATCTTACAAAAATTTGCTGGGCGTGGTGGCGCACACCTCTAATCCCACCTACTCAGGAGAGCAAGGCAGGAGAATCACTTGAACCCAGGAGGTAGAAGTTGCAGTGAGCCAAGATCACACCACTGCACTCCAGCCTGGGCAACAGAGAGTCACTATGTCTCAAGAAGAAAAAAGAAAGAAGATGACCAAGGCTATGGACAAAGATTTGAGAGTCTGTGCATGTGTGGGTTTAGATACCAGAGTAAGGGATGAGTGCAGAGAAAGGAAACTGCTGGAGACAAATCCCTGGGAATGATATTTCTTGAGCTTGCCTGGAATTTGGCACAGACAGTCCTGTGCTTAAAGCCAGTGAAATCTCTAGCCCCAGAATGGCTTAGATTCTAATCATAAGGTAAAATTGAGCCGCTCTTTGGATATCAATATTTAGATTCTGTACCTGGAAGGTCTCAGGGTGGAGTGGTAAGCCTAGGGGTAGCAAGTGGTTTTCTTCTGTTAATTCTTCTCAGTTGGTCATTACTCCTAGGAATGCTGTGTTGAGAATGCTTCTGAGGAAAGCAAGCTGCAATCACTGAGGAAGAAGTGCAAGGACTGATAAGCCATAGGAGGTAGAGTAGCAGTACATCCACCACTCATTCGCTATCCCTGGTTCCAGAATAATGCACATGCAGTACATTTGGTTACATTGGAAAGAAAAATTGACATTTGCTGAAGGGCCCTATAGATCCAAGAATGTTTCACCCATAAATCCCAGTGCTTCCAGAAAGTACTGCTGGACTGTAATCCCAACCACACCATCTGAGAGAAAATAATGACTCTTACAAACTCTTTTGTTTTAGGGGCCTTTTGTTTGTTTGTTTTCCAACTTCTAAGTTCAAGGGCACATGTGCAGGATGTGCAGGTGTGTCACACAGGTAAACATGTGCCATGGTGGCTTGCTGCACAGATCATCCCATTACCCTGGCAATAAGCCCAGCATCCACTAGCCGTTCCTCCTGATGCTCTCCTTCCCCCGACCCTCCAACAGGTCCCAGTTTGTGTTGTTCCCTCCTATATGTCCATGTGTTCCCATCATTCAGCTTCCACTTACAGTAAGAACACACAGTATTTGGTTTTCTGTTCCTGTGTTAGTTTGGTAAGGATAATGCCTCTAGCTCCATCCATGTCCCTGCCAAGGATATGATCGTGTTCATTTTTATGACTGCATAGTGTTCCATGGTGTATATGTACCACATTTTCTTTATCCAATCTATCATTGATGGGCACCTAGATTGATTTTTAATTAAAAAAAAAAATTTTAGTTCAGGAGTAAATGTGCAGGTTTGTTACATAGGTAAATTTGTGTCATGAGGGCTTATTATATACATAATTTCATCACCCAGATACTAAGCCTAGTGCCCAATAGTTATTGTTTCTGGTCCTCTCCCTCCTCCCACCCTCCACCCCCAAGTAAGCCCCAGTGTCTGTTGTTTCCTTCTTTGTGTCCATGTGTTCTCATCATTTAGCTCCCACTGATAAGTGAGAACATGCAGTGTTTGGTTTTCTGGTCCTGTGTTAGTGTACTAAGGATAATGGCCTCCAGCTCCATCCATGTTCTACAAAAGACATGATCTCATTTCTTTATGGCTGCATAGTATTCCACAGTGTGTATGTATCATCGTTTCTTTATCCAGTCTACCACTGATGGACACCTTGGTTGCTTCCATGTCTTTGGTATTGTGAATAATGCTGCAATGAACATACGTATGCATGTGTCTTTATAACAGAACAATTTATATTCCTTTGTGTATATACCCAGTAATGGGATTGCTGGGTCAAATGGTATTTCTGTCTCTAGGCGATGTTGAGGAATTGCCACACTGTTTTCCACAATGGTTGAACTAATTTACAGTCCCACCAACAGTGAAAAAGCATGCCTTTATCTCCATAACCTCATCAGCATCTGTTGTTTTTTGACTTTTTGATAATAGCCGTTCTGACTGGTGTGAGATGGTATCTCCTTGTGGTTTTGATTTGCATTTCTCTGCTGATCAGTGATGTTGAACTTTTTTTCATATGTTACAAACTCTTTTGATTGTAATACCTGGAATTATCAATCTTTGAAAATCCTTGGGGACAAGTTTCAGGCAGAGAGGTAAGCAGAGATCAGGGAGGACCCTGCCAAGGGAGCCAAAGGGATGAAAGGGCATCAGGGCAGGTATTTGGCCAGTCCAAGTACTGCAGAGAACAGTGCCAGGTCCTGGGAACAGAAAGATCAGTAAAACATGGCTTCGTGGCACATCAAGGATGAACTGCTGGGAGCATTATCTGTAGAAAATTTTAAAATAACAACAAAACCAACTCAAAAATCAATGCTTTTGGCTGGGTGCAGTGGCTCATGCCTGTAATCCCAGCACTTTGGGAGGCCGAGGCAGGTGGATCACAAGGTCAGGAGATCAAAACCATCCTGGCTAACATGGTGAAACCCCATCTCTACTAAAAATACAAAAAATTAGCCGGTCATGGTGGTGAGTACCTGTAGTCCCAGCTACTTGGGAGGCCGAGGCAGGAGAATGGCGTGAACCCAGGAGGTGGAGCTTGCATTGAGCTGAGATTGCGCCACTGCACTCCAGCCTGGGCGACAGAGTGAGACTCCATCTCAACAAAAAAGAAAAATCAATGCTTTTTATTATTGTCAGGCACTGGCAACTCTAAACAATGTCAGTGATAAAATACTTTTCTCTCAAAACATCTCTTATTAGTCTAACTTCTAATCAATTGATTACTGAGTTTTAATTATATATGTAAATTAATATTAGCGGGTTTTTATTCTGTTTTCTATATTTTAATAAATCGTGTATTGTACATGGAAGATATTCAGAGAATTCCCAGTAATATAATTGCTACATCTGTTTGTTTTGAGTATAAATTTGTAGCAATTTGTTTCAATGTGCTTTGGGCTCAGTGTGTCTCCAAACCTTTGGTATCACATATTCCTGCATTTAAACAGAAGATCTAAAATTATAAATGGTAATGTAGGGATTGTAAAGATGAAAAATACAACTTGAGTTATTTTAACTCTGCCGTTCTCTGTAAACACATGGAGTTTTTATTTGTATTTAAAATTTTTTGACTACAGAGCCATGTGAAGGCTGCTAAAATTGATCCCAAATAAACAACATAGACCTTTTTGCAATTTGTGGAATTGATTGTGCAGTGAGATTTTTATGAATTTCTGCCAAACTTACATTTCAGATCTTTCCTTTATATCTGTTACTTTGTGCAAAAGTTTCCAAAATTAATTTTTAAAACATGTCATTTAATCAACCACAAGAGAAGATAGACTGAGAAATCTGATTTTTCATCTATTGAACATGAATATGTGAAAAGAATAATTTTGATAAAGTCATTGGCAAATGCACATAAGTCAAGGAAACAGAAATGTAATGCTGTCATTCATTTCTGTGGCAGACCAATTGGTAGGTATGAATTTTTTCCTTTTGTTCAAAACATACAGTGACATAATTAAAACACATTAAGGCATCTTAATTTTTGTCTATTATAGTATTATCTTTTTAAATATTTTTTAATCTGACATGACCATATACATGAAACACAATAATAGAAAATTTCTACTTTATGCATTTCTTTTCTGGCCACTATTATTCACTTCATCTCAGGATTATTACTGAAAACAATGTCAACATATTGAGGAGGGAGGTATTAAAAAATCATCTTCTCTGCCAGGCACGGTGGCTCACATCTGTAATCCCAGCACTTTGGGAGGCCGAGGCAGGCAGATCACCTGAGGTTGAGAGTTCGAGACCAGCCTGATCAACATGGAGAAATCCCGTCTCTACTAAAAGTACAAAATTAGCTGGACATGGTGGCGCACACCTGAAATCCCAGCTACTCAGGAGGCTGAGACAGGAGAATTGCTTAAACCTGGGAGGCAGAGGTTGTGGTGAGCTGAGATCGCGCCACTGCACACCAGCCTGGCCAACAAGAGAAAACTCTGTCTCAAACAAAAAAGAAAAAAAGATCTTCTCAGGGTGTCAAATATGCTAGGTATGCTACGAAGTGGAGGGGCCTGCAACCCTGCAAGGAGAGACTTGATTCAATGAGGTTAATAAAAGGGTACGGGTGGTATGAAACGGAGTGTGCGGGCAACAGTGGAAGCACAAGGTTGCCAGTTCTCTAAGGGAAAGGGTTGGGTAGGGAGTTTCAGAAAAGACTTGACAGAGGGATTATTAGCTAGCTATGGGAGTTTGGGGTGTTCTAGGGCTACACTTCCTGGAAAATCATGAGGTTGGAAAGGCAGCTAGACCAGTGGTAAAGGATGCACTTTCCTCCACTTACAGCTTGGCAAGTTATGTAATGTCTCTGGGCTGCATAAGTAAAATGAAAAGCAAGGATAATATTAGTACCTGCCTTACTAGACTGTTGCAAAAATCAATGAGAATGGCACTGAAGATATACAGTCTGAGCCACAAAAGCCAGGCTTACATAATAGTTATGAGGAAACCTTGGAGTCGTTTTAGCAATGCCAGACTGTAACGTAAAGGAATCAGTGGGTGGCAGGGATTCGGGTTCCAGTAGATCAAACCATACTTCCTAGAAGTTAGGCCCTGAATCAACAGAGATGCTATAGAAGATGGAAGATGAGAGAAGGGAATAGACTTTGTGGATCCCACCAGACTTCCACACAAATACCAGGTTAATCTAGAGCAGTCTTCCCCATGCCCCATCAATTACTATCAATCAATCCCATCACCCTCTTCATTTTCCACATAGTGCTTGATGCTAACATCCATGCTGCTTGTTCATTTATTTGTTTATTGTCTTGCCCACCATCAGCCCCCTTCACCTTAGAATGTAACTTTACTGAAAACAGCAATCTTGACTGTCTTGTCTACTCCTGTATCTACAAAGCCTAGAATTGCTTTGCTCCTCCATAAATATTGTTAAATTAATTATTGAATTAATGCCATATATCCTCAATGCCATTTAAAGGGAAGTGATTTGAGCTCGTTTGTCAGCAGAGGGAAAGAATCCAGGAGTGGGGGAAAGCCTGACAATACTGGAGAGCAGGAATTATTCGGAGCCTAGGATCAAAAGCACCAGTGAGGGGATGAGAGTGGAAAGGATAGAGAATAGTTCTCACCCTGGATATCACATTTCATATAGAGCTGACTAATATCCCTCTACCTCTCACTCCCAGACAGCTGGACTCTGAAATTCATGTGATTAGGCACATGCTGTCATTAATCATCTTTATAAAATAGCTCAAAGAAAATTACACCCAGCAAGTAGCCATCCAACCTTGTTATGGTCCTCGCAAATTTCCCTTCAGGTTGGTTTGCTTCCTAAAATAAGCAGACCTCATCTCAGTCCTTTCAGCAACCCGAAAAACTGCAAGAGTAGTTTACGTGAAGTCTGTTTAGAAAGCTCCATATAGGAATGGAAAGGAGCTTTTGGCTGAGATAAAACAACTCATCTAAATGTAGTCAACAAGGAAGTACTCAAATCTCCAGAAATTGTTTAAATAGAAAGAAAAATCTCCTGTGGATAAGAAGTTACAGCTAGAGAAAGACTAGCAGAATGGAGAGAATTTCTGACTTCTAAATTTTTAAACAAATAAACCACCAAGACATATAGCAGTGTGCTTAAAATAAAGGCTGCAAAGTTTGCCCTGTATTTAAGTACATGAATACAGGGATAAGACCTTTCTGATGACGTTTGTCCTTAATATAGTTATTTATCTTCAGGAAGACTTCTCACTGGCACACTTGGCAAAGGTAATATTCAGCCTGTTATGACCATTGATTTGGAAATGCATAAAATACTGGAATCCACAGCAAACTGCATGATAAGCAGTAGTGAAAACTACAAGTATGGCCAGGCGTGGTGGCTCGTGCCTATAATCCCAGCAGTCTGGGAGGCTGAAGTGGGAAGATCACCTGAGGTCAGGAGTTCGAGACCAGCCTGGCCAACATGGTGAAACTCTGACTCTTCTAAAAATACAAAAATTAACTGGGTGTGGTGGCACATGCCTGAAATCCCAGCTACTCAGGAGGCTGAGGCAGGAGAATCGCTTGAACCCAGGAGGCGGAGGTTGCGGTGAGCCGAGATCTCACCACTGCACTCCAGCTTGTGTGACAGAGCAAGACTCCATCTCAAAAAAAGGAAAAAAAAGAAAAAGAACCCTACAAATATAATCAAAATATATTTATTTATTTTAAGCTCCAGGGTACACGTGCAGGATGTACAGGTTTGTTACATAGGTACATGTGTGCCATCGTGGTTTGCTGCACCTATCAACCCATCACCTAGGTATTAAGCCCAGCTTAATACCTGCATTAATACCTGCATTAGCTACTTTTCCTAATGCTCTCCCCACCATCCCCTCCCCCAACAGGCCCCAGGGTGTGTTGTTCCCCTCCCTGTGTCCACGTGTTCTTATTGTTCAGCTCTCACTTATGAGTGAGAACACGCAGTGTTTGGTTTTCGTTCCTGCATTAGTTTGCTGATGATAATGGCTTCCAGTTTCATCCATGTCCCTGCAAAGGACATGATCTCATTCCTTTTTATGGCTGCATAATATTCCATGGTGTATATATACCACATTTTCTTTATCTAGTCTATCATTGATGGGCATTTGGGTTGATTCCCTGTCTTTGCTATTGTGAATAATACTACAATGAACATACACATGCATGTATCATTATAATAGAATGATTTATATTCCTTTGGGTATATACCCAGTAATGGGATTGCTAGGTCAAATGGTATTCCCTGTTCTAAATCTTTGAGGAGTTGCCACACTGTCTTCCACATGGTTGAACTAATTTACATTCCCACCAACAATATAAAAACATTCCTACTTCTCTGCAACCTTGCCAGCACCTGTTGTTTCTTGACTTTTTAATAATGCCATTCTGACTGGCGTGAGATGGTATCTCATCAAAAGATATTTCTACAGACTTTTGTAATGGTGAAGAATGTAAGTTGAATTTCATTTTCAGTGTAATTATTATTAGTGAAATCAGATAATGTGGTAAACAAAAATATAAGTATTTTTTTCAGATAAGTTAGAAGAGGACACCTGATTGAAATAAAAAGATCTCTACATACATCCCAACCTTCCTTAGGAGTATTATTGAGTTATATCTAATTCAGGGGATCCGGACTACATTTCTCTTCTTGGCATTGTAATACTATATTTTGTCAATATTTTCAACCAGCATGACCATATATATGACACACAATAACCAAAATGTTTCACTTTCTACATATCTTTGTTTCCCAATAAATGTTTTAAATTAATTAATTTTTGCATTAAAGTCATATATCCTCAATCCCATTTAAACAGCTCATTTGTCAGTAGAAATAGTACAAGGTGTGGGGAAAGTTTGACAATATGGGACAACAAGAATTCATCAGGAATCTTCTTTCCCAATGTTTGCACTCATTCATTCAGCCAACAGTTATCAAGCTCCTACCCTGTATTAGGCATTTTCATAGATAGTAGAGATGGAGCGGTCAGCATCATGAAGACTCTCCCTTTCTATAGCTAAATTCTGAGGGAAGAGGCAAATAATAGGGTAATAGTAAAAAGGGAAAGCCAAATGATAACTGATATGCAGGTTACTAAACAGAAAGCTCGGCCAACTGCAATAGTATGAACTATTGCATACTATTTGCATGTACCTGTTTTGCAAATAACAGCAGTTTTGGAGGCCAAGGCAAGTGGATTGCTTGAGCCCAAGAGTTCAAGATCAGCCTGGGCAATATGGCAAAGCCCCACCACAAAAAAAAAAAAAAATTAGCTGGGTGTGGTGGTACATGCCTGTAGCCCCAGCTACTAAGGAGGTGGAGGTGGGAGTACCACCTGAGCCCAGGAGGTTGAGGCTGCAATGAACCATGAGTGGGCCACTCACTGCCTCACTGCACTCCAGCCCAGGCAATAGAGTAAGACTCTATCTTAACAGGAGAAGGAAGAAGGAAGAGAGAAAGAAGAGGAAGAAGAAGAAGAAGAAAAAGAAAAGAAGGAGAGAGAGGAAGGAGGAAGGAGGAGGAAGGCAGAGGAAGAAAAGAAAGAAGGAAGAAAGAAGAAGGAGGAGGAGAAAAAAGAAGATGGGGAGGGAGGGTGGGAGGAGGAAGGAGGAGGAAGAAGGAGGAAGAAGAAAAGAAGGAAGAGGGAAGAGGAAAGAAGAAAGAAGAAGAAGAAAGTAGTAATAGTGAATGGCTGGTGACCACTTTCAATAGGGTGGTCAGGAAAGGCCTCCTGCCGAATGTAACATTTAAGATGAGGCCTGGATATTAATGAAGAGCCAGGTGTGCAAGCACCTAGACAAAGAGACTCCAGGCAGAGAGCACCCCTGCAAAGGTACTGAGGAAGAAAAAAGCTTGTGATTTTTCAGGAATTGAAAGAAGGCTCATATAGCTGGTGCATGGTAGTTAAAGTAGGGAGTGGTACAAAAAGTGTAGAGGTAGGCAGCAGCTGAATCACATAGGGCTTTTTCTTTCAGGATGAGGCATTTGAATGCAGCTATGGTCTGAATGCTTGCACCTCCCAAAATTCATAATCCCTTATGTAATAGCATAATCCCCAATGTAATAGCATTAACAGGTGGGGCCTCCAGGAGGTGATTAGGTCATTGAGGGTAGAGCCTTTGTGAATGGGATTAGCATCTTTATTAAAGAGGCCCAAGGGAGCTTGTTCTCCACCTCTACCATGTGAGAATGTAGCCAGAAGGTGCCATCTGCAAAGCAGAGATCAATCCCTCACCAGACACCAAATCTGCCAGCACCTTGATTTTGGACTTCCCAGACTCCAGAACTGTGGGCAATAAATTTCTGTTGTTCATAAATTATCCAATCTAAGTTGTTAAGTTAGCCAAAACAGACTAAGACAGATGCTAAATGTAATGGGCAGCCATTGGAGGGTTTTTTGGAAACAGAACATGCATCTTTAAAATATTCTGGCAGCTTCATGGATAATGGACCATGGGGAAGCAAGAGAGGAAGCAGTGGGGGGCCATCTGGAAGGAAAGAGATGCTAGTGGTTAAGAGGAGAACTGAGACAGTGGAGATGCTAAGAACTATTTGGGATGTATTTTGGAAAGCCACAAGGTGAATAAATTGGGTAGAAGTTTAATAGCAAAATAGAAATCAAAGATGTCCAGGTTTTTGCTGAGCACAGATGGTGGTGATTCCATTCACTGATATGAAAAAGACTGGGGAAGGCTGGTTGGGAAGGAGTATCAAAAGTCCTGTTTTGAACAGATTAAGTTTGAAATGCCTATTGGACATTCAGATGAAGATTCCCAGTAAGCAACTAAGTTTTCAGATCTAGACAGAGTTCAGGAGCAAGGTCAAAAGAGAGAGATACAGATTAAGGAATCATCAACAGTTGGTATTTAAAGCAATGAAACTGGAAAAGCCTATCCAGAGAGAAGGCAGAGAGAGAAGATAGAAAAGGCTGAGGCCAAAGCTCTGGAGCACAACATTTAGAAGCTCCAGAATAGTAAGAACAAGGAAGAGAAACCAAAGAATAATTGGCAAGGTAGAAGGGAAACAAAGGACTGTGGCATCGTGGAAGTTTTCAAGATTAAAGTTTCAAGAAGGGGCATATAGTCAACCTTGGCAAACATCATACCAAGAAACTGACTACAACAAAGACAAAGAATTGCTAAATATTTGGCAAGATTTCAGTCAGCAAAGACTTTGAAGAGAGCTGATCCACTGGAGAGGGATCAGGAAAAAACAGGAGGTGAGAAAGTGAAAACATTTTGTTTCAATAACTCTTTTAAGGACTTTTCAGATAAAGCTAGGCTGGGAATTAAGTAAGCCCAGTCCAAGAGACAATATGTCATAAAGACAGTGGTGATACTAGAGACCCAGCCTGCCACTGTTCCACTCAGCTTCAGCCTAATGTGGCCATAAAGGAATTGTAGCCCAGTGGGTCAGATTTCTGATTTTTTAAGAAAATCTCGACAGCTATATTTTTATTTGAAATCTCTCGATTGTTCCATGTTTACTCAATTTATTTAAAAAAAAAAATCATGACAATCAAACAAATCCATCTTTAGGCCAGATGGTTTGACTAATGAAAATCCCTGGTCTAATGATTAGAAGTAGAAGGGAAGGAGGAGGCCCATCCTCTGCTCTCAATTCTCTACCTGTGTTCTCATTCTGAGTAATATCCACCTCACATACTTAGTTTTCTATATTCTGTTCTAAGAATTTTAACTACTTTATTTTTGTCTAAATGATACCAAATAACTAGTTTTACCATTTCTCAGTTCAATTGATTAGTTGTTTGATTTATTCAATTAAATATTTATTAAACCAGCACTAAGCAAGTAGAAAAGAAAATTAAAAGCAATAACATTTACAATAGCAGAAAATAAAATATCACACACCTAAGAATAAATCTAATAAAGGATGGGCAAAGTTTCTACACACAAAAAAAAAATGCCTACAATTTTTGGAGAAAGTAAAACTGATGTTAAATAAATGGAAACATACTGCATGTTCAGCAATTAGAAGATTTAATATATAAAGATATCAGTTCTCTCCCAATTACTCCATTGATTCAATAGTTCATCTTGAGGAAAGCAATCTCAATCAAAATCCCAGAAGGTTATTCTCATGGGAATTGACAACAAGATTATAAAATTTAAATGGAAATGCAAATGGCCATGAATGCCATGGGAATTGAAGAACAAAGTTGGATAGCAAGATCTACTATAAAAGCTACAATAATTAAAACATTGTGGTATTGGCACTACACTAGACAAATTAACAGTAGAACAAGATAGAGAATATAGGAACAAGCCCACGCATACAGAATCACTTGAATTAGGACAAAGCATAGCCTTTTCAATACATGGTGCTGGGACAACTGGAAATTCATTTGAAAAAAATTGAATTGGACCCCATATACACAAAAGTCAATTCCAGTTATGTTATAGTTCTAAGTTGAAAGGTGAAATAAAGTGTCTACAAGAAAACATAGGAGAATATTTTCATGACCTTGTAGTAGTCAAAGATTTTTAAACAAGACACAAGAAATATTAAAGTGCCATAAAAAAAGATTGCTTGGGCGTGGTGGCTCACACCAGCACTTTGGGAGGCTGAGGTAGGCGGATCACAAGGTCAGGAGATCAAGACCATCCTGGCCAACATGGTGAAACCCCGTCTCTACTAAAAATACAAAAATTAGTTGGGTGTGGTGGTGCTCGACTGTAGTCCCAGCTACTCATCTACTCATGGGGCTGAGACAGGAGAATCCCTTGAACCTGGGAGGTGGAGGTTGCAGTGAGATGAGATCTCACCACTATACTCCAGCCTGGGAACAGAGTGGGACTCTGTCTCAAAAAAAGAAAAATTGATTAAATGGATCACATTAAAATAAGAACTTCTGTTTATCAAACACCTCCATTAAGAGAGTGAAAAAAAGCCACAGAATGGGAGAATATGTTTGCAACACCTATACCTGATAAAGGATTTATATCCAAAATATATGTGGAACCCTGCCCCTTCAAATCATAGGAAATAAAGATCAATAACCCAATTAAAGGGAAGAATGGGCAAATATTTAAAGGGCACTTCACAAAAGAGGATGTTCAAGTTACAAAAAACATATGAATAGGCTCAAGATCATTATCCATTAGAGAAATGCAAATTAAAGCCACAATGAAATCCCTGTTGAAATCCTACTACAGCTCTAGCAAAACGGCTACAATTTAAAAGACCTATAATTCCAAGCTGCTGGAAAGCATGAGGAGCAACTGAAACTCTTATCTACTACTGAGAAGAACGTAAATTGGTATAACGACTTTGGAAAACTAACAATTCCTACTAATGTCAAATGTATGCATTAGGAATTTACTCATGACCCAGTAATTCCATAATTTCTTGATCTTGGTGGTAGCATTCAGTTCATGAAAATTTATCATGTGGAACACTTATGGTCTGTGAACTTTTTTATGTATTTGTTTCGATTCCATAAATATATTCATTTTAAAAAATGCTTAGTGAGTACCTATGATGCACTAGACATAGTGCAGATATCGGGAACATGGTATAAACTAGAAGACCATGGGCCCTGCCCTCATGAAACTGAGTTGAATAAGGAATTAAATGAGCTAGCTATTTTTTAATTTGTGTACAAATAAGAGACCATCTTGAAGCTCAAAAATAGGTGTATAGAAAACTACATTTGTTGACTATTCCTTCATTTTGGTGTTTGTAAGGCATTCTGTATGTTCACTATTTCTGACACTACATTTACCATTTCCTCCTCATCCTTTGACAAAGGTAGAAATATTCTCTACTCTGTGTAAGGCTCATTTCTTCCACCTATCCTCTGAGACCTATCGTCTTACATGTATTTATCTCAATTAACACATGATATTGCTATTTTTCATTTACATGAATGTCTCCTCCACTAGACTGTGAAGTTCTTGAAATCACACAAGTACTATCATCATTCTTTAATTCTCATGCCTAGCAGAGTGCTTGAGCTATATATAGTAGGTACTTTACAAATACTAGCGGGATAGAAGAAAGGAAGGCTATAGATATACAACTTCTATATAGGATACTTACAGTATTTCATTTTTCTTATGACATATCTTAAAAATATATTTGAACAATAATCATTTAGTCAGTTCCTGGTACATAAATTTATTGAAGATGAGAATCTTCAATTTGGTGACATAAAGAGTCCCTTTCTTAAAATTTCATTTTTTACATTTATTTTTATTTTTCCATAGGTTATTGGGGTACAGTTGGTATTTGGTTACTGAGTAAGTTCTTTAGTGGTGATTTGTGATATTTTGGTGCACCCATCACCGAGCATCATACATTGCACCTAAAGTGATAAAAGACTACAAAAGATATTTGTAGTCTTTTATCACTCACCCCCTTCCCACCTCGCCCCACAAGTCCCCAAAGTCCATTGTATCATTCTTATGCCATTGTGTCCTCATAGCTTAGCTCCCACATACCAGTGAGAACATACGATGTTTGACTTTTCATTCCTCAATTACTTCACTTAGAATAATAATCTTCAATCTCATTCAGGTTGCTGCAAATGCCATTAATTCATTCCTTTTTATGGCTGAGTAGTATTCCATCATACATATATACCACAGTTTCTTTATCCACTTGTTGATTGATGGGCATTTGGGTTGGTTCCACAATTTTGCAATTGTGAATTGTGCTGTTACAAACATGTGTATGCAAGCATATTTTTCAAGTAATGACTTATTTTCCTCTGGGTAGATACCCAGTAATGGGATTGCTGGATCAAATGGCAGTTCTACTTTTAGTTCTTTAAGGAATCTCCACACTGTTTTTCACAGTGGCTGTGCTAGTTTACATTCCCACCAGCAGTGTGAAAGTGTTCCCTGTTCACCACATCCACACCAACATCTACTGTTATTTCATTTTTTGATTACGGTCATTCTTGTAGGAGTAAGGTGGTATCACATTGTGGTTTTGATTTGCATTTCCCTGATCATTAGTGATGTTTAGAAATTTTTTATGTTTGTTGGCCATTTGTATATCTCCTTTTGAGAACCGTCTATTTATGTCCTTAGCCCACTTTTTGATGCGATTGTTTGTTTTTTTTCTTACTGATTTATTTAAGTTTGTTGCAGATTCTAGATATTAGTCCTTTGTCAGATGTATAGATTGTGAAGATTTTCTCCCACTCTATGGGCTATCTATTTACTCTACTTACTGTTCCTTTTGCTGTGCAAAAAATTTAGGTTAATTAAGTCCCAGTTATTTATCTTTGTTTTATTGCATTTACTTTTGGGTTCTTGGTCATGAAATCCTTGCCTAAGCCAATATCTAGAAGGGTTTTTCCAAGGTTATCTTCTAGAATTTTTATAGCTTCAAGTCTTAGATTTGAGTCCTTAATCCATCTTAAGTTGATTTTTCTATAAGGTGAGAGTTGAGTCTTCAGTTTCATTCCCATACATGTGGCTAGAATATTACCCCAGCACCATTTGTTGAAAAGAGTGTCCTTTCTCCTGCTTTATGCTTGTGTTTCCTTGTTGAAGATCAGTTGGATATAAGTATCTGGGTTTATTTCTGGGTTCTCTATTCTGTTCCATTGGTCTATGTGCCTATTCTTATACCAGTACCATGCTGTTTTGGTGATGATGGCCTTATAGCACGGTTTGAAATCAGGTAGTTTGCCTCCAGATTTGTTATTTTTGCTTAGTCTTGTTTCGGCTATGTGGGATTTTTTTTATTCCATGTGAATTTTAGAATTTTTTTTCTAATTCTGTGAAAAATGATGGTGGTATTTCGATGGGGATTGTGTTGAATTTGTAGATTGCTTTTGGCAGTATGGTCATATTCACAATATCGATTCTATCCATCCATTAGCATGGGATGTCTTTCCTTTTGTTTGTGTTGTCTATGATTTCTTTCAGCAGTGTTTTGTAGTTTTCCTTGTAAAGGCCTTTCGCTTCCTTTGTTAGGTATATTCCTAAGTATTTTATTTTTTTTACAACTATTGTAAAAGGGATTGAGTTCTTGATTTGATTCTCCACTTGGTCACTCTTGGTTTATAGAAGAGCTACTGACTTTTGCACGTTAATCCTGTATCCAGAAACTTTGCTGAATTATTTTGTCCATTCTAGGAGCTCTCTGTAGGAGTCTTTAGGGTTTTAAGGTAAACAATCATATCATCAGCAAACAGTGACAGTTTGACTTCCTCTTTACTGATTTGGATGCCTTTTATTTCTTTCTCTTGTCTTATTGCTCTGACTAGGACTTCCAGTACTATGTTGAAGAGGAGTGGTGAGAATGGTCATCCTTGTCTTATTTCAGCTCTCAGAGGGAATGCTTTCAACTTTTCGCCATTCAGTATTAGGTTGGTTGTGGGTTTGTCATAGATGGGTTTTATTACATAGAGGTATGTTCCTTGTATGCCAGTTTTGCTGAGAGTTAATCATAAAGGTATGCCACATTTTGTTGAATGCTTTTTCTATATCTATTGAGATGATCATGTGATTTTTGTTTTTAATTCTGTTTATGTGGTGTATCATATTTATCGACTTGCATATGTTAAACCATCTCTGCATACCTAGTACGAAACCCACTTGATCATAGTGGATTATCTTTTTTATTTAAACACTTCCCAACATGTGATAGTTGAGTTGTCTCAGTCACCATGTGGCAGTCCAAACGCGGACTGTTTAGCCACTAACATTATCAAACTACTAAATATATCTAAAGTAAGTACTTTATAACCCTCAAAATGTTTTTTTAAATCCATTTTCACACTGCTGATAAAGACATACCAAAGACTGGGAGATTTACAAAAGCAAGAAGTTTAATGAACTTAGTTCCACGTGGCTAGGGAAGCCTCACAGTCATGGCAGAAGACAAGGAGAAGCAAGTCACGTGTTACATGGATGGCAGCAGGCAAAATAAGAGAGCTCGTGAAGGGAAATTACTGTTTATAAAACTATCAGATCTTGTGACACTCATTCACTATCATGAGAACAACACAGGGAAAAATTGCCCCCACATTTCAATCACCTCCCACTGGGTTTCTCCCATGACACATGGAATTGGGGGAGTTACAACTCAAGATGAGATTTGGGTGGGGACACAGCCAAACCATATCAATGTTCTTTTTTGTATCCAGTATATCATTGCTACACATTCCCCAATGTGAGTTTTCATAGCAAAATAAATCAGTGACATGACAAAAAGGAGTAAATTAGTGAGTTGGTAATTAAAAATAGCATCATCTGTAACCTAGCAATCCAGCATCCCTGGAGTTAGACAGGCATCCAATAGCCTTAGTTTTGAGATGCTTTGGAGGGTCTTCCACATTAACTTTCTTTGCCCTCAGCCTGAATGGGCCCTCAGAAGTCGAAAGTTATGACAAGACCCCATCTTACTGGCCACCATTGATTGAACAGGGCTGGACACTGGACACAAGCTGAGCTAATCAGAGACTCTTCTCTGAGAACTTGAAATTAGGATCAAGAATTTGGAATCAAGTGATTTCATCTCTCCACTTGACTAGACTTGTAACATGGGGATTTGAGAGCCATGGGGTCCCTCCCAGGTTCTGCCATGAGGACTGGGGAGCAGAAAAAAGTGAGTCTACAAACAGTAAAAATGAGACAGAAATACGGAGAGAAACAGAGGCAAGAGATGGAGGATGTGCCCTGAGTTCACAATGGCTTTCCCACTTCCAGATACTTCTGAGGCCAGGCAGTGCTTTCTGCCCTGGAGTTCATTGGATACCCATGTTCTCTTATGAAAGGGGTTCCTTTATGGGTAGCTTAAGCTGGTTTGTTTGTTTGGTTGTTTTCACTTGCAACCAAGAAATCCTAAGTAATACAAGTTCTCATTCGGTTGTCTCAGAAAGGGGCATTAGTGACTTCTAAACCTTCCATGAAGCTGACCTAGTTTTAACGAATTTTGATTTACATATGTAAAAACCCATGAACATGGTAGAAGTAAAAAAACTGAAAGTGAAAATATTCCTCTACCCTCCCTAAGTAACTATCCTTAATAGTTCTTTACATATCTTTAACAAAATGTTTATACAGATACAGATAGATGTATTGATATTTTATTTTACATAAATGGAATCATTTTATAAATGTTCTGCAGTTTGGTTTGTATACAGTAATATACCTAAGATATGTTCCCATGTCAGAAAATATGTATCTATCTTATTATTTATGAAGATTGCATAATATTCCATTGTTTGGAAGTACTATATTTAATCTCCGAGGATTTAGATTGTTTTCAGTTCTTTAGTATCACATTGCAATGTCTTGCCCATGGATCTTTGAGTGTTTTGTGAATCTGTTTGCAGTAAAACCCCCTAAATTGTAATTGCTAGCACCCATGATTTGTGCATTCTAAATTCAATAAATATTGTTTAATTGACTCCTTCCATGAGTCTAACTTTGAAGAAGGGAGCATTAAAACCTCCTGTAAGTAGAGCTAGAAAGGGTGTCGGATAGTGAGTCAGATAAAGCACAGAACACTGAAGTATGAAAGGGAATATGGTTTTGTATGACACAGGCCAAAATATGCTCAATGCTTCCTCATCTGATATGACCAAGACCAGTGAGTTCTTAATGGGCCATTTTGAGTCATCATGATATAGATTTATATTCACCCACATCCTGCCTGGTAGGGTGAGACATGACCAGTAAAACCCAGTCCCCCTGTGGTTGAGAATTTATGAACTCAGGAGAACCCTGGAGATGAGAATATTTTTTCTAAAGTTTCCCTCCCTTCCAAAAGTTCTGAACAAAATGGAAAAATGGAATTTCTCCTACCTAAGAGTTTATTTCACACTTAGTGGTTTTGAGAGCAACATTTCACTCCTCATAGGACTCTGGGGTGGCTATGACAATAATACCCATTTTACAGATGATGAAACTAAAGACAAAAAAAAAAGTGACTTTCCTATGGTACTAGAACAAGTAACTTTTAAAGCTGGATTCAAGCCAAGGGCCTCTGGCTACAAAACAGTCCTTCTTTAAAGCAATGGCACTAAGCTGAAGTAGCTGATTTTGACCCCTTAAATAAACCATTTATTTGTAGCTAGTAGAAGCCACTTGTTAAGCAATAGTTTTCCAACTGGGTATTTGGGAGCCATGTAAATACAGCTCCTGTGCATCAGCAGGAAGCTGTCAGGGTTTGAACTTTCAAGTTTCCTCTCTCACATTATTGAGTCAAAACCCATCACATGTTAGAAAAGAATCAACTCCACTTAGGAGAGAGCCGACTGAGCACAGGCTCTTAGAAAAGAGATGAGTAAATACTTCCGATAATTAGACAAAAAGTCCTAAATTAGCAAAGCTTTCTGAGAAATTTTGACATGTTAGGAAATCCTCAGAACTATAGAATTGCTTTTCTGCAATCACTTACCTTCCCCTTCCCTACCCCCAGCACATACCCATCAAGCAACCTAATGTCGGTGAGATCTGAGTTCTGTTAACAAACCAGCAGCAGTAAATGCTGACCCATGGGATGCCACTCTCTGTGTCCAGTGGCCTTGGATCTCCACTGGGAAACACAGTTCCCTCAAGTGACAAGAGCTCTGCCTTACAATCATGAGTGTTAAAAATAGATGTGTATATGCAAGAGGAACAACCATGGGAAGTGGTTTTTGGCATTTCCTGTGGTCATATGTGCATCTGTTACCCGCCAACTGATTTCTAGAATGTGATTACAGATAGCTTACAGTAACAATTTTTATACCAAATGCCCAATTAATAAAAACATATGACTCCAGAAGTACAAATAAAAGGTATGGTGAGGAATTGAAGAAATTATCAGCATGATTCAGATACTAAAATAAAATAAATCAGCACAGATTACATCGTTCTGTATTCCAGGTGTTCTCCTCCCTTCCTTCCACTTTTGATCTACACACCCTCCATCAATGATCTCATTCAGAACCATGGAATTCAGCACCATCATTACCCTGATAATACCACAGCTCCCTCTCCAGCCCTAGACCTCTCCATTGAGCTTGAAGTTTGTATAGCCAACTCCACCTTAATATCTTCAAATGACTATCTAATAAGTATCTCAAACTTGACATAAAACAGAACCTTGTGGGAGTTTCTTCTCCAGAAACCTATTTCTTTCCTATTCTTCCTGAAATGACTAAATAGTACCATCATTCACCCCGGTTCACGCACACACCTCTAACAATTTTTTTTCATCCCACCTTTTTCCTCATATCCAATCCATCAGTAGGTTGAGCGACATGTCTCCACATCCATGGCTGCTCTTCTAGTCCAAACTCTTGCTCCATCTCTTGCCTGGGTTACTAAAACAGACCTGCTTTTATTATTGATTCCTGGCAACCCATTCTCCCCTGCCAAACCCCTCCATCTTCCACTGCACTTAGGAAAAAAAACGCCTGGCCGGGCGTGGCGGCTCACGCCTGTAATCCCAGCACTTTGGGAGGCCAAGTGGGCGGATCACGAGGTCAGGAGATCAAGACCATCCTGGCCAACATGGTGAAAGCCCATCTCTACTAAAATATAAAAAATTAGCCGGGTATGGCGGCACACCTGTAGTCCCAGCTACTCGGGGGGCTGAGGCAGGGGGCTGCTTAAACCTAGGGTACAGAGGTTGCAGTGAGCTGAGATTGCACCACTGCACTTTAGCCTGGGTGACACAGCAAGACAGCAAGACTCCGTCTCAAAAAAAAAAAAAAAAGAAAAAGAAAAAGAAATGCCTTACTACTACCAGCAGTGCCATACAGAATCTAGCCTCTCCTCCTGTCTGAATTACCTCATTCCACTCCACAAATACCCAACATGCCTTGTTTCTGTTCCTCAAACGTAACAAGCTCATCCCTTAGGGCATTTGCTTCTTCCTCTACCTGGAATGCTCTTCGCCCAGATCTTCATATGGCAGGTTTCCTTTGTCATTCAGGCTTCATTTCAACAGACATCTCGCAGGCCTTCCCTGAGTACCCAAATCTATGTTGTTCCTTCTACCATTCAATCACTATCACATATATCACATTACCAGGTGTTATTTTCAACAAGGCTCCTTTCATTACCTAAAATTATCTTTGCTTCTTCTTAACTTAGTTTCCTCCATTAGAATGTAAACTCTTGAACTTAGGGGACTTCTCTGCCTAGCTCTATTTTTTTTTCTTTTCTTTTTTTTTTTTTTTTTGAGACGGAGTCTCGCACTGTCGTCTGGGCTGGAGTGCAATGGCATGATCTCGGCTCACTGCAGCCTCCCTCTCCCAGGTTCAAGTGATTCTCCTGCCTCAGCCTCCCGAGTAGCTGGGATTACAGGCGCCCACCACCACGCCCAGCTAATTTTTTTTATTTTTAGGAGAGACGGGGTTTCACTATGTTGGCCAGACTGGTCTTGAACTCGTGACCTCGTGATCCACCCACCTCAGCCTCCCAAAGTGCTGGGATTACAGGCATGAGTCACTGTGCCTGGCCTTGTCTGCCTAACACTTGACTGAATTCCTAAAGCCTGTTGAATAAACCCCTGACTGACTTAGTAGATATGGATTGAATAAATTCCTGACTTCATAGATATGGATGAAGCCTGCATGTGACTGTTGACTCAGATAGAATGAGTTTGCATGAGCAAATGAGAAAATCATTGTGTATTTGATCTCTGCCTCATCTGGAAATTTCTTCTAGAGAGAGAAGAGAAGAGTTCAGCCAGGACTACCAAAGCAGTAACAACTTCTGATAAGCAGGGGCAGTTTTGTCACAGACTTGATCCAACTTGCTTCTTCAGGTTCCCAGATATATGAAGAAACAAAGCCCATGACAGATGCATGTTTTCATTTATTCTACAAATATTCATTGAGAGCCTACAAAATTCAAGGATTGTGGTAGGTAGCAAGAATTCAGTGGTAAATGAGACAGAAATAGTCTCTGCTCTTGTGGAACTCAGAGTCTGATGGAGGAGACATATAGTTACAAAGTAACTACACAAATAAATATTTATTTTGTGATGAGATTCAGGGGAAAAACACAGGATACTATGACAGAGAGAGAGCAGGAGCAGCTCTTTCTGAGCAGGGGCAGTTCTTCAGGAAGAACTGCCATGTAAACTCACAGAAAAGAAGAACCACCACGAGGCCAACCCTTGATCCTGTCTTGTCTCCCTTCGCCTTCCCTCTACCGCCACTCCCTTTACTAGAAAGGTGATTTTCTCTATGCAAGCAGTACAAGGCTGGGTGACCCCACTGCATCTAACAGTTGGTCCTGTAGGACTTGTCTGCAACGGCATGGGAGAAAGCAGATGACCCACTTGAGCCAGATTCTCTGTGATATGCTCACCTTTGTCCTTCCTCCTACCCACTAAAAACCATTATGTAGCCAAGAACTTACCCCACTCATGAACAATACCACCATGACACCATACTAGTACTATTGTTTTATCATCATCCTCTTTGGTTAGCATTGACTTAGAGCTTCATTTGTAACACTGAGTTCCCTATGTCCTAAGCATTTGCTTTCCTGATCTCCTTCCACGTTCACCCATGTTGTGGTACCTGCAACTATTCAGGTACAGATGAGAAAACTGATGTAACTGTTGATGGACGTAAACTATTCATTTACAGATGAGAAAACTGATATGCAGAGAATTAAAGTAATGTGCGAAAGGTCACATGAGAAAGTGACAAGCTCAGAGTTAAAACCCAGGTCTGTCAGCCCACTCTCAACCACCATACTATGCCACTTCTCTATGATAGAAATAAAAAACTGGAAACTTCTCTAGAGCAATCTTATCAGCTCAGGAAGCTGAATTAGGCATATGTTATGATACTGTGATATGTTACATAATTCGAGATGAAAGGGAGGCCTCATGTATATTCAAGGCTTTGTGTTGCCTGATTTTAGCGGATGTGAACCCTTCAGGGTATCTGTTCACTAGTTACATTTTGTACTTTCAAGGCACAGTGTACTTTGAAGATAAGACCTTATTCGTTCTCAGAACATTTATCGGTCAGAAACCACTGTGATCACTTTGCAGATAAGGCAACTGAGGTTTGGGACTGACAAACCAATATGACCCAAGTCTCATAAGTTACATCAGAAGCAGATGACAGACTGCACCCCCCATCTTTCATGTTTTTGGCTGGTCATCACCCAACATCTCTAAGCTTCAGCTTCCTCATCTGCAGCATGAGGGACCTAGTCTAGGGCTTCTCTGCACACTTCCTTTTCCCCAAATTCACATCACTCAGTGTTGGTTATAGTGGTCATCAGTTAGCTCTGCCTGTCCAACAAATGTGCTCTTTTCCTTTGGTGTCCCCCTGTCTATGTGGGAAACCATTCTCTCTTGATAGCCCAAGCACAGCTCCAAGGCCAGGGGAGGACAGGATCCATTCATTGATACCTGTCCTGCATCCAAAGAAGGAAAGGTCATTTCCCAAAGGAAAATCATGGCTTCACTGACCTAAGCAAGGGGCACAGATGCTCAGTGTAAAACCCACCGACATCCACCACAAGGGACTGCTCTTCAGTGTGCCGGAGAACTTAAGCTTTCTCCAAACCTGGATGAGAGATGCCCCAGGCCTGGGTTCGGTAGGACAAGGGCCCCTTTAAACAGGAAGGCAGGAAGAGCATTCCAGAAGAAGACAGGATAAATGTAGAGTTGAGCAACTTGTGCAAGGTCATTTGAGGCTTTCAGGAGAGAAAGCAGGCCACCTGGCTCTTATTCCAAATTTCCTTCTAACCCCACTGCTCCTCTGCTCCAAAGTCTGTACCATATAACTATGTTGTCTCATTATAAAAGGAAGGTTTGTTTTTTATTTTTTAAATTTTCTGAAGGACAGTTGTTAATAAGAAATATCTTTAATGTTTCCTATTTTATTGAGAAATGAAGAAGAAAAAAAATCTGAATTTAAGGCCATTTAGAAGAGAGGAAGAAAAGATGAAACAAACGTGACACTAATAATAAAGAACACGTGAGATTATGGAAGAAAATAGCAGTGGTATCCCTCTGGACCAGAGATCTCAAAGGTGGCCTAAGGACCGATTTCGGCCATTGGATATGTTTTATTTAGCCAATACAATGGGTCTTTTTAATGTTGAATTAATTGCCAATATTTAAAAACTGAAATATTTTATATAAAAAGATTTCAGATGTGAGCGTTCACTAGAATTAAGGAATAGGCATTCCCTCTGTACACCATAAGAACTCTGTCCTCTGTGTCTCTCAAAGCATACTCTTCATTGACATTAACTGCTAGTCCCCATAGCTGTTCGAATTTTGCAACCTCTGACTTAGGTAGTTCTACAGCAGTAGCAGCAGCTGCTGGCAGGAGCTAATGTAACTATTTCCCTGAGCTTTCAGGCTTGCCCCAGAACCTGAGCTGCTCCTAAAAATGTTGTAGGAACCTGTACCATTTATCTTGTCATGCTTTGTCAGCTCTGGCTTTGAGGGAAGGAACCTAAGTCAATACCCAGGTTAGCTGAAGAAAATGTTATAGGTTATAGGTGGATTTACATCTCATTTAGGCTTCTGATGTCAGAACTGGGAGTTTAACATGAACAGCCTGAAGGAAGGTGAAGGAAGGTGAGTCAATGAGATTGAGATGAAATAAAGGAGCTCTGCCAGGCAGGGGGTCCAGCCAACTTCTAGAGACTGCCAAAGCCAGGAAGAGGCAAGGTGGAAGAAAAGGTACTGGTGAAAATATTGAGTCTCATGCAGGAACCAGAGAATAACACTGAAAAACAAGATAGGTGTCTGAAATGTTTGTACCCAGTCAAGCAAGGGTTAAGCCGTTCATTTATGAGTGCATTGAACAATTTAGACAGTTAGTAGGTAAGTTTTAGGTCATCAAATTGATTTTATTTTTCAACAAATAATTATTCCTTCATCCATTTATTCATTCAACAAATATGTACTAAACATGTTCTATATGTCAGACACTATCCTAAGCACTGAATGGCTGTGCATGAGAGACAAGTAAATGTTAAATTTTAACTTACTTTATTGTGTTTATTTGTTTTAATATATTGGTATACATTTTGGCCTAAGTCTTCCCTACATCTCTGTCATATATGACAATAAAGTCCTGGAATAGTAATTTCAGGGGTTGAATCAGCATAGCCTTTGACATAGATAGCAGACTTCCAGCATGGAAGGAAACAGCATTTAATCAGTAAAAAGCATTTGAGCACCACCCCATATTTGTTTGTTTATAAATGAGATAATGTGCATTATGTAATACATTATAAAATACACAAAGGAAATGTTCAATTTGGAAATAATGAAATTTGTTATTTATTTGTATTTATTATTTTTAAAAATAGAAGTTCTAGTATTTCTCTTCCACTCTGAAACGAAGTGTTTTGTGCACCTTCTGAGGTGTGTCATCCCACAGTGGAGACCACTGGATTAGGCTGCTGGTTCTGATTCTAACATTGTCGTAGGGCTCTATGGTGATCAGATGTTAGCATCAACAGGAATTTGGACCTTTTTAATTGATCCAATTAAGTGTATGAGGGGTCCTGGCTCACGACCTTCCCAAGGCTGTTAGAGTCCCAGGTGATCTTCTAACCCATGTCCCTCACAGAGGACAGGGTGATCTCTCCAAAATGTAAACCTGCTTATGGAACGTCACTGCTTATAGCCCTTGAGAGGCTGGCTTTGCATGTACCATAAAGCACAGGACCCTCAAGGTGTCCTCCAAGGCCGGCCTCTGCAGCTGTGCTCCCTCAGCCCACCCCTATTGATTGCCTCCCTCCACTCCAGACCTCCTTCAGGTGTCCAGGGGCACAGAGGATTTTTAGGGCATGGAAACTACTCTGTATGAAACTATAATGTGCACACATGCCTTTATACATTTGTCCAAACCCATAGAATGAACAACATCAAGCATGAACTCTGATGTAAACCACGGACTCTGGGTGATAATGATGTGTGAATGCAGGTTCATCCGTTGTAACTAATGTACCACTTTGGTGGTGAGCATTGATAATGGAGGAGGCCATGCATGTGTAGGACCCAGGGGTATTTGGGAAATATATCTGTACCTTCCTCTCAATTTTGCTGTGAATCTAAAACTGCCCTAGAAAAATAAATTCTTCTAAATAAAGAATATATTAAATAGTAAACATAATGTTCAATGATGATAAACAAGCTAAATAAAAATAGTAGGAAAACAGAAGTAACACCATAAAATAGTAACACATTAGAAATATGAGTAGTTAATATTTATATAATGGTGACTTTTTGTTAGGCATCATTTCAGAAGCTTTACATATATTAACGCATTTAATTCTCACAACCACCCTTACAAGTTAGATTCTATTATTATCCCCATTTTATAGACAAGGAAACTGAGACATGTTGAGTTCATAACATGTCTACTATCTCACGTGTAAGTGACAGAGCCAGAATTCCAGCCCAGGGTCCCTAACTCCAGCCTCTGAGATCTTAACCACTGTACTGTACTAGCATGTTTAGTAATACGAAAATATGTTCATATATTGTGACATCTGTTCTTTTAAAGAGCAAATTCATTCTCACCCATGATCCATAAGGAGCTTAATTCCAAATTTTTATTGTTATGACATTAAGAAAGAGCTGTTAATCTTTGAGGATAAAGAAGTGTCTTGAAAGGGAATGACTGTCCTAACTTTCTGTTACTGACAAAGCTGGTCCTCACCCCCCCTCACCCCCCAATAAAAGGTCTTTCCCTCTTCAGTGCCAGAAAGTCAATATACAGAACAGAAAGTGAGCATCAAGCAGTACCAGCTTCATTCAATGGCCATGAAATTGAGAAGCAGGAGCTTGGCTCACAAATCACCCTCTTAACTTGTGAAAGCCAGGAAGTCACAGATACAGGGCATCTCTAATAACAGGGTCAGTCATTAAAAGCAAAGAGAAGAATATTCACATCTTTTTTGGAAATGGGTGGAAAACTCAGAACCAGAGTTGCCACCTTCCTTTTTGTCATTTTGTGGATTCTTCTGTCATTGTCATGGTGATTGTCAACTGTCATGGTGCTCATGGGAATGTCATTTAGCATGGAAATTATAATATGAAGTTCCAGGTTCTTCAGAAGTCAAGTAAGCTGCCATCTTGGATCCAAAAAGTCCCAGTCGATTTGGTCAAGAGGGAGAAATTTTGACCTCAGGCATCCAGTTCCCTAAAGATGAGCAGAGTTAAGGTGGGGTAGAAATTTACCTAGTCAAATGGGCATTACACTGGGTAATATTTCTAGTGGTGTAGATGAATGCCACCCAAATATTGTAACTCTTTATAGAAGATTTGTTTACTCAGCAAATTTGTGTTTTATGTCTGTCAGGTATGAGGCACTGCTAGGAACGGGTGGATTCATCAATGTTTCAAATAAGCATAGTTCCTGCCCTCAAGAAGCTTATAGTTTTGTAGAGAATATAGACAATAAACACCCAACTCCTTATTAATTACCACTGTGAAAGGAGTTACAGAAGAAACATCAGGGTTCAGAGAGAGGCCAGCCATACTTGGTCAGTAGGATAAGAGTGCCTCTTGCCCTCCACTGGTGAGCATCTCACTGACTGCAGGGAGGCTGTGGAGACTGAACCTCAAGCATGTGTTTGATCCACTGGCTAGAGAAGAGACTTCTTTTGATCAAATCCTGCCACCTGACACCAGCCATGTGACCTTGGGCAAGTTATAGCACCTCTCAATGCCTTCATTTTCACATCTGTAAAATATGTATAATAGTAACACCCATCTCATTAATGTGTTGTGAGGATTAAAGAGAAAGTAATTTGATACCAGTTTGAACTGTGCCTAAAAGGTAGTCCACACTAAATAAGTATTAACTACTATCATTATTAGAAGTAATATAATAATATTGTCTTAAAACTAGGGATCTGAATGTAATAAAATTGAGAAAATATTAAATATAATAAAACTATGCACATAATAAATACTAAATAGAATAAAATTGGAAAGATAGTAAAGAGGATATCAACATGTGGAAATACTTCAGGCTGATAACCAAGATGAATTTCATACCAAATTGCTAATGTGTCTGCTCAATCACCTACAAGATCTGCTGAAATGGCTCTCCTAAAAATGTCCCCATATCTCTTCACGGTCATCCTGCGTCAGAATTTCCAGAGTCAGAGAGACAAGAGTCTATTTTGGCTTTTCCCTGAAACTTAATCGAGTGTAGCTGGTGTTTTAGACATTGTATCCTGATAGTTTAGCCCCTAATTAAGTTATTTAGGGTTTTTAGGAAGGGTCTTGGATTCCCCTCTTTTGCTAATTTTTGATGTATTATTATTAAGTGATTGTAAACGTCATTAGAATTCTATATATTTACATGTAAATTTAAAATATTTGTGACTTTAGTATTTAGAACTACTTTAAAACAAAACCGTGTACAAGCCTATCCATATTCTTTCAGTTTCATTGTGGCTGGATAATATGTTGCCTTGAATTTTACCTGTTACTTGCCCGGCTTCTGGATTTCCAGTATCAGAACATTAGCGGTTCATATTTTCCATACAAAATAGAAAAAGTCATAATGGAGTGAAACTCCCTGGGAGATTCACCCTTCCTTCCAGTGTGGTGTCTCAGCAAATTCCCAGGCATATCACAGGATGGGAAGGATGGGGAAATACTCACCTAGGGCACTTGCAAGGAGATAAGAACGGGAGGGCAGAGGGAGTTGGTCACCACGCTTGAACAAAGGGGGAAAAATATGTACGCCTCTCATGAGTCATCAGGGAAAGTATCTAGCATGCTCAGGGGCCTCCTGAACTTTGAAACCTGGATTTAATACAGACATGAATATGGAAAGTCACTCTTTGTGCAACGCTTTCATCGCCACCTCCGTTTTGCCTCTTTCATCTCAGTTAAGAGATACAAGACAGGTTCTTGTAATGGCTGCCTGTGATTGCCATGCTAACAAAACTGTTTACATGGAAATTAGGAATCCCATGTAGAATTCCAGAATCAAAGGGCTTGTGCATATGGTAATCAAGAAAATGTATTTATTTCCACATTATTGTGCCCATATGGTTATGATTCCATCTGCGTGCTAATTCTAATGCCATTCTTTCATGAGATATTTAATAGTGCTCAATATCATTGACTGTTTAGTAGGCAGTAGAATTAGAGTTCCAATTATATGAGGTCATAGCACTGGCTACATGAGTGACCAGAAATATGACTTATAGGGATTCCAGAAAACACATACACACACATACACATACACATGCACGTATGCATACATGTATGCATTCATCAGGTTCCTGATGAAGAGGCTACCACTTCTAAACTAATAAATGTCATGTGGACAGATACCTCCTTAGTAGCTGGGCTCATGCCATCCATGCCCAGAAAGGGGGCTAGAATCCCACAGAAAAAGCAGAAGATTATGCCCTCTTAGGAACTATAGTCCATCCTCCCAAGGTTTTTTCCCCTTTAAGCAAATCCTCCCCACAAAAGAAAGATATGTTTATTTGTATTTTCAGTTAAGTTGACTATTTATCCACATTTCCTGCTGATGAGTCATTTATGCAGTTTACTGAAAAAAATAAATTGGTCACTAAAGCACTGCAAAATTAGGGTTCAAAGACGCAAAACTGACGTAAGCATCAAATAGGTATGGGTTAAGAATTTAATCAGCAAATAGATCAGTCAGCACACTAGGGCAGTACTCACACAGAGACTGAGTTTTGTTTTATTCTTTTCCAAGAGATCAGCCAACCTGTCTGGAGCACCTCTGTTGATTTTGCTCATCAGATACTTGTAAACAGAGCAAACAGAAATATTTGATCAAGAAACCAAGCCCCACTTGCCTGGAATCAAGTGTGAGAAAATATCTTGGGTTTACTCCTGTGATGCCTGTGTAAAAGTTGCACCATTTGTCTGTAAATAAGAGGCCTGAGTTTAGCAGAAGATCATAGGAAAATGGCGTAAATGCACCATGTTTACAATGTGCAAAGGCAGAGAGAAGCATCAGCCCTCAGCATGAGATTGCTGGTTATGTATGTTGGGGAGTAAATAGGAGATCCCCATAGACCTCTAAAGAGGCTAGGTAGGCTGGACATGTTGGCTCTTGCCTGTAATCCCAATACTTCAGGAGGCCAACGTGGGAGGACTGCTTGAGCCCAGGAGTTCAAGATTACAGTCAGCTGTGATTGCATCACTACACTTCAGCCTGGGCAGCAAAGCAAAATGCTGTCTTTTTTAAATAAACAAATAAAATGTAAAAGTGGCTGGGTCTGTGTTCTGTATACAGACTCATTTGCCCTCTTCTCAAAAACTCATCTGGTTGCAAAACTGGAGGATGATTGTTATTTTTATTCCTTCTTCTGGATACATTTTTAACCAACATTAGAAAAATCAACCAGAGAGACAGATATCCATATTCACACAGTAGCTTCAGTAAAATATCTAGGATGGTCAAAACTGTCACCAAGGAACCTTTAGAAATGGATACTAATAACATGTACTTAGCATGTGCTAGGTACCACATATATTACCTGCGTTAATTAATCCTCAGAACCATGGAAGAGTTACCATTATTATTCTCAACTCATGGATGAAGAAAATGAGACATAACTTTGCCAACATCCACAGCAAATAAAGGGTGGCCCATCTTGACTCCAAGTTCAAGGTTTTAGCCACTACTATGCTGTCTCCCATTGAAGATGATTCAAGCACACCTGCATCATATCCGGCTGGTTGTGTTATATCCAATCCTTATTTTGCAAAGAACCAGTTCTCCAATTAAAAGTCTCTTAATATCACCCTAAATCTACAATCCATAAAGCACACCTTTGAATTGTCATATACATTTTCTTTAATGAACAAAGAGAAAACTTTGAAATCTTGTTCAATTGTTTGAAACAATGACCTCCACATGTTGCCTAACCTAACAGGTGAAGTGATACAATCATCTTATAGCTCCAGTTCTTTATCTGCTATTACAGCCTCCAGCGTTTAACAAACTGTCACAATGTAAATCCCACAAGGTTCTCTAGAGCTCACACAGTTCTGTGTCCGCCAAGCACTGAGCCATGTTTATTGTGTATGTTCACACTGGTCTCAGGTGCCCCAGGTGTCTTGGCTCCCCTGAAGGGAACAGACATTCCTGCTCCATTCTTTTTCTCCTTTTACAAAAACTATTTTCAAATACCCCCTCCATCCACCTGCCCCTACAACCTCATTCTTCTCAAATTTGCATGCTTCAACAAGTGCAATACTGTTGAACTGCAGTAAAAGTTTCACTGTTTCCCAAGGCAGATGGTGCCTATAACTTCACCAAGGCCTGAGAAAAAAAGATCAGCTTTAAAAGTCAGGCGCTGGGCTGTCTCCCTTGCCATGTTGTCTGCTTGAGCATTCCCTGGTACCCCACTATCTATAAAGGATGACTAGTGCTGAAAGGAAGAGAGGAGAATGACCCACATTAGCCTCTATTTTCTAAAGCTAAGTTTAAAATACTTGCAATAGATAATCAAAAGAACTGGGAATATAACTCTGATCATAGCAGTTTTCATCTGATTTTCTTTGCCTTCCAGAAAAATACCTGAAAACAGGAGGTATGCAATAAGTAATTGCTGAATAAATAAATGGATGGTGCATGGGTAAATGAATGAAAACGATCTTCCCTCCATTCTGTTCCACTTTGGGTGGCCAACTTCCCTGCAGACTTCAAGCCTTAGCTTAAATATCACTTTATCCCAAAAGGATTTTTGTAACTGCCCCCCCCCACCACCAAATTAGATCAGTTCCTCCATACTTTGCTCTTTCTTTCATTATGCTAATCCCTGTAATAATTCATATAACGGTTATTTTAAGTACTTATTTATTGCCACTCTCCCTTCTAGAACATAAACTCCCTGAAGGAAAGGATGGGGCCTGCTGTATTCCCTGCTCTACCCAGCATCCAGCAAGTGCCTACCATCAATTATGCACTTGGTAAATATTGTTGAACAAATGACCGAGGCTGCTATATAACAGATATTTAATCTAGAAAGCTCTGCGGTCAGTCTAGAGAGTAGCATGTATCCTCATGGTGCATGAAATACACCAAAAAGTTTTAAAATCTCTTGCAGGGACTCTTCTTCCTGACCTTTTTTTTTTTTTTTTTTTTTTTTTTTTTTTTTTTTCCACTGGACTGCCTGACAGAGGTTTCTGTTTTCCTCATGCCCTGAGCATCCACACAGCTGCACACTGAGCACAGACTTATTCATAGGCAGCTTCCTGTCACATGAGGGACTCCAGATTAGTTTTCTGCCACAGCCAACAGACTCGAAGGGCCCATGCCCACCTCTGCTGGTCCGCAGGTTCAAACGCTGCTGCCTGCGCAGTTGAGCCCTGGCCCCTCGGTTGCCTTCTCCCACCACTGTGGGAAGGAGAGAGTCGGGTTCCCCACATGCCTGCTACTACCAGGAATGGGGTGAAGAAGAGGGTCACTGACCTGGCTGTAAGAGGGCTTTCTGCGAGGGAATCTGGGACAGGGGCCCAGTGCGCTGGTGGGGAGTCTGACTGGGGCACTTATTCCTGGGTTGACATTAAAAGGAGCACCCCGTAGTTCCAGTTCTATTTCCCTCACCATCCACTAATACCCAGCTTCCTCCATGCAGGGGATGGGTAAACTGTGTCACTGGTATTTAGGAACTAATCTAATTGCATCAAGCCAGAGAGCCCTAACTCTGTACTTACTCACTTTCTCATCTGGGTAAGCCCCTTAACAGCCCTGAGCCTCAGTTTCCTCACTGTGAAATGGCAATAATGCCTACCTGTTTGTGCTATGATCGGAATCCAGGATTCATAAATAATAATAATAAACAACAATGTGTGAGCACTTACAATGTGCCAGGCATTGTGTGATCAACTCGAGATGTGTTTAATCCTCACAACTTGCTTCTGAGGGAGCACCTCTTATATTCCCATTTTTATAGATGAGGGAACTGAGGCTGCAGAGGAGTTGTGCACCTGCCCAAGGTCACCTGGCTGGAACATGATGACAGAATCTGTATGACTTTCCATTAGTGCAGAGGTTCTGAGCTTGGACTCGGAAGTCCAACGGTGTAGTTTACAATCCAGCTGCACAGCATACTGGCTGGGTGACCTTCCCCTGTTCACGCACTCATTTGCCAGCCTGGCCAAGCAGCTCTGTGAAAGGGATCTTCCAGGAAGCATTCTGCTCACCTTGATGGTTGCCCAGCCAAGGGACTGGTTTGCAATTTATCGGGAGCTCCATTCACTGGGAATACAGCCACATTCACAGTTCTTTCATTACCCACCTCCCCAAATTATAAAGGCAGTGTTCTAAGTTAGGCTTTTAATGCAGTTCACTGTTCCCGCATATCTCAGGTTGATCTTCTTCCAGACATAAATAAGTCCTCATGGTGGACTGAATATAAGTAGCTGGATATACGTTTATTTATGTATGTATTTATTTATTTATTTATTTATTTATGAGATGGAGTCTCGCTGACTGCACTCCCAGGCTGGAATGCAGTGAGGTGATCTCAGCTCACTGCAGCCTCTGCCTCCTGAGTTCAAGTGATTCTCAGCCTCCCAAATAGCTGGGATTACAGGAATCCACCACCACGCCCAGCTAATTTTTGTATTTTTAGTAGACACAGGGTTTCACCATGTTGGCCAGGCTGATCTCGAGCTCCTGACCTCAGGTGATCCACCAACCTCAGCCTCCCAAAGTGCTAGGATTACAGGCATGAGCCACTGCACCCGGCTGAATATACATTTTATAACTGACCTCATTATTCTAGTTTTCTAGAGAGGACCAAGAAGTGGGTGGGGCTTGCTGCTGCCTGCAGAACTGTCTGCTTCTCACTGCCATGACAGTAGAATAGGAGGGTGATATGGTTTGGCTGTGTGCCCACCCAAATCTCATCTTGAATTGCAGCTGCAATTCCCACATGTTGTGGGAGGGACAAGGTGGGAGGTAATGGAATCATGGCTGAGGGTCTTTCCCGGGCTATTCTTATGATAGTGAATAAGTCTCAGGAGATCTGATGGTTTTATGGTGGGGAGTTTCCCTGCACAAGCTTTCTCTCTTTCCTGCCGCTATGTAAGACGTGCCTTTTACCTTCTGCCATGATTGTGAGGCCTCCCCAAACACATGGAACTGTGAGTCCAATAAAAACGTCTTTTTCTTTATAAATTACCCAGTCTTGGGTGTGTCTTTATCAGCAGCATGAAAACAGACTAATACAGAGGGCTATGAAGTAAAATTGCCCATAAGAATCAGACCAGTCTCAGCCGGGCCCAGTGGCTCATGCCTGTAATCCCAACACTTTGGGAGGCCGAAGCAGGCAGATTACTTGAGGTCAGGAGTTTGAGACCAGCCTGGTCATCATGGGGAGACCCTGTCTCCACTAAAAATACAAAAACTAGCAGGGCATGGTGGTGCACACCTGTAATCCCAGCTACTTGGGAGACTGAGGCAAGAAAATCGCTTGAACCTGGAGGCAGAGGTTGCAGTGAGCTGAAATGGCGCCATTGCACTCCAGCCTGGGTGACAGGTGAGACCTCGTCTCCAATCATCATCATCATCATCATCATCATCATCATCATCATCATTACACCAAATAGTTAATGCTTATCTGGGTATCTTGGTAAATTGTCTGAAGTCCAGTTTCACCTGGAATTGCCAGTTTATTAAAATTTGCTTTCAGAAAGAAGATAGTAACTTCGTGGGACAGATGTATAAATTAGCTTGTATGAGTGATTATTTCACAGTGTATACAAATGTCAAGTAATACACCTAAAATACATGTAATTTTTATTAGTCAATTTTATCTCAGTAAAACTGAAAAAGAAAAAGAAAATGTTGGCTCATGCCTGTAATCCCAACACTTTGGGAGGCCGAGGTGGGTGGATCCTGAGGTCAGGAGTTCAAGACCAGCCTGGCCAAGATGGTGAAACCCCGTCTCTACTAAAAATACAAAACTTAGCCAGACGTGGTGGCGGGCGCCTGTAGTCCCAGCTACTCAGGAGGCTGAGGCAGGAGAATGGCGTGAACCTGGGAGGCAGAGGTTGTAGTGAGCTTAGATCATGCCACTGCACTCTAGCCTGGGTGACAGAGCGATACTCTTTCTCAAAAAAAAAAATAAAATAAATAAATAAAAAACAGTGTGCTTTCAGTGTTACTGGATATTTTGAAGTCATGGATATACTGCAGGAGACAGAATCCCACTAGGTTGTCCCAGGCTATGCCAACCCTGCTCACCTCAAAACCAAACCGCCCTTCAACCTAAGACGAACGCACTTCTCAAGCCGGAAGAGATGCCTTTGTCGAATTGATAAAGGCAAATGAAAAGGAAAGCTTTGGACCAAATGATAATTTCAGAATGATTCTACTTTTAAAACAAATGCAAAAAAATGTGTTTCTTCAATATGTTTACAACAATACAGGAACTATATGACTGGCACTGTGCTAGGTGCTTCACAAGTCATTATTTAAGTTTTACAGGAAGCAACTGAATTAGAGAATATTCTTCTCATTTGCAGATAAAGAAAGTAAGGCCCTGAGAGGTTCAGGAACTAGCTCACCATCACAGAGCCTCTGAGAGACAGACAGGACTCAGATGTAGCTCTGTCAGACCCCAAAGTCAAGCCTTCCTGTATGCCTTCCTGAAAACTGGATTGATTTTATCTCGTGAGCTGAGAAGTCCTTCATTCCTGCCAAGAAATGGCTTCAAAGATTATTTGAACAAGGAGAAGCCGACAATTTAATAACAGGAGAGCACTGTGAACATTTTTGGTTATGTCTATACAAGAAGGGATGGCTACTGGTGGAAAAGGGAACATTTCAGTCTAATAATTGAGTTTATCTGCATGACAACAAGTATAACTGGTTTGACTGATGTTGTCAATGAGCCATATGGCAGGGGAAGAGACCCAGTTTGGCAGTTGAAGCAACTAGTTAAATTGACCGAACTTTTCACTTTTCAAATTGTCACTGTGGTACCATTTAGGCAGAGCCAAGAAACTCAGCTTGGAGGTGTCCCACATTTGCATGAACACTGCTGTGTGGCTAACTCATTTCCTAGAACCATAAGTATGATTTAGAAAAATCAAGTTTGAGGTCTTTTCCGTTTTAGGAACTTTCAGGATGTTGAAAGTCATTTGTTTTCACTTTCATTTTAAGTTCAAGGGTACATGTGCAGGTTTGTTGCATAGATAAACTGGTGGTATGGGGGTTTGTTGTACAGATTATTTCATCACCCAGGTATAAAGCCTAGTGTCCATTAGTTATTTTTCCCAATCCTCTTCCTCCTCCCTCCCTTCACTCTCCAATAGGCCCAAGTGTGTATTGTTCCCCTCTATGTATCCGTGTGTTCTTATGAGTTAGCTCCCACTTACAAGCAAGAACATGCAGCATTTGGTTTTCTAATCCTGAGTCAGCTCGCTAAGGATAGTGGCTTCCAGTTCAATCCACGTCCTTGCAAAGGACATGATCACATTCTTTTTTGTACCTGCACAGTATTTTATGGTGTTTATGTACCACATTTTTTTCTCCAGTCTACCATTGATAGGCATTTAAGTTGATTCCATGTCTCTGCTATTGTGAATAATGTTACAGTGAACATACGCATGCATGCGTCTTTATAATAGAATGATTTATATTCCTTTGGGTATTGCATTAGTCCGTTCTCATGCTGCTATAAAGAACTGCCTGAGACTGTGTAATTTATAAAGAAAAGAAGTTTAATTGACTCATGGTTCTGCAGGGCTAGGGAGGAGTGAAGGGGGAAATCCCTTATAAAACTGTCAGATTTCATGAGAACTTACTTACCGTCACGAGAATAGCATGGAGGAAACTGCCCCCATGATTCAGTTACCTCCCACTGGGTCCCTCCTACCACACATGGGGATTATGAGAACCACAATTCAAGATGAGATTTGGGTGGGGACACAGCCAAACCATATCAGGTATATATTCAGTAATGGCATTGCTGGGTCAAATGGTATTTCTGTCTTTAGTTCATGAGGAATTGCCACACTGTCTTCCTCAATGGTTGAACTAATTTACATTCCCACCAACAGCATATAAGCATAAAAGGCCATTTTTATAAAGCTATGCCCATGGTAGCATTTCAGATGCCATAGAAATTGAAAATGTTTTTATATTTTAGCAAGAGGAATGTTCAGGAAAAATGCCAGTGATACAGCAACATATACAAGTTAATATCCCTTTTACCCATCCCATTCCCCACTCCCAACCTTATTCCCTTCCCTAGAAATAGCTGCTCTTATCAGCTTGATGCACGTCCTTCGGTGCTTTTCTTCCATATATTTAGATAGATAGATATAGATAGATGTATATGTATGTGTGTAGCATTTTTTAAATCCTAATTGACATCAGACTATATCGATTATGCTACAGCATTCTTTTTTCCTTAACAATCCCTTTCTTTTCAGTATATGGAGCTCTAGATTATTGTTTTAAACTATTGCATGGCATTCCATAGTATACCATAACTTAGCCATTCCCCTAGAATTAGATGTTTAGATTATTTAGTTTCTTTACTATTACAAACAATGTTATAATCAACTTACTTGTACATTTATCCCTGTACATTCTTCAGACTATATCTGAGGGAAGATTCCTAGAAATAGAACTGCGAGTCCAAAAATGTATATTTTTATGTCTATTTTTAATTTCGATAGAAAATCTGCCAACTTACCCCCCACCCCCATAAGAAAAAGATAATTTCCTCTCTAACCTACAGTATATAAAAGAACATGTGAAAATTTTGCAACATCATCTCCTCAAACCACTGCAGGAAAGTATTTCTTTCCATCTAAAATATTATTCTTGGTATCAGAACTTCCTGATAGCTGATAAACTCTGGCGCCTGGCTCTCTGGAGGCATTTAGTGAGCTCCCTCCACCCCACCTTAACTGGAAGGGTATTGACACTCCCCTGCCAGGGAACTGCAGCTGGACTCAGGCTCCCACAGTTCTGGGTTCTTCATAGCGCTCACCTTTCCAAACTATAACTTATCTATCCATATTTGACTTATAACTTACCTATTCATATTTGACCTCTTTATTAGGTAATAAGCTCCTCAGGCAGAAACTATGTTTACTCATGTCTATTCCCAACACAGACCTCAGTGTATGACACCTGTCAGTGTTCTTTGGGCCACTGTTTGAATGAATGGCAAGAGGGAGGGAGGGAAGAGGAGTACAGAAAAAATGTAGGCTGGTTTCCTGACAAAACTGTGAGGGTCCCAAACCCTGTGAGACTTGGTCAAGCTTTATGTGAAGTATACAGACTCAACACTGCTAGTCCTGCCAGACTCCAGAAACCCAAGCATCTGGAACCAAAGGGGAACATATTTTGTGTCTAAGACATTATCCAACCACATACCTGACGTAGATGACACTGCCCATCTCCAATCTCTGAACTGCAAGATAAAATACAGGACTTTTGAGACAGAAATGACACATTTTGAATTTTCCAAAGGCACTTCAATCTTTTCTTTTTCTTCAACTGTCTTAGATACTAACAAAGCTATGTTGAAAAGATGAAAATGAAGGATGTTTCTGGTTTGTTTCCAGCCTTAAGTCTTTCCCAGGACCTGTCCTCTTAGAGCTCAAACACCTTCATACCACCACACTGTCTTCTTTCCCACTTAATTTTCCAGACATCCTGCAAGCTGCCTGCCCACTTTATCCTGCCTTAACTTGCTTTCTTACTCAAAGGAACCCCATGAAGGGACTCCTGTGCTTGTTATTTAAACAGCTGGAAAATTGCTTTGCCTTTTCTCTGCCTACGTGTGGCATTCAGGACTTATAGGATACGCTTTATCATTGAACCTTGTGCTGACTCAGGCAATTTTCAGGAAATATTTAACGTTTCCTGAATGCAGTCAAGTTTAAGGAACTGTCTAGACCCACTCAGGCTGAACTTGCACAGCCTATATCTAAAGCCACCAGCATTAATGATCTCAGCATGAGGGGGATCTATACATAAATGCCAGCATCCACATACAAGAAAAAGGAAGAAAAAAAATGAAAGAAGGTGAACAGGGAGGGAAGGAGGAAAAACAATCTTAAAAGAAAGACACGAACACTGTGGTTGAAGACATGGCAAAAGATGCTATGTCTTATTTGAATCAACAAAAGTGATAGATTCTAGGAACTACCTTCTCTGTAGGCCCCTTTAACATGCTGGTTTAAAAACACTACATTCACACCAACTAGCTGCCTATATGCCTGGAACACTTGTTTTTCTGTTAGTGATCAAATACGTATTGAATTCACCATTTGCTTCAATACTCCAGGCTTCTGAGATTCTTGTAACACATCAGCAGTATTGGACATGAGCTTCATTAGTTACTCCAGCAATCTTTTAGCATTTCTCATCCAAACCTTCCTACCACCTTCCAGACATCCTGCAAGCTGCCTGCCCACTCCATCCTGCCTTCACTTGCTTTCCTAGGGGCCTCTTCTTCTAGCAGTACCTCTACTGTTACAGTTTCTGAATTTATATCTTTATGATTGGAAACTGTCTTGAATAACTCTATATATTTTAGAACCTATTAAGAAATATAAGTATTTCCTTACCTGGGGTTTCCTTTTCTGTTTTCTGTCTCCTTGGCTGCATTCCAAAACTACTACCACCACCTTAACCCAAGGACATCTTTCTAAATGCTGTCCCTCACTTTCTGATTTTAATATTATCATTATTATTTACTTCATTTGTCAGTAACTTATTTGAACTTCCTCTATCCCAGAGGTTCTTAGCCACAGTGTTGAAAAGTCATTTATATGGATCAGTGCTATTGGTGGCAAGTTCCCAAAACCCAGTTCAAACTGAATTAAACAATAAAGAGAATGTACTGTGCATCTGACAAAGGGCTAATATTCAGAATCTACAAGGAACTCGAACAAATCAGCAAATATATATCTTTATTTATTGGTAGATTTTATACCAATAATGTCCTTTGCCCATTTGTCAAGTACCAGAACAAATAATGCCATCGACAAGGGGGTAAAGGGCATGAATAGGCAATTCTCAAAATAAGATACACAAATGGCCAATAAACACGAAAAAATGCTCAACATCACTAATTATCAGAGAAATGAAAATTAAAACCACAATGTGATATCACCTTACTCCTACAAGAATGACCATAACTTAAAAATAAAAAATAATAGATGTAGGCTTGGATGTGGTGAAAAGGGAACACTCTTACACTGCTGGTGGGAATGTAAACTAGTACAACCACTATGGAAGAGAGTATGAAGATTCCTTAAAGAACTAAAACTACCATTCAATCCAGCAATCCCACTTACTGGGCATCTACCCAAAGGAAAAGGAGTCATTATATGAAAAAGATACTTGCGCACACATGTTTATAGCAGCACAATTTGTAACTGCAAAAATATGGAACCAGCCTAAATGCCCATCAACCAATGAGTGGATAAAGAAAATGTGGTGTATGTATATATATATATATATACACTATGGAATACTATTCAGCCATAAAAAGGCATGAAATAATGGCATTTGCAGCAACCTGGATGAAATTGAAGACCATTATTCTTTTTTTATATATATATACTTTATGTTCTAGTGTAGTGAGATCACTTGAAGACCATTCTAAGTAAAGTAACTCAAGAATGGAAAACCAAGTATCATATGTTCTCACCTATACATGGGAGCTAAGCTATGAGGATGCAAAGGCATAAGAATGATATAACGGACTCTGGGGATTTGGCGGGGTAGGATGTGAGGGGGTTGAGAGATAAAAGACCACACATTGGGTACAGTGTACATGGCTCAGGTGACACGTGCACCAAAATCTCAGAAATCACCACTAAAGAACTCATCCATGTAACCCAAAACACCTGTTCCCCAAAACCTATTGAAATAAATTATTTAAAAAAAAATAATAATAGAAAATGTATTAGCTCCTATAACTAAAATACACCAATAAATAAAGATATGTTTGTATGTGTTATATGGGCTTTAGGTACAGTTTTGTTTGGCTGTATCTCCTTTGATCTGCAATTCTGTTTGTTCTGCTACTTTGTCTCACGCTGACTTCACACATGGTAGCAAAACGGCAGCAGCAGTTCTAGGTTTCACATCCACACTCTACCACATCTAGGAGAAAGATCTTCTCTTCCCCACCGACCCCTCCTTACCCAACAGTCAAACCACAGTCCTGGTTTTCCCTCCAGGAAATCATAGGTGAGATGCCTTCCCCTGAATCTAAATGAATGGATAACTGGTTTGCTTAAGTTCATCAGCCTACTCCTAGAGCCGGGGATGGGTCACTATCACCCTTACCCCGTGACTACTACTCACTGGGGAAGGTGAGAAATGGAGACAGGGAGTTCAGCCACAACATGTGTAACAGAGGAACATAGGGATAGGGGAGGATTTGTAGTTTGTGAGCTCAGAACTGTGTACAATATGCACATCACTTGTGCCACAGTATTTCATCACTGAGTGCCACAGTCCAGAAGTGTCCTTATTAGTAATGCGAGTGGGTTGAACATATGAAATATTATCTACCAGGTATGACTCAAAAGATGGAGAACCTCTGCTCTAAGGCGTAAGCTACTCAAACCAGGAAGTGTGTTATCTTTGTTGCTGTGGCATGTGGTGAATGTGAACTGAATTTACTTCCAGTCTCCGGGATCACCTGACTGTCCCCTCTATTCTTCCTCTTTCTGTTGATATCCTGATGTTTACCCCCCTCTTTCCTACAGCTGGTTTTCATCTCCTCAAAGTCTGGCATAAGGGAAAGGCAAGATCACCATCCCTTTTCTGGAGAATATAATTTTTAGAAAAAAAAGACCACAAATGCTTGAATATGTGATCAAATGAAGTAACTTAAGAGAGTCAAATAGGGAATGATATGTTTCCTATGTGAACAGCAAGAAAAGGCACCCATTCATGGACTTAAATGTCATTTGCCTGTGGAGAAATGTGGGGCAGACCTGGAACTGCATAAGGCTTTGGTGCAATTGTATTTCATAAAGTAAAGAGCTTTATTTAGACTGAACATGTGTCATTTGTCACATGAAGAGGTGAGACTCTCGTCCACTATTATAGGATGTGCATTTCCTGTATTATTCACTGAGAGATGACGAGTCAATGCTGAGCTGCGGATGCTCTTTCTCAATCCCCCTTGAGACAGGCACGTGCAAGAGATCTGTTTGCATAGTCTAGGGTATAATCTCTGGTCATGGATCAGGATTTCTTCTACTCGAAGGAAACTGACCTAAACTGGGCTGGGTTACGATGTTTAGACACCATAAGCATTGACAGTTGATGGTGCTCTCCTCTCTGTAACTGAAAACAATGCTTAACTGTAAAACAGAAAATGTATGTGCATACAGAAATGAAAGTAATTTCACTCTGGCTTTTACAGGTGGCAAAATTCAGAATCTGTTTCATTAACTGAATTATTCTCTCCTCTCCCTCCCTGCATCTCTCTTCTTAGAGCCCTTGTTTTGCTGGCGGGACTTTAAGTGCATACCTGTTCTGTATTATTAATAATTCAGCCCCAGGTTTGTAAGGGAATAAGCTGCGTTGTCCAGTGAGCTTCACTATTCCAACCTGCTGATTGAACTTACTTGCCAAAAAACAAAAACAAACAGAAAGCTTTAGGGTAACTTGGTGCTAGAAAACCAATATTGAGGTCAACTAAAGAATCCAGCCTCCCAGATATTGAAAGCTCCATCTGCTGCAATGACCACAGGATAAGAGAATTGCCTTTCTTTGACCAGGAAATGTAAGAGGTACTTAAGAGTTCATTTCCCTCAGCCTCCCTGATGGGCAGCACTTCTATACTGTGTTTCGCTCTAAAGCCAATTCTTCCTCTTAGGTGCACTTGACCCAATTCCCTCTAGCCAATCAAAGACAACACTTCAGCATTCTGCCTCCTTCTCGTACATTATCAGAACTTCCCCCTCTTTAATGGATCATTCTTATCAGCAAACAAGCATGATGCTATTTCTCCTATCTTAAATAATAATAATAAAAAACTCCACATCCTCCACAGCTCTTCCCCATTTCTCTGCTCTCCTTCACAATACTAAGAGTTACACTCAGAGACTCCAATTCCTCCGCTCCCACGGTATCTTCAGTCCAGTCCAGCCAGATTTCCCCCACTCCCCATCCCCACAGGTAAGGGTTCACCTGTGCCTCCAGATTACTAAACTCAATGATCACTTCTCACTTTGATGTCGATTTGTAGGGCAGCATTCCCTCTTGGTTTTCCTCCTCCCTCCCCAGCTCTCCTCCCAGTCTCCTTTGCTGTCCCTCCTCTTCTCTCCTACAAAGCTGGAGTGCCCCAGGGGCTCCATCAGTCTCCATTGTACTCCACTGGTGATCTCATTCATCTCATGAATTTAATCCTATGCTGACAACTCCAAGGATTCTATCTCCAGCCCAGACCTCTCTCCTGGACCCCAGACTCATAGCTGATGGCAAACCTAACACCTCCACTTGAATGTCTAATAAACATTTTAAAACTCAATATATCCAGATGAACTCTTATTTTTTCCCTCCCCTCATTCCCATCCCTATGAAACCTGTTATACCTTTACCTTAGTCCTTGCCATCCCAGCGAATGGAACCCAAAACTTCTCTTTTGCTCAAGACTCTAACCAATCTATCAGCATATCCGTATCTTGAAAATAGAGCCAGAGTCCAGCCTCTCCAGTAATTACTACCTGATGCAGACCTCACCAGAATTAGTGGCCAACCTGCTTCCACCCTTGCCCCTATAGCCCATTCTCAACACAACCGCCACACCAATCTACATAAAACATGATCAGATCATGGAACTCCAGTGACTCACTCAGGGTAAAAGCCAAGGTCCACATAATTTGACTCTCATTACTCTCTGACTCCTCTCCTTCTGTGTTCCCCTCTTTCATTACCCTGCAGCCACCCTGACCTTCTTGCTCCCCTCAGGCAGACCAGGCATGCTCCTACCTTGAGGCCTTTGCACTGGATATCCTTTGGCCTGGATTATTGCCTTTGCCTAGAATATTCTCCTTGCCTGAAATATTCCCCAGACATCTGCATGACAACCCTTACCTGCTGCAAGTCTTTGCTTAATGTCAACTTCTCAATGAATCCCACCTGAGAACCCCACTTAAAACTGCAATCTGCCCTCCCTCCACCACTGCTGATCTTCTTTATCCTATTCTATTTTTTTCCAAAGCATTTACCACTTTCTAACTTATTATATAATTCCTGATTCGATAATGCATGCTGCTTATTGTCAGTCTCCCACCGACCTCTAGAATGTAAGCCCTTGTGGGTTTTGTTTTTTTTTCTTTTGATCTGTTTTATTTACTTTATACCACAGGTGCCTAATGCAGTGCCTGGTAATTCCTAGGTGCTCAATAAATACTAACTTATTTCTGTGCTGTAATAAACTGTTTTCACTTTATAAATCATGACCATTTCCTATGATGATTAGTTTTATATTTGATTCTACCTACATCCCATAATACATGTATATGTGGCATACATAAGACCCATGACTTTGTCACTATCATAAGATGCATGCCACTACCATGGGATTCATATGCATAGATCATAAGATTCGTATACAAAAGAGGCATGACTGTGTCACTAATACGTGAATAAAAAGATCCATATTTACTCTTCAACTGGAAAGAACTTTCAAACCCCATCTCTCTAGACCTCCCATAACATCATTCCCATATTAGAGCACTGCAGGAAAATTCACAAGGGATCATGGGAATCAGAACCACACAGTAATCTGTCATCTCTACAAATCTAGAATTTCTAGGCCAGGTACTTTTGCAGTGGCATCGTCATTAAGAGTGTGGGCTCTGGAGTCAGGCTGCCTAATATTTATCTTGGAACCAGGGTTTACTAGACCTCCATTTTGTCACCTGTAACACTGGCCTTATTATCTTAATCATTTTTGTTGTGTTGTTATTATTCCCAAAATCGTTGAGTAAGAGGCATGGCAGGGAAAGTAACAGCACCCAAAGGATGTCTACATCCTATTCCTGGAATCTAGGAATAAGTTACTTGTCATATCAAAAGGAGTCTTTGCAGATGTGATTGAAGTCACAGTCCTTGGGATGGGAAGATGATCCTGGATTATTGGAGTGAGCCCAGTGTAATCACCTAAGCCCTTGCAGGCGGAAGAGGCAGAAGAGTCAGTTAGAAGAGGCAGGAAAGACACGAAGCGTGTGAGGGACTCGGCCCACTGTTGCTGGCTTTGGAAACGAAGAGACAATGAGCCAAGGAATATGGGAAACCCCAGAAAGTGAAGAACAACCCTGACCAGAAAACTAGCAAGAAAACAAGACCAAAGCGTCATACACATGCAACTGAACCCTGCCAGAAACATGAATGATCCCAAAAGTGGATTCCGCCTGGACCTTGGGGAGGCCGAAGATATGGTTTTGCTGTGTTCCCACCCAAATCTCATCTTGAATTGTAGCTCCCATAATTCCCACGTGTTTTGGGAGGCACCCAGGAGAAGATAATTGAATCATGGGGGCCATTTCCCCCATACTGTTCTCATGGTGGTGAATAAGTCTCACAAGATCTGATGGTTTTATAAGGGGTTCCCCCTTTTGCTTGGTTCTCATTCTCTCTTGCCTGTGGCCATGTAAGACATGTCTTTACCTTCTGCCGTGATAGTGAGGCCTCCTCAGGCAGGTGGAATTGTGAGTCCAGTAAACCTCTTTTCCTTTATAAATTACCCAGTCTCGGGTATATCTTTATTAGCAGCATGAGAACAGACTAATACAGCCTACATCTTGATTTTGACCTATGTACCTCAGAGCAGAGAAAGCAGTCCAGCCTCCTGGACTTCTGATCTATAGCACTGTGAGATCATAAATTGGGTATATGCTGATGATGAGAAACATGAAGGGCTACCAAGTAGCTTTCTATTATTTATATACCTCACATACTCCTGCAGAAAGTCTTTCAGAAAGTGGGGTGTTGTAAATGGGAACCAACATGTTAACCAGTTCACAAACCCATCAGGAGCATGTCAGTTTCGCCACATCCTCATATAGGTACGGTCAGACTTTGGAAACATTTCCCTGTCTGATATGTCCAAACTCATGCATTTAATTATACTTTCCTAATTACTAGTAAGGTTGACCATCTTTTCCTATCTTTACTGGTCAGTTTCCCACTATTGGAAATTGTTTATATCTTTTCTCCATTTTCTTAAATTGCAAGTTTTGTCTTTTCTGGTTCATTTGCAATTCATTATATGATCCATAAACAAATTTCTTTTTTGTTATAATAGTTGCAACTATCTTCTTCTGGTTGATTGCTTATTTATTTAATTTCACTTAGGGTGCCATTTAAAATATATATATAGCAACTGATTTAACATAGTACATGTATCGATCTTTTCTTTTGTGGTGTGTGATTTCTGGATCTTGTTTGTTTGAGAAATCCTCCCTGCCCTAAGGGGATTTAGAGGTGACTTAGAGCCTACCAAGGAAGATGGACAGTGAGTAGGGGCCAAACTTATAGGCTTTTCTGTTTCTGTGCCACTCATAATAGCACCTTGTTAGATCTCTTTTCTTTTTTTTGAGATAGAGTCTTGCTCTGTTGCCCAGGCTGGAGTGCAGTGGTGCAATCTAGGGTCCACCATGCCCAGCTAATTTTTTTGTATTTTTAGCAGAGACGGGGTTTCACCATATTGGCCAGCCTGGTCTCGATCTCCTGACCTCGTGATCCACCTGCCTCAGCCTCCCAAAGTGCCGGGATTACAGGCGTGAGCGACCGCACCTGGCCTGTTAGATCTTTTATATATCAAACTCCTGTATAGGGTTTGCACTGAAGAAGTTTTGCTGTTGAAACACACACACACACACACACATACACACACACACAGAGAGAGAGAATGTTACTGCATTTGCTAAGATTTCTGTCCACAGAGCCAAAAAGAGAAACATGATGAATTATATTAACTCATAAGAGAAAATAAAGAATAAACACAATGTGTCACGTAGCTTTTATTTGCTGGTAAAAGAGGGACTACCAGACTGCGGGAGAGGAAACCCCTTAGCACTGTGTCCTAGGCATATGGGCCGTCATGCAAAGGAGGGACCTAGTGAGCTACAGTAGATTCAGAAGATTCAGAAAGATTCTCAAATGGCCCTGCTTATGGAACTAGAGGGAGACAAGGAGTTCATCTCAGAATACAGGCTTCTCTTAGGGCTCTATTGAAAGTATGCACGTCCGAGCCAGGTCTTAAGACACAGATCTCTTGTGAGCTGCAGCTAAGAGCTCTGATTGGTGCTTCAGCAGCTGGCGAATCAAAGGATCTGGCTGAGAGAGCAACTCTCCCGTCATCAGGCATTCATCCCAGTTTTGAGCCTCTGCTCTCCTTTCTCCTCTCTCCAGTAGGAATGAGAGGGCTTACTATTTAGTGAACTCAAATCCTTCATACTTTGAAGAATGCACAAGTTCAGTATCCTACAAAGGTGAAATAAACACACACAAATCACTGCTACCTTGCAGTTTATAAAACCTTTCCTATCAACAACTTCACATCTGTGAATTTAGTGCCCTTCACAATATGAGGAAATCTAGCTCATTCTTTATTGTGGTGATGGCTGGATAGCCCAAATTAGCTGAAAATTTTTATTTTTAAAGATATATATATTTTGTCAGTGATATGTTTCTATCCCTAACAAAAGTACAGAGGTAAAGGAATACAATAGTTTACTTTATTATTAACTTGGCTTTTCCTTTAACTCTTTTGTCCCTCCCCACGTATTTATATTCTTTCCTTTTTTTTTTTTCCTTTTTCTTTTTTTTTTTGGCTTGTATTAAAGTCTCATTTTACAGTCTCTCTGCAAGGGCCCCTTGGTCATAATGTTTCTATCCCTAACAAAAGTACAGAGGTAAAGGAATACAATAGTTTACTTTATTATTAACTTGGCTTTTCCTTTAACTCTTTTGTCCCTCCCCACGTATTTATATTCTTTCCTTTTTTTTTTTCCTTTTTCTTTTTTTTTTTTGGCTTGTATTAAAGTCTCATTTTACAGTCTCTCTGCAAGGGCCCCTTGGTCATACTTCACTTCATTTTTTATGTAACCTGCTTAAGTTTAAAATGATCTGTTTTCTTAAACAGGGTTAGCACACATGATAATATGTTTCCTGGCACTCTGCCACTGCCCTGTCACCCAGCTCTCTGGATTTAAGGCTTGTTTCTTCAAGAATGTGCAGAACTGCTCTGAAAAAAGAAAAAGAATTTGAAACTCTTCTTCCAAGAAAGGCATGCAGAGGGATTTTTTCATACCTGTACCATACAGAGGATGAGTACAGCATTTCCTTTGGGCAGTAAGAATATTCAAATTAAATAATACTCAGCCAGATTTTTCTACCCCCACTCTAAAGTATGTATCAGTGGAACTTCCACTGTGTGTCAACCCATGAGTTTCCCCAAGAAGTCCTTGTTTCATGGGTCTGGGAATTGAACCAAGTGAAAAAGACTTACTGATTTCCCCCAGATTGTGAAAGATCTCTATGTCTAGCTCTAAACAAATGTATAGCCAACACACAGTCTCAAGTGTTTACTCAGAAAATCCTACATAGTTCAAGTTTTATGTCTGTTTTTCCATTTTGTTGTTGTTGTTGTTTGTTTTGTTTTGTTTTTTGAAACAAGGTCTCACTGTTGCCCAGGCTGGAGTGCAGTGGCACTATCATAGCTTTCTGCAGCCTCAAACTCCTGGGCTCAAGTGATCCTCCAGCCTCAGCCTCCCAAGTAGCTGAGATAACAGGCGCACATCACCATGCCAGGCTAATTTTTTTGATTTTTTGTAGAGATGAGGCCTCATTACATTGCTCAGGCTGGTCTCAAACTCCTGGGTTCAAGCAATTTTCCTACTTCAGCTTCCCAAAGTTCTGGGATTATAGGCGTGAGCAACCACACCCAACCCTTATACACCTTTTAAAGTACAAAGGAAATAGACTCACTCGCTACTTAATTAATATCCTGGTAGGCAGAAAACAGAATTCCATGCATGGAGCCTAACTGAAGAGACTTTAATGAAGGAATTATCAATAGGGTAAATGAAGCCAATGAGGAATGTTGGAGCTTCAGGGGCCAGCAACAGCCAAAAGACATTTCCACCTCTTAAGCTAACAAGAAAGCGGAGGAAAGAGTGTTGTGGGAGCCCTGTGGAAGCTGGAGCTGAGAAGTGAGGGCTGCCTGGCTGGATCTAGGCTCACAGCTCATGGCCAGATGGCAGTGGAAAGACAGAGAGGGAATAGGGACAAAACACTCTGGCCCCTCTCTTCCTGTCCTGAATTTCCTGCTTCCATTGGCCAAACCCAGCCAGCAAAGCTGGCAGGTGAAAGAGCCCAGGAGAAGCAGTCCACGGATCAGCCTCCTGAGGCACAGAGAAAGGCAGTGGGGGTGGATGGCCCAGGGAAGGGATACTTGCAGTGGGCACATGAAAAATAGCCAGTGCTGGGGTTAAGAGTGAGCAGGTTTGAAATTTGCTGAAGATGATCTTTTTAGACAATCTAATTCTGTTCATGAGATTTTTGGTGTTGGCGGGGAGTGGTAAACAGCTTAATTTATTGTGAAGAAGCACTCTTGCCTTCTGAGTGAACTGGCCTTGCTAAGAAATATGAGCTGAATCCAATGCATGAGAATTCAGTGGACCTCACAGAGTCATAAAGTTTTTAAGCTGGAAGGGACCTTTTACAAAGCCTCTAACTCAGTCACTGTACTTTAGAGATAGGAAAAAGTGGGCTCATGATGAGTCTTCTTCCTTCGTTCCTTTCATTCATAAGGAGACAATATTTGCTTGATTGCCTACTAAGTACTAGGCACTGTTCTAATGATGAGAATGCAATAGTGAACAAAATAATATTCTGCTCTCATGGAGCTTATGTTCTAGAGAGGCAATAAACATCAATAACAAAAAACATATGCTAGGTGAGAAGGGAATATGTGCTATTTAAAAAATAAGGCAAAATAAGATAGTAGAGGAGGGCAAGAGATGGAAAGTATCCTTCATATGGTAGACATGGAAGACCACTCTGGTTGGCAGATTTGAACAGGGACTTGAAGGAGATAAGGGACAGGCCATGTGAACTTCCAAAGCAAGAGCATTCCAGGTTGAAGGGAAAGGAAATGAAGAGCCACGAGGGGAGCATGCTTCGTGCTGAGCTCAGTGAGAGAGGGTTGGGATGACAGGAGATGAAATCAGCAGACCAGCTGTGGGCCAGGAATGAGGAGACTTGCAGGCTTAGCGGAACATTGCACTTCATTTTCAGGGTGATAGGAAGCCATTGCAGGGTACTGAGCAGAGTAGTGACATGATCTGATGTATATTTTGACAAGATCAATCTGGCGACTGTGCAAGAAAAGATTGAAGGAGGCCAGGGGAGAAGGGAGACCAGGGAGGAGGCTGTTGGAGTCATCCTGGGGAGGGAGGACAATGGCTGGGGCCAGCATGGAAGTGGGGGAGGTAGTGAGAAGCCATCAGATTCTGGATATGTGTGAACATAGGACCAACAAGATCTGCCAATGGAGTAGCTAGAGGGCAGTGAGACAGAGAAGTCAAGGGTGACCCCAAGCTTGTTGACCTGAACATTAGGAGAGATGGAGGTGACATTACTGAGCTTGGGACGAAGAGGAGGTTCGGTGGAGTAGGGGGTTAAACAGGAGTTAAGTAAGAGACTTGTAGAGTTTCAGAGGCCCACTAAATGTCTATGCAAAAAATATATAAATACATATACATACATAGATACATATGGAAATGCATGTGTGTGTGTGAAGCTCAGGAGAGGAGTTGATGCTTGAACTACAAATTTGGAGATGGTATTTAAAGTCATAAGAGGATGAAGTCATCACAGAGTGAGCACAGCTATAAAAAAGCAAGATTAGCACTGAGCCCTGAAACATACTAATAATATTAGTAACACTTATTCTTTTTTATTATTATTTTTACAGCTAACACTCGGCACTATATGCCAGGCACATAGTGCACTTTACATGCATTATCTTTTTAAATTCTCATAACAGTTATGTGAGAAAGTTATCCCCATTTTACAGATAATAAAGTTGAGAAACAGAGGAATTAACCAGCCTGCTCAAGTCACACAGCCCATATGTGGCAAGGCTGGGAAGTGAATCCAGACAATCTGACTCAAGATGAAGCAGTGATCCCAAGCTTACATAGCAAGTTTGTGGCAGAAGATGTCTGACAAGCTTCTCTCTATGCTAAGCTGCCTCTGCTGAGTAAGTTCTTTCAATTCCATGCCGAGTCACTCAAAAGTACAGAATCACGCTGGAACAATGGGCACCCAAATATCAAGTTTACAAATTTACAAATTTGATCTCATTTCTTCATCCAACATGTTAAAGGTTCTGAATCTCTCTTTAGTGTCTCTCTGATTCTAAGCATAGGGTCTTGCTCACAGGAGCTGCTCCATCATGGAGGACTAAGGACTGAAAGGCCACTGGGGATTAACTATCTCGCTTTGATGGTAAGCAGAGTGAGAAGTGAAGCTATATCCACATGGCTGAGATTGTAAATCAAGGCTGGGAAGAAACCACCTTCTGGAAGTCACACAAGACAGAGGACTTCCTAGTTATATCTGTGACACATGGACCTGCCTAGGAGAATGAATTACAACTGACGACATGAACTGGAGGGTAGTCAGCATCCATTCTGAAGGTCTGTTTAGTGCTGATCTCTAAAGATCAGCAGAGACATGGCTGTCTCTGCCCCAGTCAGGGCCTCCTCTCAAAGAATGGTATTTTCTTGTGTTTTGTACCTAAGCAGGCAGCACAGATAGCATCACTTTGCCTTTCCACCACTAGCCTTCAGAGATGTGGCGGAACCATAATTGGAACCTTTCAAAGAGCTATTTGGATAAACAAACTGTCAGTTCTCAGTTATAAATAAACTGCTATCAGCCATCTGAAAGAGACAAAATGATAGCAGTGTACCAAAATGCAAAGGGACACGCACCTCAGAACGCCAAGCTATCCAAGACCAGTTACGTAATCTGTAACTCCCACCACCTCCATTTCCCAAATGGATCTGGAGTGTGATGTAAGGAAAATAGCTCAGCCTTTGTGGTCAGACAGGTCTGGGTCTGAATTCTGTCTCTGATGTTCTTTAGTGGTGGCCTTGAGCTGGGTGTTTAATTCCTGAGAGCCTCATCATCCTCACTTGTAAAGTGGGGAGAGGAGGAAATAATTCCTAAATTCATAGGGTTGCTGTGAGAATATAAACAGAACGAATATGGAAGCAACACAGGAACTGGGACACGATGGTACTCAGTAAACAATAGCTCTAGTGGTGACGATGATGGTGACGATAACAGACACAATGGTAATAATAATGGTGATGACCGTGGTGGTGCAAATGTCATCATCTAGCATTTGAGGACCTGTGCTGGGCTCTGGACTCTGTGGGATATAAACTGGAAGTCTCAGAGCTGCTGCTTCAAAGGAGAATAACAGTGAGATTAAATTAAAATGCTTGAAAACCCAATTACTTAACTGCTGTTAACAATAATGAGAATATTTAACATTTATTCAGTGTTTGCTATGTGACAGGAATGGCCACAAGTAGTTTATATATATTTCATTTAATCCTCACGAAACCCTTTAGAAAAACAAAGGATAATTAGCTCCACGTCAGATTAGAAATCCAGGGCTCACAAAGCTTAAGTTCTGGATAAAAAAGCAGTTGCTCACAGCTTCTCTAGTAAAGCTGAGAGTTATTGACTCCGACCACTACATCAAAACACAGAGTGCACTGTACCCTACAGTAACAATGGACCACTGTCAACATCTTCTATACATATCAATTTGCGATTTTTTGTATACCCCCTTGCTCCTGGCATTATAAAGATACACAAGCAAATGCAAGAGAGACTAACTGTAACTGAAGAGCCCCTGAAGAATAGTGATTCTGTCTGCCTCTGCAATACCTAGCACTGGTTATTTCTTCAATCTTGCTATACTTTAAGAGAAAGAGGCAAATCTTAAATATTGTTTTGCTCATAAAATAAATCCTGCAAGGGTGCTGTTCTTTATGATGTCAATAATATTCAATGCTTATAGTAATGGATTAAAATCAATAGAGAAGGTGCTTAAAATAACCTTAAAAAAAAAAAAAAAAAACAAATGGCACGGAGTGACGCATGACTGTTCCTCTAAAAGCCTAAACTGATATATTTTAGATTCTAACATATGTCATCCCTGCTATTGTCTGAAGAAAAAAAAGCATAGCTAAGTACATGTTGAAAATCACTTTTTTTATTTTAAAGGTTATTTTAGATGCTGCTATTACTTTTAAATGTAAGCATTAGTGGTTGGTGTTATTTACGATTTATTCTGATGTGCTCATTTTCAGTGCCATTAAGCTATGTTATTATGATCCAGAATGTGTCATGTTATTAATCCCTCCAGAATAGACATCCTAACTTGTTCACAACCATATTCCCAGAAGGCCTAAAGTAGTGCTGGTATGATGGTTGCTCTCAATAAGTATTTTTTCTGGAAAAAAGAAATTGTAAATGTCCGATTTAGGGTCATACACCTGGGAAAAGCTAAAGCAGCAATTCGAGCCCAGACCTGTCTAACTCTAGACCCCAAGCTCATAACCACTGCACTGTGTTGCCTGTGTCCCAACCAGATGTACAGTAACTATTCTAAGAGGGAAGAGGTCAGGGTGCTCTGAGATGGTGAATATGTAGGGCTTGTGCTTATGGTTCTTATGAGAAATTCACACAAATTAATAAAAGCATGTTTGAGATGCATATGAGGACTTACTCCAGAGATGGCAAACAAGCAAATCAGGGAGATAGTTTGCCAGTCCCACACAGTATATTTAACATTTAAGATTGGGAGGTTTCATTTTACAAATACAGATTTCTTCCTTTTCTTAAAAAGTTGATGATCTAGAAAAACTGGATCGTATTCCAGATGGCTTTAATGAACTGGATCCACTGCTGCCTGCAGCCCACGCATGTGTTCTTGAGTTTGCCCAGTTCTCAGAACTCCCTGTCTATTTTTCCTGCAAACTTCACTTGTTTTTACATCTTGCCTGGCCCCCGTAGATATATGAAGGGCAACCTCCTGTGGAGGCTCATGCACAGAACTAGGGCATATTTCAGCTTTTAGTTAGCAAGGCAGAGGTCCTTGATCAGTAATTGCTACCACTGGAGAAAGCGAGGAGAGCCTGGACCTCGTGTGGACCAGGCCACCTCCACCCAGGGAACATCAGTCTGTGGCTGCGTCCGCAGATGTTTTCTCTGAGCACTTCCACCATCCACCATGAACTCCTGACCATCCGTTGCCAGTTCTCCTTCCTGCCTTCCTTGCTAGCCGCTGATCATTAGTTCTTTTCTCTCCCTTTACAACAAGATTCTTACTCACTTCTCTTACCACCTATTGTTTTCACTGTGGGATTCCTGTTAAAGGTGTTCAAAAAAGTTATTTTTCTTCTTACTTAAAAATACCTTGTTTTCAACTTCCCACAGTAGTTCCCCAAGTTCATGAGAAAGCAGGACCATAGCAAGCCATGAAAATAAATATGAGACCTCCCTTTAAGCCTTTTGTTGAAAACTTAGTGTGAGATAGGTGTGTAGAAAAATAGAAGAAAATGTCTTTTCTGTATCACACTTCACAATTTTCAAGGCACAATTACATCTACTATCTAATTCCCCAAACAAACCAATGAGATGGGCAGAGTGAAAGTAAGGTATTTATGTTTCAGAGGAGATTTCACCTTAGAACCAAAGTCTGCATTCAAGGATCAATGATCAATGGACAAGAGAATGCAGGTTAGTGCTTAGCCTGACCCTGAATGAATCGCCACCAGTACAATTCAGCTCTCACCTAACCACATATAGTTTACCACTTTATCAGGCACTTTTGCTCTGGAAGAACTGAAGCTGAAGTGCAACTGCTGAGGACCTACTCAAACCTCCCTTCCTCGCCTCTTACCTCTTTCCTTCCTTCTACCAGTGGCTATTGAGTACCCCTATGTGCCAAGCACTGTGCTAATCCCAGGCCACACAATAATGTCTGACTGTATAATGCCAAGAGAAGGTAGCTCAAATGCTACAATATTGCCACCTTGTACTCACATGGCTCTTTACGATTTTCAAAGCCATTTTGTAGCACCCCTGTGTGCTGAGCATACACCCATTTTATAGATAGAATTTAAGTTCAGAAAAGCAAAGTGACATACAGCTAGGAAGCACACAGTTAAGATTCAAACCTGGTCTTAACACTTTGGGTTCAATGATCTTTTCACTATTGCTACTACTGGCACCCACCAGTACCTGGCACATAGTAGGTGCTCAAGAAATGTATGCTAAACATAAATTACCATCACACTGCCTCTCAAAATGACTAGAAACATCTAACATAACATTTCTCCTTCAAGGCCAAGAAAACAGGCCTCTCAGGAATCTTTCAAACCTATTGCTCAGTAAAAGCCAACAATGCCTGAAATTAATCACTATTATTTTCACCTAAAGCCACATATGAAGCTAGAGAGATACAAAACAAACACCTCCACTGAGGAAAATAACTGTAGATAAAGCTTTTTTCTCAGGTTCGTTGACATTCTTGTTTGCCCAAGAACAATCAGTTAAGAAGGAAATATTTTTCCCTATCTACCTCAAACCAAATTCCAAACCCGAAGTCCAATATTGGGTAGTAAGCAGTAAAGCAAGTTGCTTAACCTTTTCATGCTCCTTTTCCCCAGCTGACTTTCCAAGTCTACCATGGCAAGGGTCCAAAGAGTCTCCTCTTCAATTTTTCTTCCATTCTGCAATTTGGTGGGGAACAGAGGGGTGCGTGGGGAGCAGTTTGATAGGAAAACTGTGGCTTGGTCTGGTTCAAATATCAGTACAGAAACATGGGGGAGTAACTCAAGAGCCAATTCTGTGGTTTGAACCTTCCCCATTGGAGGCCTGGCTGCCCACACTCTTCACTCTGGAATGGCCCAAGAGGATCTGCTGCCTGCTACTGCTCTAATTCTAGCCCACCCCTTCCTGCATAGGGCCTGGTCAGAGTCAGTTCTCCCTCGGGAAAGGGCAATCTGGATACTGGTGGGTAACAGAGCTGCCATCTAATTCACCCAGTTCACAACCACCTCACTCCTTCTCTACTACTCAACCCTCATTGTCCTTACCCTGTCCAACCACATCTCTACCGCTCCCAGAATCAATGGGTACACTGGAGTGATGCTGGAAGTGAGAGACAAGAGCATAAATCCTATAAAACATAGGATATGTGGCCATAGGAGAATACAGCTTTTAGTGGATATTTAACCCTCTAGCCCACTGTCTTTTCCACTCTTACTCCCTCCTGTTTCTCTCTCCCCTGTTTAAATCACCCAGTGTTTCTCAAAGTGTGGTCCCTGGACCAGCAGCATCAGCATTGTGATGGTTAATACTGAGTGTCACTTTGATTGGATTGAAGGATGCAAGTATTGTTCCTGGGTGTGTCTGTGAGGGTATTGCCAAAGGAGATTCACATTTGAGTCAGTGGGCTGGGGAAGGCAGACCCACCCTTATTCTGGTAGGCACCATCTAATCAGCTGCTGGTGAATATAAAGCAGGCAGAAAAACATGGAAACAGAAAGACTGGCTTAGACTCCCAGCCTACATCTTTCTCCCATGCTGGATGCTTCCTGCCCTCGAACATCGGACCCCAAGTTCTTCAGTTTTGGGACTCAGACTAGCTCTCCTTCATCCTCAGCATGTAGACAGCCTAATGTGGGACCTTGTGATTGTGTAAGTTAATTATATATATATATATTTGTGAATATATTCACATATATGAATTTGTCAAAATTCTCCTGTGAGTTTGTCAGAAATGCATATTCTCAGGCCCCACCCCAGACCCACTGAATCACTCAAGGTGGGGCCCAGCCATCTGTGTTTTAGGCAGCCCTCTATTTGAATCTGATGCACACTCAAGACTATGAACCACTGGTTTAAACAATTTCTCCCTCCCACTGGGTATTATTCTTATAGATCTCCTCACTAATGTCTATCTTCTCATACTTATATAAATGGACAAAGATTTTGTAATCACACTAATAGAGTCTGCAAACTATAATCTTCCATATGAGGTGAGAAGGAATGTCAACCTCTGAAAATTCAGGTAAAAGTAGCCAGTAAGGTATCATGAGTTCAGAGAACATGAACTCTGATATCAGATGGCTCTGGGTTCAAGTTCATCAAATGTTCAAATCCACCACTTCTGGCTGTGGGACCTTAGGGTAATTATTCACCTTCTGGACATTGCCCAGAAAGCATAAAGACATCAGTGTTATAGGGCTGTTATGAAGATTAAGTGAAGTAGCACATGGGAAGTACTTGTGACATACAGTAGTCGTTCAGGAAACATACTCATCTTCCTCCTCACCCCACCTCCAGTAAAATTACAATAAAAATACACTCACCTGCACATCGATCTTCTTCTTCCTTGCCTCTCACAAGTCTTTATCAAGGAAATAGGAGATCTCCTGAGGCCTATCAAAAGACCAAATTATCTCTCTGCCTGTTGTCCAAGCAAGGTGGCCAGCTTTTATGCTCAGGATTAGAACATGACCAATATAAATGGTGAAACCTAGTCCTTTTATTTTATCTAATCTAATGGTGACTGGTTTCGGAAGGAGACGGAAATTAGCATGAAATCTAGTGAATGGGGATTTTGTGTTTAATAATTTTTGTTCATCCAAAACTACCCAACAGAAAGAAAGTATGACAGATACTTTATCACATGAACTCACTTATTTTTGCTTCTAAGAAGGAGGAGGCCTGGTGCAGTGGCTCACGCCTGTAATCTTAGCACTTTGGGATGCCAAGGTGGATTGATCACGAGGTCAGGAGATCGAGACCATCCTGGCTAACACAATGAAACCCCATCTGTACTAAAAAATACAAAAAATTAGCCAGGCATGGTGGCACGCGCCTGTAGTTCCCGCTACTGAGGAGGCGGAGGCAGGAGAATCGCTTGAATTTGGGAGGCGGAGGTTGCAGTGAGCGGAGTCACTGCACTCCAGCCTGGGCAACAGAACAAGACTCCATCTCAAAAAAAAAAAAAAAAAAGAAAGAAAGAAAGAAAAAGAAGGAGTAAAGGAGTTCAAAGATTTTCCATAGTCTGGACAAACAGTCCTTAAAAATATCCCATTCCCTTTGTGCTGTGTAACATTTATTAACTGCTTACTACATGCCTGATCCTAAGCTATTAAATGATATATATGCATTTGTGCACTGAATCCTCAGAAGTAATTACTGTCACCCCCTCTCCCAATGTAAAGATGAGAAAACTGAGATTTAGAAGCTAAAAGCAACTTGCCTAAAATCACCATGACCTAGACTCTGAGGTCCTAGTGCAGAGTCTGTGCTCTGCACCACTAAACCTCCAATTACTAATTCAGTTTTTCAGGTAGCTCTATATAAGAGAGTGGCTCTCCTGAGTAGTAGAAACCAATATTCTACCCACTGGAAAGTTTTGTGACCCCACTACCAATCAGTCAGTCAGCATTCTGATTTATAAATCTGTCTCCTGTTAATTTCTTTATAAGTTTGCTCCTGGTAGCCTGATAAACTCAGGGACAGCTCATTGAATGAAGCTTTATAAGCTGCAAAGGTGAGGCTTAGGTCCTGTCCTGAGCTCACCCCACCAAGGAATTGCCTACCCAAGCAGGCCGGCTGGAGGCAGCTAGCCAGCCAGCCAGTTGTCTCCTTTCATACCACTTTAAATGATTCAATCACAGCTCACATAATACAGACAATTCAGAGAAAAATTTAGGATGATTATGTTGGAAGGAGCAGGATTCTAGTAGCTTTAAGGATATAGTAGAGGTGAATGCAGCCAGAAATTCTAAGTTAATGATGGCAAGTAGGTTTCATTTTATGTGACAAATCTAATCAACTGGTGATAGTGAATGCCTAGGGCTCTACATTGAGAAGGATTCTGAGGCCACTACTGGGCTATACAGTAGAGAATGTCATGATTAATTAGCAGTGTCTGCCATGATCACAGGCAGGCATGGGGGCCCATATGTCATATATTTACCATATATATGGTGGAGAATGTCATAATTAGCAGCATCTGCCATGATCACAGGAGGATCATGTCGTATATTTACTGTCTCCTAAGTGTTAGAATCTCAGTTGATAATGCTTATTATATTGAATGTAGTATCCAATTACATTTGAGTAGAAAATAATGTGTTTTCAAAAATATTTACCAACCATAAATTGTATGAAATCACTGCACTATGGGCTGATTCCTGCTGGTGCACATACAAACTTGTAATTGCTTTCTTAGTACTTCTATCCTTTGAAATTAGTGTCCACCACAGTGTGGTAAAAAGAAAAAGAAAAAAAATGATTTCAGTGTAAGAACTTTGGGAGTTCATCTCAAACCTGAATTTTTTTGTGAACAGAAGAAGTTGTTACTTTTGGGACATGGATCTGTGTATCCAACATCATAAAATCATAAGTTAAACTTCTTCTTTTTTTTTTTTTTTGAGACGAAGCTTTGCTGTGTCGCCCAGACTGAAGTGCAGTGTGCGATCTCGGTTCACTGAAAACTCGGTCTCCCAGGTTCAAGCAGTTCTTTTGCCTCAGTCTCCCAAGTAGCTGAGATTACAGGCATGCACCACCACACCTGGCTAATTTTTGTATTTTTAGTAGAAAAGGGATTTCACCATGTTGTTCAGGCTGGTCTCAAACTCCTGACCTCAAGTGATCTACCCACCTCAGCCTCCCAAAGTGCTGGGATTACTTTGCCTGGCTCATAAGTTAAATATTTTAAGGGAGTAAAAAGCACAGTTTTTTCTAATTAAAATCCCAAGAAGACCCCCACATATATGGTCACCAAATTTCTGACAATAGTGTTATTACTCTGCAATAGGGAAAGTAGGCCTTTGTAACAAACAGTGCTGAGTCTATTGAATTAGCATATGAGAAAGAAAGAAGGGAAAAAGAGTACTGAACCCACCTCACACAATTTATAAAAATCAACTTCAGATATGAAGAGAAAAACAATAATCTTTCAAAAGATAACATAGGAAAATACTTTCGTCACATCAGGATAAGCAATACTTCCTTAAATAAGACATTAAAAGTACCAAACAGAAGAAAAAGATTGATGAATTGAACTATACTAAAATTTAAAACTTCTGCTTATCAAAAAATATTATCAAGAGAATGAAAAGACAACCTATAGTGTGGGAAAAAATATTTGCCTACAAATATCTACATATTTTGTGTATCCAGAACATATTTACATTTTAAATTCACCTAAATCAGTCAGATAATCCAATAGAAAAAATGGGCAAAAATATTTGAGAAGCTATTTCACAAAAGAGGATATGAAACTGGTCAATATAAGAGCTTAACATCTTACTCATCAAGGAAATGCAAATGAAAACTACAGTGAGATAATGCAATGCACCCACCACACCAGAATAGCTAAATTTTTTAAAAGGAACTTGTAATCACAAGCGTTGATGAGAATGTACAATGACTGGAGCTCTCACATACTGCTGTGATGTAAATTGGTACAATGTTGAAACTCTGGCATTACCTACTAAAACTAAATGAATATGGACATTATGATATAGTCACTTTCACTCTTAAATATATAAATAACAGGAAGGTGTATATATGCACCAAAAATATGTGCAAGAATGTTCATAGCAGCATCATTTGTAATAACAAAAGGCTGGGAACAACACAAATATTCATCAACAATAAAACAGACAAATATGGAATATTTATACAATGCAATATTATATACAACAACAAGAAGAAATGTCTGCTCCACACAACAACATGGATGAATCTCACAAGCATATGGTTGAGTAAGTGTAATAAAAGAAGCCAGACACCAAAGTGTGCATACTATATCATCTGCATCATTCCATTTATAGAAACTCAGGACCAAAATTTATTGTAATAGAAGTGAAAAGAGCAGTTTTCTTTGGGTGAGATAGGAATTCATCTGGGTTGCTGAAAATGTTCTATCTCCTTATTTGGATGGTGGTTAGGACACTGATTTCATTTAAAGACTTGATCTGTCGTGACAAAGGTCAGAAAGGTGGGAATAGGGCATGTGAATGGAGCATAAGTGGGCTTCCATGAGTTGCTGATGCTGCGCATCTTGACATGGGTGTGGTTACATGGCACTCACTCTATACACGTTGTTCAAGCTACTCGCTTATGGCTTCTGCCCATTACAGTGTGGATTTTTTGTCTTAAAAAAGCTTTTACTTAAAAAAAAAAAAAGTACTGTGTACTGCATTTGTGGGAGAACTGGCACTAAAAATCCTAAATAATGTGGACTGATCATCGTAACTGGTGATAACAAGAATAGAAAACACTTACTGAGTATGTAATATGCATCAAGCACTGTGCTAAGCACCTCACATGGAAGCTGTCATTTAATGCTCCTGTTTCCCATGAAGATTGGTCCTATTATGAGCCACATTTTACAAATGAAGAATCTGAGGCTTAGCAAGCTCAAGGGACTTGCCTGAGCTCAAACAGCTAGTAAGTAGCAGAGCTGGGACTCTAGCCCTCATAGTCTGTCAAGTAGAAAAATGGACTTGAAATAATGTCTCTTATAAAAGAAAAAAGAAAAAGATGAGCACGTGCGTCCCTGCTCTCTGGCCACATCTGTGCTTAGACAGCTGCCCACTGTCTGCCTGCCCAGCGGGTTCACCCTCAGCTGCTCAGGCCCAACAGAAAGATACTGTGAATTGGCTTTTCCCTCACATGTCGTCAGCCTCCAGGACTGAGGAGAGGCGGATTTGTTTGCTTTGGATCTCAGGGAAATACTGTGGCCAGCACTCACTGGATTTCCTGTAACTGGAAAAGAGTGATGTAATGACATTCGACGAAGGTGGAAAACAGGCCTCACCATGAGCCGTGTGTGAAACCACCCTGTGTCGTGCCAGGCCTCAGACAGGCCCTCAGCCCGTTCTACCATGCGTCTACAGGACACACACCCCTTCACACCTCTTCTTCAAGCCCCCTTGAGACTCCTCTCTTCTAAGAACTCCACGATGGAAAATACTAACATTTGGTTCATTCCAGAGTGCTGCCTTTCACCAAGAGCTTAGAGTTGCTTATCAGCTAGATACGTTTCCCTGGTCTGAGTTGGGAGGTAAGATGGGGCGCTTTGCCTGGAGAAGTTCTGAAGAGATTTTTCAGAAACCTCATGGTGAGTGACTGACTTCTGTTATTTCTTCAAGTCTATAAATAAACCCAAGGAAACAGCAGGTAATGAGGTTCTGGGACTTAGAGAAGAGTTCTAGCATTTGCTGATCAGGAGCTTCTTCCTAAGCACGTGGAGAAGTAGGAGCCAGACTCAGGAATGGAGCCTTCTGCTCCCCACAGAAAGGTAAGCATGGTGTTTGAGCAGCAGGAGGAGACCTGACAACAAAGGAGACCAGGAGCTCCACTGTCAGTTACAGACCCGCCAAACAGTTCAGTTCGTTTCCTCCCCCTGCAATCCAGAGTAATTCTGTGGGTTTCTATTCTTCCCACCAAGAAGGCCTCAAGTGCCTAATGCAAGTCTTACAAATATTCCTAGAAAAATCACCAAGACCCACAGATTCTCCTCAACCAGAAATATTCCACTGGGCTCCTCTGCATTTACACTCCATTGATCCATTCTCATCATTTATCCACTCGTCCATGTTTTATCAATGCATTTATTGGTTCACGCTCTCATTCATTGAACAAATGTTTCTTGTGTACCGACTATTTATTCGGGGAAATCAGCTGTGAAGTAGAGACATTCTTCTCTTTCCTAAGTCACATAGTTAAGTGTTCCTTATTCAAATTTTACATATAATTATACATCTAGATAGCATTTATTGGGCACCTACTGGGCACTGTTCTAACCATTTTATATGTATTACCCATCTTCACAATACTCCAGGAATATTTCTATTTTATAGGTGAAGAAACTGAGGCAGAGAAGCTAAAAGTAATTTCCCTTAGGCTCGATAGCTAATAAGTGACACAGCTGGGATTTAAGCCAGGCAGTCTTATTCCACAGTCCATGCTCTTAAACCACTTAATACATCTATATAGAGAAGTAGGGGGAAAATCCTAGAAGGCTATAATCAAATGTCAACCAAAGTTATGTTGTTATTTGGAGGTAGGGAGAGGGTAGAATGAGTAGTGATCTTTATTCTTTATTCTTGCTATATATTCTATTTTACAATCAGAAAAAGTTGATGAAGTTATAAAAGCAGTTAAAGAGCAGGTTTGTAGGAGTGAGGCAATTGAAGAGTGAATGATGGGAGATGAGCTTGCCTTCAGTTCAAGGTCTCACGGATAAGGACATCGTTCCCTGGAGAAGTACCACCTGCAAAAGAGACGCATCTTTGCTCCATGATTTGTTCAGTTCCTCTTCCCAGCCTGTAAGCCTTTTTAGTGACATTGCCTGGTATTTACGAATAGGAAGATTCTAAAACAGGTAGGATTTTTAGTGACCATGCCGGCTGCCTGAGAACAACGTGTGCTCAGGGAACAAACATGTTGCATAATCACCAGCCCAGAGAAGGTTAACTGCATAAAAATACCTGCTTCAGAGCAAGGCTTGGTGTCAGTTCAGTCACTGTGACAGGTTACCAGTGACCCACGCTGCAGATGCCTTCTTGCCCCAACCATCACCCTGCTGTGAAGTAAACAATTATGTTATTTTTATTTCAGTGACATTCCCATTCCTATGTCAGTAAGTTTGTTTATTTACAGCAATAATGATGAGCACTGATTCATTTGCTCAAAGGGAAAAACATCTAATTAAACATTTATTTTGTGGCAGGTATTATGCCCTTTGGTTCACTTAATCACCAAAGCAAATGTATGATATAAAATATGACCATCCACATTTCATATAGGAGAAAACTAAAGCTTGGAGAGGTCACATAACTTGTCAAATAACAGTTTTCTGAGCGATGGTATGATAATCAAAAGAAAATCAACCTTTTTAAAAATTATCTATTTGAGTACAAATAGAAAAAAAATGGTAAAAAACAAAATGCAACTCATGCATTGCAGATGTTGAAAACGAAAGTGTTAAGGAGGACACCCATTCTTTTGAGAGTTCATTTACTTTTCGTAAAGTAGGCCTAATAGCTTAATACCTTCTTTGTTTACTTAATGATATTTTAAAACCAAGATACTACCTTCAGTGGCTCAACATGATTAGGTTATGTTTGGAGGTTGCATATTATTCTAAGTGCAGTAGGAAGCCATAGAAAGGATTTCAGCAGAGACTGACCTGGTCTGATTTGTATCTGAAGTTCATACTGGGTGCTGAGGGAATAATGGATTGAATGTCTGTCTTCCCAATTAGATAGCAGGCATTGTTCTTATTTGCTACTTATTTGCTTATACCTGTCTGTGCCCATTCAAATGTCAGCTCCATGGGAGTAGGGACCTTGTCTTTTTTTTCCTCTATTGTGTCAATAGTCGCTGAAACAGTGTTTGGCCCAGAGTAGGCCCCCAATAAGTATTTGTTGAATGAATGAGTGAATGAATTAATAAAACAACAAATGAATGAAGTAATCACATAAATGAACATGTAAAGGGTGGTGCTTTGAAAAAAGCATAGAGTGCCATGAAAACACAAAAGAGGGGACTTTGGGGACTGGGAGGGGTGATAAAAGTTGTAGCTTGGTGGTAGGGGTAAAGAGAGGTAGATTCGAGATCTATTTATGACATAAAATTAATAGGACTTGCTGATGTACTAGTTTTGAAGGCTGGGGGACTACATTAGATATAAAGATAAGTTTCATTTCCTCGGCCCTCCAGACTGAACATCTGATTCAATTCAGTTCCATTTGAGATGAGTGAGTGTTTTCCCAGTTGTTTATTAGTTATCTGTACAGAAAAAGCTGCAGAATACCAAGCATGATTTTCCAAATAGTGAGATTCTCTCACTGAAAATAGGAAGATAAAAGGAGTTATTTTTATAGTAGCTATGGGAATCAGTTGGTAGCAATCTCTCTATGATGCTTTCTTCAACACTCCCTCCCTTCATCTCCTGATATTTCTATAAGGTTTCCATGGCTAGGTTTCCATGACACCACAACAGTCAGTTTGGTCCATTCAGTCAAAAACATAACTGGTCAGGAAAAAAAAAAAAAAAAAAAGCCTTTTCCTGCACCTGAATGAATGCACCCTTTCTCCACCCATCAACACACCTACACACATCCACTGACTCCACCCCATCCCACACACACACATTCACCATTGCTTCTAACACAGAGCTAGGCACACAGATATTTACAGCTATCTGTGACTTCCCTACTTGGGTTAAGATAACTTTCATATGGTAGAGAGTTTTGTGGACCATCTGATTAGTATTTGTAAAGAACTATTTTGAAGTTAAGTGTTCTTCCAGTCTGGACTCTGAAAGTGACTCTCTTGAGATTACTTGCTAAAGTCAGACACTGTTGTTTTATAACTTACAAAAGAAATGTCCTTTTGTCATCCTCAAAGACCGATTGATATTTCATTACCCTCATTTCAAAAGCTATAGAAGAGGAGATTATTTTCATAATTCATACATGCTTATGAAACATATGTTTTCCTTTTCCCTCGAACTCCCTTGCTCAGGATTTGTTTGCTAGCCAGCCCTCCTGAGCTTGACCTGTGATGGGTTTTATTTGAGATTTCCATTTCTCTGACATGAATGTTTTGGCTAAACTCACAGAGGGCTCATTCACGAGTTGTGGAAAGTCTTCACTCTCTACATCCAAAGCATGCCCTCTGTGGCACAGCGGGCTACTGAACCCCTTCCATGGTGACTGCTGGATGCATGTCTCTGTCAACATTTTCAAGCCATAAAGCTATGATGACTAAATAAACAGCATGTGGACTCCATCATCTCAGGCTTCCTATGCAGAGCACACTGGCTTTGCTTGGGTGGCTGCATCTGTAGATGGTAGGCAATTCTTATGAAAACAATTGAGAGGGTGTGGTTTCTTCTCAGGCCAAATGCTTCTGCAAAGTGGTAGACACATAAGACACACTGTAATCATCAAAATTCTTTGAGAGCCAAATAACAGGGTAGGCAGGCTCTCTTACACCAAAGGTACTATTCTGGGGGTCCCAGAAATGCCCACATTAATTACCATTGTTATAACTCTATGGGCAATGTGTCCAGCTTCTATTGATTGTTCCCATTTGTCTCCAACTTGTGAGGTTCTAGTAGCTGTATACACACAATGAAAGCCTAAACCAGGCACTGAAGTAGTACAGCCTTACGGAACCAGCTGGGAATTTTGTACCTTCCTGATGTCTGCAAGGTGGTCATGTACATTTAATTGTCTCAGTTTCATAAAGGGCTCAGTGAAGGGACAAAGTGTACAATGATGCAAATAAATGTTTCATTTTATTAAATCTCTTTGGGAGTTTTTCTGGCATGGTTGTATGCAGGACCCTGAATAAGAATATGGGACAATTTTATTATACTCCTGTTTAAAATATACCACAGTTCCCCAATGTCTTTTGGACATGTGTTTCCTTTTTGTTCATTTTGTGTATAATGTATGTTAGAGATGAGAGAAGGGAGTATATTTGATCATGTTTCTTCAAAGTTGTATTTCTTGCATGTATTTCTTGCCCTGGCTTCCAATGTCCTGCATGTGTTGGGTCCTGTTTTTTTCTAGTTTCATTCTTAATCACTTGACCCTGTCTCTCTGCAGTTCAGCTACCTGTTATTTTTTTTTAATCCTTGACATATTCATCTTCCCTCCCACCCTGGAGCCTTCATACATATAGTTCTGAGTGTTGAACAACTCACACCACACACACACACACACACACACACACACACACTCACAAACCACACACACTCATCAAGCAAAAACCCTCTCCTACCCAGCACTACCAGTCATCCTTCAGATCTCAATGCAAGCACCACATGTGCAGGGAAGCCTACCCTGACCCTCCCACATTAGATCAGGTATCTTGTCTTACACATTCTCATAGAATTTATTCCTTTCCTTTAGAGCACTTGACTCAATGGGTAATTATTAATATATAATCATTTGCGTAGTTTTTAATTAATGGCATTATTTACCCTAGATTTTTTATGCCCTGTAAGAACAGAAACTGGATCTATTTTTGCTCACCATCATCTCCTCAGCCTGGCACATAGAATCTGGCACATAACTGGCTTGCATTTAAAATTGAGTGAGAAAATGGATGGACGCATGCATGCATGAATTAATAAATAAACATGAGTGTATGTGTATATGCATGTCTGTGTGTCTTTCAGGAAATGGGAATGTTACTAATGTAACTAACAGAGAATATTTTTCAGTTCTCTTTAATTCAGGCTAGTCTATTAAACAGGAAGTAGAAATGACAGTATTCTTCACATGAATCAACTTCTTTGCTAATTCTGCTTAAGGAATCAGCATTCATTCAGTCGCATAAACACCATGAATGATTCATGTGCCTTTGGTTACCATTCAAGGAAAAATCTATTTATATGACTTACAAATATCATATAAATACTGTCTCTTGTTAACTATGCGTCTGTGTTCCTTTCAACTTAATCACAGAGACAGCAATTACTCCTCTCTAACACCATTAACAATCTCTTAATGTGCCAGAGATAAATTACTCAATAAACAAATGTTTAAATACATTAGCAGTGACCAATTGGGTATTATGTTACACACCCTGGACGTTCAGCAGCAGTCACCTCCTTCATTTTCCCCTTCTTGCTCCACCTCTCCACTGTGGAGTAGCCTGTGGAATTTGGGACTACTCCAAATAGATAGGATGAAGAGTACAAATACGTATGCTGAAGCTTAAAGAGAAATGCTGTGGGAAGGCCTCGTCACCCACTACTGACTGGTACAATACAGCTGGGAATGCATTTTTGATCATGTACCAGATAATTAAAATAGTTGCAGAATGGAGAAAGGTTGATAAAAGGCACATGGGGAATCAGAGAGCTTAAAATAGTCAAGATTGCATACCAAGGCTAGATTTGAGTTCTAGCTCTCAGTGGTTCCTGCTCATTCATTGCTGGCTTAGTGAGAAATGGTCAAAGCATAATTCTGCAAGTACAGTTATATTTATAATACAGAAACCAAGGCCTTTTAGAATTACCTTATACTTTGGATTCCAAGTACATGTTCTAGTCTTGGCTACAGGGTCCAACAATCTGTGGAATCACAGAAAATATATTTTGTACTTCACGAACAGTACCCTCTTACAGGACATATTGTCTAAGCACTGCAGTGTTGAGTTCTAGGACAATAGGCATCAAATGTTCATAATATAGTCCTGTATCATAGCTTCTTTTTAAAAAAAAATCTGTCAAGCTGAGAATAACTGATTTTTTAGAGCCTGGATTTGCCATCATATAAATTATTCTGCTAAATTTGCTATTTGAGTTATTTTTCTAAATAAAAGTAATACTTCCTTTTTGAAGTATGTATTTATATCTGCATATATATATATAGACATCTACATAAATATGTAGATAATAACAGCAATATTAAATAGTATAGATATTTATAAATTAAAAAAATTAAGGCCAGGTGCAATGGCTCACACCTGTAATCCCAGCACTTTGGGAGGCCAAAATGGGTGGATCACGAGGTCAGGAGTTCGAGACTAGCCTGACCAACATGGTGACACCCCGTCTCCACTAAAAATACAAAAAATTAGCCAGGTGTGGTGGTGCATGCCTGTAGTCCCAGCTACTCAGGAGACTGAAGCAGCAGAATCTCTTGAACCTGGGCAGTGGAGGTTACAGTGAGCCAAGATTGCGCCACCACACTCCAGCCTGGGTGACAGAGAGAGACTCTGTCTCAAAAAAAAAAAAAAAAAAAAAAATCCTCATTTTCCTCCTTTTCCTGCTGCATGTTATTTTCCATTCCACAGAGATATCCAGTGTTAACAGTTTGGTATACTTTTATTTTTACATAAATAGGATCCTACCATACTTTCCATTCTGGAACCTACTATATTTTTCTTTAAGATGTATTTTAAATGTACAGTAGAAGAAGGCTTGGTAAAAGGTACATAGGATTACTGTATTTTTTTTTTTGACATCTAGTGAGTCTACAAATATTTTAAAATAAAAGGTGTTTTAAAAGCAATAAACTTTTCACTTCAAAAATATCATTGTTCTCTTTGAAGCAATTGTGAATGGGAGTTCATTCATGATTTGGTTCTCTGTTTGTATAAGAATGCTTGTGATTTTTGCACATTGATTTTGTCTCCTGAGACTTTGCTGAAGTTGCTTATCAGCTTGAGGAGATTTTGGCCTGAGATGATGGGGTTTTCTAAATATACAATCATGTCATCTGCAAATAGGGACAATTTGACTTCCTCTTTTCCTAATTGAATACCCTTTATTTCTTTCTCTTGCCTGATTGCTGTGGCCAGAACTTCCAACACTATGTTGAATAGGAATGGTGAGAGAGGGTATCCCTGTCTTGTCCCAGTTTTCAAGGGGAATACTTCCAGTTTTTGCATATTCAGTATGATATTGGCTGTGGGTTTGTCATAAATAGCTCTTATTATTTTGAGATACGTTGCATAAATACCAAATTTATTGAGAGTTTTTAGCATGAAGGGCTGTTGAATTTTAGGGATGTGAAGGACCTCTTCAAGGATAACTACAAACCACTGCTCAATGAAATAAAAGAGGACACAAACAAATGGAAGAACATACCATGCTCACGGATAGGAAGAATCAATATTGTGAAAATGGCCATACTGCCCAAAGTAATTTATAGATTCAATGCCATTCCCATTAAGCACCAATGACTTTCTTCACAGAATTGCAAAAAACTACTTTAAAGTTCATATGGAACCAAACTTTAAAGTTCATATGGAACCAAAAAAAAAGCCCGCCAAGACAATCCTAAGCTAAAAGAACAAAGCTGGAGGCATCACACTACCTGACTTCAAACTATACTATAAGGTTACAGTAACCAAAACAGTATGATACTGGTACCAAAACAGAGATATACACCAATGGAACAGAACAGAGCCCCCAGAAAAAATACCACACACCTGCAACCATCTGATCTTTGACAAACCTGACAAAAACAAGAAATGGGAAAACGATTCCCTATTTAATAAATGGTGCTGGGAAAACTGGCTAGCCATAAGAAGAAAGCTGAAACTGGATCCCTTCCTTACACCTTATACAAAAATTAATTCAAGATGGATTAGAGACTTAAATGTTAGACCTAAAACCATAAAAACCCTAGAAGAAAACCTAGGCAATACCATTCAGGACATAGGCATGGGCAAGGACTTCATGTCTAAAACACCAAAAGCAATGGCAACAAAAGCCAAAATTGACAAATGGGATCTAATTAAACCAAAGAGCTTCTGCACAGCAAAAGAAACTACCATCAGAGTGAACAGGCAACCTACAGAATGGGAGAAAATTTTTGCAATCTACTCATCTGACAAAGGGCTAATATCCAGAACCTACAAAGAACTCAAACAAATTTACAAGAAAAAAAAAACAACCCCATCAAAAAGTGGGCAAAGATATGAACAGACACTTCTCAAAAGAAGACATTTATGCAGCCAACAGACACATGAAAAAATGCTCATCATCACTAGCCATCAGAGAAATGCAAATCAAAACCACAATGAGATACCATCTCATACCAGTTAGAATAGCGATCATTAAAAAGTCAGGAAACAACAGGTGCTGGAGAGGATGTGGAGAAATAGGAACACTTTTACACTGATGGTGGGATTGTAAACTAGTTCAACCATTGTGGAAGACAGTGTGGCCATTCCTCCAGGATCTAGAACTAGAAATACCATTTGACCCAGCCATCCCATTACTGGGTATATACCCAAAGGATTATAAATCATGCTGCTATAAAGACACATGCACACGTATGTTTATTGCGGCACTATTCACAATAGCAAAGACTTGGAACCAACCCAAATGTCTCTCAATGACAGACTGGATTAAGAAAATGTGGCACGTATATACCATGGAATACTATGCAGCCATAAAAAGGATGAGTTCATGTCCTTTGTAGGGACATGGTTGCAGCTGGAAACCATCATTCTCAGCTAACTATCACAAGAACAGAAAACCAAACACCACATATTCTCACTCATAGGTGGGAACTGAACAATGAGAACACTTGGACACAGGAAGGGGAACATCACACACTTGGGCCTGTTGTGGGGTAGGGGGTGGGGGGAGGGACAGCATTAGGAGATATACCTAATGTAAATGACGAGTTAATGGGTGCAGCACACCAACATGGCACATGTACACATATGTAACAAACCTGCACGTTGTGCACATGTATCCTAGAACATAAAGTATAATAAAAAAATCATTGTTTGTTGTACAATGATATACTGAACATTACACTACCTCATTCTGTTGAATGGGTACTAACATTCCATTGTTAAGTTATATGATAATTATTTTAGCAAGTCTCCTTTTGATGGACACTTAGATTGTTTTTCAGCTTTTCAATATTGCAATCATGATGCAGTGGACAATCTTGCACTTTACCTCCAGTTGTGATGCAATTTGACAGGCCAATCTCCTAACCTGTTGCAATAAATTTTATGTTTGAGGCACATATCTAGACTTTACAATCTCAAGTAGTTGTGCAGGAAAGTTTTAGTACTAGAATATTTGCATTTGTGTAAGAAACATTTAGTCAGAGTAGACATAAGCAAATGACTGAAAAGTTTGTGTCTACTCCTCCAAAGTTCCTCAGCTTTTCAGGCAAGCCCTCCCCTGTGGGATGCATGTGTTCACCAGATCCTTCCCATGTGCTCAGAAAAGAGTCTGTAGGAGGCCTGTATGACTGAGTGACCTTCAGCCTTGACACAATCAAACAAACAAAACCATCTGCAAATTCAAGAAAGAGGAGAAAAGGAGCTTCCCCAAGTTGATTGAAAACATAAGGAAAGAAGTAATGAAATTTTTAAAACAATTGCTTAAAACTGTGCAGTAGCCTGGCCTTTTAAATTTGGCACCTCTCCCTATTGACAGTCAATGACAGGCTTCAACAGAATTCAATGTTTCATCCCTGGGACGAGGCCAGACTTGTTTTGAATGTTAATATTTGTCATCATAGCACTTATCCATTTTGATATCTATTAATGTAACAAATTTAGGAGCCCTTACTTTGTGCAGGGCATTATGATATAAGTATTGGGATACAAAGATAAACAAGGCACTCTGCACCCCACAAAAAACACCAAGACTGTCTAGATTAGCAGTCTTGGGTTCTTTTACAGCCATGGACCCCTTTGAGAATCTGATGAAACCTGAGGAGCTAGAAAGATATGCATGTGCATATATACCCAAAACTTTACAAATGATCTCAGCTAGAATCCTAAACTTGGAAGCCAACTATTAATCCATGAACTCCTTGGTCTATTGGAAGTGCAAGATGGGAAACTGGAAAATTTAGAGATCATCCAGATGAAACGCCAGCTGTAAGAATGCAGCCATACCCTACAGCACTTCTCATTTTGTAAACTACTTTCTCATATCAACATCCTCCTCCGGTAAACCTACTCCATTTTTGTCAGATGAGGCAATATTCTCAGAGAGATGGTATGACTAGCCAAAGGCCACTCAGCTAGAAGTTGGCAGGACTCTGACCAGAATTCAAGTCTATGACATGTGCTCTGCTTTGCCAAATCGAGTAGGTGACTAATATGAAATGCCACGAGCAAGGTTAAAAAAAAATCTGAGTGTCCATGACATGGAGATAACTGCCCAGTCATCAGTATTAGCTTTGTATATGGGCATATTTAGGTTTTAGAAGTCTCTCTTTCACCTCCCATACACATGTGTTTACACACTTAGCTCCCCTAGTTTAATTATGTATTCCTTGAAGACAGGGACTATAGCTAACTGATTCCCATTTCCTCTGTGCCTAGCAAAATGCCTGGCACATAGTCAGCCCTCATTGTTTATTGAGTGAATGAAAGGTCATTATACAAAGAAAGAGATTAGAGAGATTCATTTACGCTAAATGTGTTTCTCAGTTTATATTTCACCTTTGAAAACTATCTTTAGGACACGAGAAGCATCATCAGTTCATTGACATATTACTGGTTGTTTCACCTGCATTTTTGGTTCTCCCTCTCCCCAGTTTCTATTAACTATTTATTCATAAATAAAACCAAGCTGGGTTGAGTCTAGTTTAAACACTTAATACTAAGCAGTCTTTCTCTTCACATAATAAAAATAGTTTCCATGTTATATACCAAAATAGAAGAAAGCTTAAACAATAATTTATTGAAATTAGTTGCAATGTTTAGGGTTTTTTGATTTTTTTGTTTGTTTATTTGGTTGGTTGGTTGGTTTAATTGAAAGCTTATTGAAAAAAAAAGTAGGAAAAAAAAAAAACGTATCTTACCACCCAACCCAACCCAGATGACAACTTTAGGAAGCAATGTGATTGCTAAAGCCATAAATGAATGTTTTAACGCCTCTTGGGTCTTGGAAACTGTACCCACCCTTGCCAGGAAGGAGTGAGGGAATAAGTCTGTATTTCATTTGACTGCACTAAACTCCTTGAGGGCAGGATCTATTTCTGATCCATCTTTGCGTTTAAGAAAAGTGTCTGGACATAGTGGGTGCTCAGTAAATTGTTACTAAATTAAATTGGATTTTTACAAAATTTACACATATCTATAACATATGTTTATACATGTATACATGGTATATAAACATCCTTTGTAGGCAGACACCTTTAAAGGACAACTTATGCCCGTAGTCTTACCATACACAAAATGTAAAAAGCCCATAGTGCTCATTTGTGTGTGACCACAGCTAGAGTCAGTTGTGTTATAGAATTCCATCTAGTAAGTGCCTACTGTGATTAAAGTCTCCCTGTATAGTAAGAATTTTGTATAATACTGTCTCAAACATTTTCCTAAATAAATAGATAACACAGTCCACTGCTGTATATAGCTTATATATACTTTTAACTTCAATGCAGTACTAGAGACAGCACACCCAGCCTCAGCCTGTAAGTTCCCTATACCACACAGCCTTCTCAGCCAAGAAGTGCCCCACTGAGTCCCACTGAGCTGCATGTGCTTCTACATTGTGAGTTGTTACCTCACATGAATGGCTTCCTCCTGCCATTCATTTTAGCCTTCGTGGACAATTCTGACCCACAATGGCTGACAAAGATGACAGATGGTAGAACTGGACTTACCACAAAGAAGCAACAGGATGATACTAAAATACCAGTTTTAGTTAAAACACAATGCTAAAATGCCATATTTATGAAGGCTCAGTGTGTTTTCAAGGAAATGGTTGAGAAATTGAGGACTAAGTTCAGCAGGTAATTGGGGATTTAGGGAATTGATGCAATAATATCAAGACGATAGAAAACATCACTAGAACCTCGGAGAATGACCTACAGTTGGCCATGAACAGGCAACTATGGCGCAAGCTGAATCAGGACTCAGAGGAATTAAAGGAAGTGAGAGAGCAATTGTTAAAGCACAGACCCAAACACAAATTTTAACAACTCTTTATTGAGCCAGTTCAGTTAAAACTTAGAGGCACCTAGTTATTTCAGGAACAACCAAGTCACCCAAAAGAAGGTCCCCTTCTACTTTCTTATCTAAATTACCTGAACACTTGGGGCCATTGTAACACTTAACACATAATAATCCCACCTTCTCTAAAATCACCTCCCCTCATCTGGGAAGTGAATCCTGAGGGCTCTGAGGAAGGGGACCAGGCCAACTCCACATCTTCCCTCCTTGTGCTCTCTGGACCCACTGGTCTGGACTAAAATGTGGTCACCGTCCACCAGCACCTAATTTAGCACACTGGCACTTTATAAATATTTAGCGCCATCAACTGTACTTGCAGGAAACATCTTGGAAATGAGTTGCCTCATTTTTAAGCAGCTGCTTGGGAATTGCGCATTTTGCAAAAAAACTGAATTGACTTGTTAATAAAAATAAATGATTCCATGTGTTACAGGATATTCTTTCAGCATTAGTTTCAAAGCCACATGCCCCAGAAAAGAGCTCCCTTAATAAAAGGGAATAACTCGTTTTTGCATTAAAATGATGATGATCCATTCGACAAATATTTGAGCACTTATTGTATGTTCAGCAATAGGAATGCAGTAGTGAACAAGGCAGACAAGCTTTAATGGTATGATTAAATACATAAATAAACAAATAGACATATAGTATGTTATCCACTATGAAGAAAAAGAGAAGAGAGAATGATGAGGGATGCAATTTTACAAAGAATAAAAGATATCTCAGAAAAGGTGACACTCAAGTAAGAGACCAAAATGGAAGGGAAGTGTAAGGCGTATGAATATTTAGAGACAGTTCCAGGTAGACAGGAGAGAACCACAAAGTGCCAGAGGCATCAGCAGGCGTGTGTGGCCATAGTCAGGGAACAGCAAGGAAGCCAGAATATTTAAATCAGTGAGAAGGAAAGTAAGAGAAGATGAGGCTGGAGAGGTAGTAGAAGTCAGATTTTGCCAGACTTTGCAGGCCATGAGGAGGACTTTGGATATCATGCTAAGTGTGATGGAAATTTACTGGAGGCTTTTGAGTAAGGCATGATCCGATGAAACTTTGGGTTAAACAATCCCAAACAACATTAAAACCATCTGAGTAAAGACTTCTGTTTTGAGTCAGAAGTAGACTAGCTATTTAGAGAACCCCTTTCTGATATAAAATGCCTAAAAGTGTTGCACGTACATGCAACTGTGTGCACACACACACACACACACATACGTATGTTGAGCTGACACAAATGTAGGGAATTCTCTGGAGGCTAAAAATATAATTCCAGAGAGGCTAGGAAGCACCAGAATAGCATTTGCAATAGCATCATTTGCCAATTTCTGGTGACTTTGAATCTAAATTTTAAAAGCCCTTTCTTCTGAGAGATATGAGGTAAATCCTGAAATCTAAGCAGAGGAGGACACCAGATCAGAGACTATTCATGAAGTCATAGAACTCAGAGTTCACACCTCATTGTTCAAAAAAAAAAACACCATCCTACAGAGGGAGCTTATGGAAATAAATGCCTGCTTGGATTAAGGGTTTAGGTGGTGTATTAAAAAAGGAGAGAGAGATCTTTCTGAGAATTCCTAAGGTTTATAGTACTGCAAACACAGTTTGGGGGTGATAATTTATAAAATCTTTGTGGCAAGAAAAAGAAGGCGGAAGAGGAGGAGTAAGGGAGGGTAAGGAAATTTAAAATAATATGGGGTCAGGAATTCCCCCAGAAACCTGCTTCTGCCAACACAAATCCTCTTGGAAAAAAATTCATTTCAAACACAAGCCTCAAAAACATCTCACAGATGTTTCTGCAAAAAAAAAAAAAAAATGAATTCACCATCAAAAATAAACACTTGAGGAAGTAAACCACCATGAGCGAGAGATGGTCAAAACTACAAACTATAGAATCAGACCAATAAGTCTACTTACATTCAAAATATCAGTTATAAAACATAAACAGGGTTGAAGAAATATTGAAAGAAAGAAGGCACTAAAATTATAACAAAGATATTAGAAACTATTAAACTTTATTAGGTAGACATAAAAAAACCAAACACTTTCTAGAAATGAGAACATAAAAATCAAGATTAGAAATTCAAGAAGAGGTTAAAAAGCAGATTATACACAACTAAAGAGACAATCGGTAAAGTGGAAGAGAGAACACAAGAAAATATCCAGAAAGAAGCATAAATAAAACATTATATTAAAAGAAAGGGTAAGAGACAAAGGAAACTAATTTAATCTAATATACATTTTATTAGAGTTACAGAAGAAGCTCATAGAGAAAATGAGAGGGCAAAAATATTTGAAGAGTTAAAGGGCTTAGAATTTTCTAAAATTGATAAAACAATTCAAATTTAGAAATTCCAAACATGAGTCAAGAGGAGGAGAAATGAGGAAGAGGAGAAAGAACAAATGGAAAAAAAAATACATCCTCAGACATAACATATAGTGTTACTGCATAACTGAAAGCAAAGGAAAAATGCCTAATTCATGAAATTTAAAAAGTCAAGATAGAATTAAAATCCCTGACAACAATAACTGCTAAAGCAGCAGCTAAAGGAAAGTGTGATCCTTACATTAGAAAACTAAGAAATGCTGTAAGTTATATAGCTAACTAACTACTTTGGTTGCTAGGTAAATAAAGGAAAGTATAGTACAAGAAAATAACTAGTAAAGATAAGAGTATTTTTCCAGGCCAAGGGCAGTGGCTCATGCCTGTAGTCCCAGCACTTTGGAAGGCTGAGGTGGGCAGATCATGAGGCCAGGAGTTTGAGACCAGCCTTACCAACATGGTAAAACCCTGTATCTACTAAAAATACAAAAATTAGCCCAGCATGGTGGCATGTGCCTGTAGTCCCAGCTACTCAGGAGGCTGAGGCAGGAGAATCACTTGAACCCAGGAGGTTGAGGTTGCAGTGAGCAGAGATTGCGCCACTGCACTCCAGCCTGAGTGACATAGGGAGACTCCATCTCAAAAAAAAAAAAAAAAAAAAATATTTTTTTCAAAAGATATTACAAATGGCCAATAGGTATATGAAAACTACTCAACATCACTAATCATCAGGGAAATGCAAATCAAAACTGAAATGAGGTGTCACCTCATACCTGTTAGGACGACTATTATCAAAAAGACGAGAGCTAACAAATGTTGGCAAGGAGGTGGAGAAACGGGAAGCTTTGTACACTGTTGGGGAGAATGTAAATTGGTACAGCCATTAGGAAAAATAGTACAGAAGTTTCTCAGAAAAGTAAAACTAAAACTACTATATGATCTAGCAATCTCATTTCTGAGCATATATCTGAAGGAAACAAAATCAGTATCTCAGAACGATATCTACACTCCCATGTTCACTGCAACATTATTCACAATAGCCAAGATATAGAAACAACCTAAGTGTCCATCAATGGATGAATGGATAAAGAAAATGTGACATATATACATACAATGAAATATGATTCAGTCATAAAAAAGGAAGAAAGCCCTGCCATTTGCAACATGGAAGAATCTGAAGGGCATTATGCTAAGTGAAATACACCAGGCAAAGAAAGACAAATAATGTATGACATCACTCACATGTGGAATTTTTTTTAAGTTAAACTCATAGAAACAGAGTAGAATGGTGGTTACCAGGAGTTTCTGGGGTGGGGAAAATGGGGAGATAATGGTCAAAGGTACAAACTTTCAATTATAGGATAAATAAGCTCTGAGGATCAATTTACAGCATGGGTACTGTAGTTGATATTATTATATTGTATAATTGAAATTTGCTAACAGAGTAGATCTTAAGAGTTCTCATAACACCAAAAAGGTAACTATGTGAAGTGATGAATGTGTTAGTTAACTTGATTGTGGTAATCATTTCACAATATATATGTATATCAAGTCATCACATTATATACATAAAATATATGCAATTTTATTTGTCAATTTTATAGACAAAAATACAAAGTAAAATTGGAAATATTTATACAATGTGAGGATTTGATATATCTCAATCTTTATGCCTCAATAAAGCTGAAAAAATGTATAACTACAAGTCAGTTAAATAAACATTAATTAGAAATGATTAACAAAAACAAAAGTTTGTTTTTTGAAAGGACAAATAAAATTTATAATATGATAAATAATTGGCAAGATTGATCAAGGTAAAAATTTTAAAACGCACAAATAAATAATTCTGGAAATACAAAAGAAATATAATTAGCATATGTATGCTGCAGACATTAAAAATAAGAGGGGCTGGGCAAGGTGGCTCACACCTATAATCCCAGCACTTTGGGAGGCCGAGATGGGTGGATCACCTGAGGTCAGGAGTTCAAGACCAGCCTGCCCAACATGATGAAGACCGTCTCTACTAATAATACAAAAATTAGCTAGGCATGGGAGTGGGCACCTGTAATCCCAACTACTCAGGAGGCTGAGGCAGGAGAATCACTTGAACCCCGGAGGCTGCAGTGAGGTGAAATGGCGCCACTGCACTCCAGCCTGGGCAACAAGAGTGAGACTCCATATCCAAATAAATAAAATAAAAAGATAAGAGGGTCTTACAAAGGATTTGTATCCAGAATATACTGTGGGACTTCAAAAACTTCATGGAAAAGACATATTATAAAAAAAAGTATGCATAGATTTCAAAATTTTTCTGCACCAGAATAAACTCATACTAACTTGTTGTAACATGTCTGAACAGGATCTAGTTTTAGACACTAAGAAGGATAAGACATTAATTTGAAAATAACCCCTGTCAAAGAAACATGAATTCACCTAAAATTGAAGCAAGAACAAACAACAAATGTATGGTGACTCAGGAGGCTTAAGTGGGAGAATCGATTGAGCCAGGGGTTTGAGTCCAGCCTGGGCAATATAGTAAGCCTATCTCTAAAAATAGTAACAAGACTAATTCTGGTGAAGCACGGATAGAATAATGGTGAACTCATTAATGCTTTGCAAACGTTTATGGGGACAATGCCAGAGAAATCAGCAGTTTATGAATGGATAACACAATTTAAGAAGGGACAAAACAATTTTGAAGATGAAGCCTGCAGCAGCAAACCATCCACATCAATTTGACAGGAAAAAACTAATCTTGTTCATGCCCTAATTGAAGAGGACCAGCAATTAACAGCATGGTTCAGCTTACACATTCTGACTGAAAAATTAAAGTTGAGCAAACTTTTCACTCACTGGGTGTCAAAACCATTGCACCCAGATGAGCTGCAGACAAGAGCAGAGCTTTCAATACAAATGTATACAAGTGGGATCAAGATCCTGAAGCATTTACTTAGCACAATCCTGTAAACAAAGCACAATCAAAGCAATGGCTACCAAGAGGTGAAAATGGTCCAGTCAAAGCAAAAGTGAGCTTGTCAATGGCAAAGGTCATGGTAACAGTTTTTGTGGATGCTCAAGGCATTGTGCTGTTGATTTTCTGGAGGGACAAAGATAACATATCTTTGTCCCTCCTATAACACTCTATGTTATGAGAGTGTTTTGAGAAAGTTAACCAAAGTTTTAGCAGAAAAATGTCCAGGAAAACTTTACCAGAGAGCCCTCCTCCACCACAGCAATGCTCCTGCTCATTCCTGTTCTTATACAAGGGCAATTTTGTGAGAGTTTTGGTGAGAAATCATTGTGTATCCACCTTATAGTCCTTTGGCTCCTTCTGACTTCTTTTTGTTTCCTAGTTTTAAAAAATCTGTAAAGAGCCCTCATTTTTCTTCAGTTAGCAATGTAAAAAGACTGTGTTTATGGGGCCAGACACATTGGCTCATGCCTGTATTCCCAGCATTTTGAGAGGCTAAGGTGGGAAGATTATTTGAGCCCGGGAGTTCAGGACTAGCCTGGGAAACATAGTGAGACCATGTCTCTTAAAAAAAAAAAAAAAAAAAAACTGCATTGATGTGGTTAAATTCCCAGGACCCTCAGTTCTTTAAGATGAGCTAAATGGCTGGTTTTATTGCTTACAAAACTGTCTTGACCTTGATAGAGCTTATATTAAGAAATAATTTCCTGAATAGCCGGGATTACAGGCGCCCACCACCACACCCAGCTAATTTTTGTATTTTTAGTAGAGACGGGGTTTCACCATGTTGGTCAGGCTGATCTCGAACCCCTGACCTCGTGATCCACCCACCTCAGCCTCCCAAAGTGCTGGGATCTCAAAAAAAAAAAGAAAGAAATGAATTTTATTTTCATCTTTTAATTCCATTTTCCATGTACTTTTTGAAGACCTTTCATAAAAAGAACTCACAATTCAAAATTAGAAAGCAATCCAGTAAAAATGTAAATGGGCATATGCGTAAATAATGGACAAATGATTTGAACATAACCTTCACAAAAGAAGATATGCAAAGAAGTACAGGAGACAGTATTCAATATCATTGGTCATTAAAACCACAATGAGATACACCTACACATATACTAAAACGGCTAAAACTCTTCAAAATTGTTAAAATCTGATGATAACAAGTGTTGGCAAAGTGATATGGAACAACTGGAACTCTCATATATCACTGATAGGAACACAAAATGGTGCAGCCACTTTGGAGCAAAATTTGGTAGTTTCTCAAAAAGTTAAAGACATGCTTTCTATACAATACACAAATTTCACTCCTTGGTATCTACTCAAGAGAAATGAAAGCATATGTTCACACAAATATTTGTATACAATGGTCATAGCAGTCATTGCATGTAATCGCCAAAAGGTGGAAACAATCTAAATGTCTATCAACTGAAAAATGAATAAACAAAATGTGGCATATCCATACAATGGAATACTACTCCACAATAAAGAAAAACAAACTACTGATATTCGCAACAACATGGATGAAAACATTCTAATGGAAATAATTAGGTATAAAAGACTAAATATCATGATTTCAATTATATTAAGTTACGGAAAAGGTAAAATTGTAGGAACAGAAACAGATATTTAGTTGTCTAAAAGCAGGAATTGAGCATAACAGGGCATGAGAACTTTGTTGAGGTGAGAAAGGTATTCTAAAGCATATTGTAGTATTGTTTGCATAACCAAATACATTTAACAAAGCTCACTGAACTTTACACTTGAAGTGGGTACATTTTATTGAACTTAAATTATACAGTAAAGCTTTAAAAAATAAAACAAGAGAATGTTATAAACAGCATGATGTCAACAAACTTGAAAATGTAGATAAAATTGCTATGAAAATTGCCACAACCAATCTTAGAAAAATAGAAAATTTTAATTTATCCTATCACTACTAATGAAAGTAAATCCGTGGTTTAAAATCTTCCTTATAGATTACTTAGGATCCAGTTTTATAGGTGAGTTCCACTAAGTAGTCAACGAACAGATCATTTCAACCTTAAACTTACTCAAAAAACAGACCAAAAAAGGCTGGGGATAACACTCTCCAGTTCATTTCACAGCCTTATAAAACTTGATAGAGAAAATTAACGAGAAAAATAGCACTTTGAGAGGCTGAGGAGGGCAGATCACCTGAGGTCAGGAGTTCAAGACCAGCCTGGCCAATATGATGAAACCCCAGCCCTTTAAAAATACAAAAATTACCTGGGGGTGGTGGCACATGCCTGTAGTCCCAGCTACTTAGGAGGCTGAGGCAGAAGAATCACTGGAACCCAGGAGACAGAGGTTGCAGTGAGCCAAGATCGTGCCACTGCACTCCAGCCTGGGTAACAGGGCAAGACTCTATCTCAAAAAAGAAAAAAAGAAAAATAGAAGAAAAAATTATTTTCTAGTCTCATTCATGAAAACAGAATCAAAAACCCTAAATGATATATTAGCAAACTAAATTAAGCAATGTACAAAAATATGACTCACAATTTGGGGTTTGGGCTTTTTCCCAAAATGCAAGTTTAATTCGAATTTACAAAATCTGTTAATGTAGTTGATACAGTTTGGCTCTGTGTCCCACCCAAATCTCACCTTGAATTGTAACTCCCATAATCCCCATGTGTCAAGGGCAGGACTAGGTGGAGGTAATTGAATCATAGGGGCAGTTTCCCCCATGCTGTTGTCGTGATAATGAGTGAGTCTCACCAGATCTGATGGTTTTATAAGTGTCTGGCATTTCCCTGGCTTGCATTCATTCTCTCTCCTGCTACCTTGTGAAGAGGTGCCTTCTGCCATGATTGTAAGTTTCCTGAGGCCTCCCCAGCCACGCAAAACTGTGAATCAATTAAACCTTCTTTCTTTATAAATTACCCAGTCTTGGATATTTCTTCACAGTAGCATGAGAACGGACTAATATATAGTTCACCACATCATCCAGTGAATAGTAGAAAAAATATATATGACCATTGCAACATATTCGAAAAAGGAATCAATAAAATTCAACAACCATTCCTGACAAAATTTATTAGCTACTAGGAGTAGGAAATAAGCCTCTTACCCAGATAAATGGTATCTATAGAAAACCTGGAACCATCATCATATTTAGTGAAGAAATATTGCAAGCATTCCTATTAAAATCAGGATTAAGACCATGAAGCCCTCTATCACCACTTCTATTGAATAATATATTGAAAATCTTAGCCAGAATAGCAAGAAGATGGAAGAATTAAATATATAAGCATTAAAAAAGAGAAAATAAAACTCTAGCATTAGCAATTGCTAAATTATCTACATAGCACAAAAACATTTTCAGACAAATTCTTAAAATTCAGATAATAAAGTAATTTTTAGATATATTAATATATAAAAGTCCATTGCAAATTTATTCATCCATAAGCAGTGAGAAAATTTTTATTTAAAAAAAAAAGATACCACTATGATAGCAACCAAAGGTATAAGGTAATGAGGAAAACAACCTACAAAAGACTTGTAAACCTTTAGGTAGAAAAGTGGAAAAACTATTTAAAGGATACTTATTAAGAGCTAGCAGTGTGCCAGGCATTGTGCTAAGTAGTGGAAATACAAAGGCTGGTAAGACAGCATGTTCCTTCTTTCCAAGGATACCAGGCTGGCAGGAGACACTGGTGCCCAAGCAGATGATTGCCATACAGTGGGACAAATGCAGTGGAGGTGTGTTTGGATACAGTAACAGGGATGAGTCACATTTGGGAGTGTCAGTAAAAGGGCATACAAAGTTGGAAATATTTGTATTGACTCTTGAGGATGAGTAGGAATTTTCCAGGCGAGCAAAAAGGGAGAGGGAGTAAGCAATGCTCACTAAATAGAGGCAGCAGAATGAGGATAAGAAAAGGTGTGAAACACTCCAAGAACCCTATTCTCACAGCCATACGCACTCAACAAGGATGTGCTGAAAATGCCATCAGTTGCCCCACCTCTGAACTCTTGGACTGTCCCATCCTGCGGCCTCCCATCATCTCTGTTAAACTATTTCCTGTCCTTGAAGGTCTAATTCAAATTGCTTTCCCTATTCCTCTACCCCAAAACACTGTGATCTATCTCCCCCTTCTTTTCTGAGGACACTTTTCACCTCTAATTTTAATGGAATGCCAGCTACATTCTTCTGTTTACCAGACAGCATTTCAAATATTTCTATTACTTTTGCAAAACAGCAAGCTAATAATTGAGTGGGCACTCAGCAAATGTGTTTTAAATGGATTACCATTTAAACAGTTCATTTTAAGGGCTTCTATAGAGCTGTTCCTTAGAGCAGATTGTGATCTGAAGGAAATCTGCATTGTTTTTGGTTTTGTTTCATTACGTGACATCACAGTAAACAGCCTTTGTATAACCCACTGGGAGACCAAAAGACAATACCTGTAAAACTTGGCCTCTGGATAAACTCCATCCTGTGTACTTCAAAACAGCATGGATACTCTCCCCTCTCCCACCTCACTGTGCTCTCTAAACAAAATTCCCAGTGTAGAAATAAAAGCAAGTTATTCTGCTGGTTAAAATGCTAGTTTGCACATCTACACGTGTGAAACAACGCAAGCTCATCTGGACACGCACAAAAATCAGTTTTGATATTTACTGTGGCTGTACTCTCTATATATCATTAAAAATTAATAATTTTGTACAATTCCATAATAAACAATGATGTTTTACTCCAGGTTCAGAGAAAGTATGAAGTAGGAGGAAGAGCACTGAGCTTGGAATCCCCAAAAAGATACTACCGTGGAACTTGACGAAATCTCCTAGACCTTTTCCTCATCTTCAAGGAGGTGATAATGTCACTTACCCAATATAGCTCATTTGGCTAACCGGGCAATCAAATATGCCAGTAGCTATTTGAGTTTAAGAAGTGTAAAGCTCTGTTCCCGTGCCATGTGCTGTCATTATTACTGAGACTAACCAGCAGAAACTGACACAACATTTCCCTTCTCGTGAGCTTGAATCCTTTGACGCTGTTATCTACTTAAGAATTAGCTCTGTGAGGCATGCCCAGAAAGTTCATTGAGAAAATCACTGGTTTTAGACAGCTAAGACTAATCCACGAGTGAAATTTATCATCTTCCTTCAGCATCCTTCAACAACTTCCAAAAGTCTATCTTTTAAAAGATAACCACAGCCTTAAATAAATATAATTGTATTTGTATTGGTTACATTATCTGGTGGCACTGTTTTCAGTGTAACAAATCATCAAAATGCATCCTTCACATATTTCCAGGGTCCAATTAAGTTGAAAGATTATCCAATTAGGTGGAAAGATTATCCAGTAGCTCTTCTTTTCCTCACTACTTAATAGTTATCAAGAATTCCTTCTCAGCGTTACTGCTCTTTTTGAATTTGTCTAGCAGGTTTTCTGCATTTTACAAAAAGAAGAAGAAACCCACCCCCAACACACACACACACACACACACACACACGCAAAAGAACCCCTCTTCAATCAACACATGTCTGACATAGGCGGAGTCTTTCTTTCAGAGCCTGTTAAATGTTTAGCTTTTGGAGATAAAATCATCCCCCATTATTCTATTATATTCCTCCATCATTCATTTAGACAGTGAAATACTATGCTGCCTTTTAAAATGAGATTGAGGATGTATGTTTACTAAGGTGGAGATTCATTCTATGGTTAAATGTTAAATATTTTGAACAGCATGCTATGAAGCAGTACTGTGGTGTGATCTCATTCTCATAACAGGAAATGTGAGCTTGTGGTGTCACATTGCTAAAAGTCTGGATGAAAGCAAACCTGGGTAATGATTAAGTGCAAAGATATTAGTGTCAGATTGACGTGGATTCAAATCCATTCTCTTCCTGGCTAGATGACCTTAGACAGATTGTTTAATCTTTCTCAGTTTCACTTTCTTCTTTAAAGAAAATAATAATGGAATTGGCTGCCTGAGGTTGCTGGGAGGATTCAATGGATAAAGTGTCTTAAGCATTTAGCATAGTTCCTGCCCCACAGTGAGTGATCTGTAAACCATAGCCATTATTATTATGACCTATGAGATGATACAAAATGTCAATAGTTATTACCTCTGGGTATGGGCTTAAGAATGACTTTTTTCTGTGCTTCCTTGGGCTCCATTTCCACCTTCGTCAACCACTCTAACGTGTTAACATGTGCTTTTTCGTATATGTATATTGCAAAATAATTATTATTTTATACAATGTTTTGTAATTATGTGAAACTATCATACATATCATTGATCTTACTTTTTTCATTAAGCACTATGTTTTGAAGATCCACAATTCACAATATGTTGCTGTGTGTGCCTCTAATTCATTCTTTCTAAATGTTGCTTAGTACTCCAGAATGTGTGTCCTCAACATTTTCTCTATCTGCTTTCTCAGTTATCGGACTCACAGGTTGCTTCCAAGTCTCTAATGCTACAAGTAACATGTAATTAACATCCTCATGCACATCCCCTGAAGGATCCATACAATATTTTCTTTGAAGTACATACCTAGAGGTATAATTGCTGGGTTATACCATGTGCATTTTCTTAGTTGACTAAGTAGTGACAGATGCTTTCCAACAAGGCTGCAGTAATGACGCAGTGAGTCCATCAGCAACGATAAAATTCCTGTATGTCTGTATGTGGGAATATTTCTGCCAACACTTGGTCTTATCCATCTTTCTAACTTCTGCCAGTCTAATAAGTAAAACATGAGACAACTTGTTGTTGTTTTAATTTACATTTCTCAGATAACTCAGGATTTGGACATCATTTCTTTCATATGTTTAGTAGTAATTTGAGCTTCCTCTCCTGTAAATTGCCTGTTGGTATCCTCTGCCTATCTTTCTGCTGAGGCTTGCTGCCGTTCTCTTGTTGATTTGCAGCAGTTACTTGTGTTATTCATTTGGCCCTTGTGGGTTTTAGACATTTCTAATACTTTTCCCATGTTGACATCTGTGTAATAAATTTGCTCATGGTGTCTTCTTCAAACAGAAAGCCGTAATGTTGATGTTCAAAGTCATCAACACTTTTCCTTATGAGTATGCCTTTTGAACTTGTGTTTAAAAAGGTTTTCCTGCCCTAAGCTCAGTCACTAAGATATTCTCCTACATCATACTCCATTAACTGAATAGTTGTACCTTTTCCTTTTAGATCTTTAATTCAAGTGGGGGCCACATTCGTTTGTTATGTGAGGTAAGGATCTAGTTTACTCTGTGTATAGTGAGCCAATTTTCCCAAAGTAAGCTGCTAGATACTGACTTATGATATTCTCTTTATCATACTTAAGTTTCCACCTATATACATGTGTTTGTGTCTGAGCTCTGTGTCCTATTTCATTGGTCTGTTTATCTAGGGTTTTTGGTTTCTTGTGTGTTTTGTTTTGTTTGCACCAATGTAGCACTGTTTTTGTTACTGTGACTTTGTCACATGTTTTCATATCTAGTAGGACAAGACCATTCTCTACTTACGTTTTTGAGCTTGACTTCGCTGTTTATAAACTTTTATTCCTCCACATAAATTTTAGAGTAAGTTTTATTATATTGCTCAAAAACATAGAAGTAGAATTTTTGATGGGACTGCATCAAATTTATAGATTAAATGGAGAATTTATGTTTTTCTAGTATAATATTGCCTCATCCAAAAGCTCAGGAATTTTCTTCACTTATGCAGATCATCTTTTCTGTAGATAGCTTTTATATTATTTTATTAATATAATTAGCTCCTATATAGTTAATAGACTTCTTGGTTGTGGGAATGATATATTATTATTTCTTATGTTTTCTGATTTGCTATTGCTAGCACCAAAAAAAATAAAAAGGATTGATGTATCCAACGATTTTAATCATTGTCTTATTGGTTCTAACACTTTGCTTTTGAAATCTGTTGGATTTTTCTGGATAAATGATCATATCATATGCAAATGAAGAAAGTTTTCTCTCTTACCTTCTGCATTAGTCAGCTCTCACTAAGTTATGCTGTGATAACAAATAGCTCCCAAAACTCAGTGACTTACAATCACAAACATCTGTTTCTCACTTATGTAACATGTTGAATATACATTGACTGCAGCTCCCTCTGTATATTTTCTTATTCTGGGATCTGAACAGAAGCAGCAGCCCTGATCAGGAACACCGTATTCTCAGAGCAAAGCAAAAATGCATAGAAACCAGCAGATCTACACAATGACTTTTAAAGCTTCTGCTCACAACTGTCAAATTCATTCATATTCATTGGCTGAAACAAATCCCATGGTTAAGTAAAATGACAATAGGGTAAAAAGTGTTCTCTTCTCAGAGGAAGGCTCTAGAAATCACATGGTAATGGGCAGGCAAGTGCAAAACTCTTGCAGGGAAGGTGGTAGTGGATAATTGGAAATAAGAATATAATCTACTACTCTTTCTAACCCTCCTTCTTATTTATTTGTCTTTCCTTTAGCTTTAGCCAAGACCTCTAGTGGTAATAGTAAGCATCCTTGTCTTAACTTTAGCATAGAGAAAATGAGTCTACAGTTTCTCCATTAAGTATAAGAGTTACTATAAATTGTTAGCAGAAATCGTTTTTACCAAGTTAAGGAAATTCCCTACTATTCCTAATTCCCCAAGAGTTTTGATCATAAATTTGTGTTGAACCTTATCAAATTTATATTTTGGAGGTTGATTGATATAATCATATGCTATTATTCTCCATTAGTCTGTTAATACACTAACATACATAAATGAATTTTCTCTACTGAAGCATCCTTGCATGTCTAAAATAAACTCTAATAGGCCAAGAGTTCGCGACCAGCCTGGCTAACATGGCGATACCCTGTCTCTACTGAAAATACAAAAATTACCTAGGCATGGTGGTGCATGCCTGTAATCCCAGCTACTCAGGAGGCTCAGGCAGGAGAATCATTTGAACCCAGGAGGCGGAGGTTGCAGTGAGCCAATATCACATCCAACTGCACTCTAGCCTTGGCAACAGAGTGAGAATCCACCTCAAAAAAAAAAAAATTAAATAAGCCCTATTTGATCTTAAGGTATTTCTTTAAATCTATAATTAGTTTAGCTAATATAGTATGTAAAATTTTTTAATGTATATAATTATACATTAAAAAGTGAGCTATTATTTTCTTCACTGTATTATTCTCATCTAATTTTGGAATGAGTCTATGCTTATTACACATAAAATGATGTGTATAGATTTTGCCCTTTTTCTGTTTTGCAAAACAACTTGTGTAAGATGGGAATTAATATTCCTTGAAAATTTAGTAGAACTTTCTAATAAAACCATCTGGGCCTAGAGTTCTTTGAGTAAGGAGGATCTTTGTTTATCATCTCAAATCATTTAACGTTCATTGATATATTCAAATTATATATTTCTGCCAAGCGTGGTGGCTCACTCCTGTAATTCCAGCACTTTGGAAGGCCAAGGCAGGTGGATCACCTGAGGTCAGGAGTTCGAGACCAGCCGGGCCAACATGGCGAGACTCCATCTCTACTAAAATATAAAAATTAGTCAGGCATCATGGCTCATGCCTGTAGTCCCAGCTACTCAGGAGGCAGAGGCATGAGAATCACTTGAACCCAGGAGGCGGAGGCTGCAGTGAGCCAAGATCACGCCACTGCACTCCAGCCTGGGTGACAGAGTAAGACTCCATCTCAAAACAAAAATATATATATTTCTTATTTATACCAGTTTATTATACCTTATTTATACCAGTTTAGGCATTTCATCTTTTTTCTAGGAATTTATCCACTTTAAGTAGATCTTCAAACTTACTGTCCGATAGCTGCTGAAAACCTTTGAAGTCAAGCCTTTCAAGGGAGTAATCATATCATGTACATGGCCCTAAAGCTCCCTGTACACATTCAATACTTTACAAATAATAATAATTAACAGGCACTATCCGATGGATAGACATCTACCAAAAATGTTAGAAATTATCTCCAAGAGTAGTATTAAGGGTAATTTTTATATTCTAACATGTTGTACATTCTTTTTTGTGTAGTCTGAAGGTTTTACACAGGCAAAATGTTACTTTTCTATCATCAGGAGTAACTTAAACTATTTCTCTTTTGTACTGAAATGAATCTATAAAACTTACCTAAGTTCAGAATTACTGTCACATTTCCATACCCCATTGAAATGTGGTATTTTGATAAATCCACAGGCAGACCTGCTTTCTTGGGTATTGAATTCATCTATAAACAAGTAGAAGCCTTCAAGGGAGAAACTATAACCTGTACATGGCCCTGAAGCTCCCTGTGTACTTCCAGTATTTTGTAAATCATAATAATTAACAGATACTGTCTGACTCTTTTGGATTTATACCAATTTATTTCATCTAAAAGGACATTTTAACATAGCCAGCTATGGGTACAATTTTTAAAAATTTGCAATTGAACTCTTGGAAAATGAGTTGTTTGTTCTGCCTGTCTTTTTCCTGCCTTTACCCTCCACTCAAGTATGGGTTTTATTAAGCAGTGTATATTTCACAGAAGGCCTCGAAAATGTACTTTTGGAGAAAAAGGTTTTTCTTGGTAGTCTGTGGTGAGTAGGACCTTATTTCTGTTTGGTTTTTAGTGTGTGTTATGTGTGGGCCCTGAGGATTCAGTGAAGGTGTTTTCTTTGAAAAGCTGTCAGACAACACAAATTAAATCCAGTAATGGTACAGACATAGCCAAACAAGTTCAACAGTTCACATACACTTGAAAGCAAATGAAAGAGAGTATGTATAGAGAGAGGTTTTTACCATCTGCTTCTTTCTACTAAACGTCTTCAGTTCTCCAGGGAAATGTCTAATATGTATATCAGGTGGTTGTGAGATTCAAATTGTTAACGCATTAGTTAGAAGCACTTAGCACAGTCCCTGGCATACAATAGATAATAAAGGGAAGCCATTATTATTTGTACACATATGGATGTGGTTTTACATATACTGCTCTGCACTTTGTTTTCCTAATAGCACTGACATTCCTCTGAGTGAAAGGACTGAGCTCTGACTCCCTCTGTAACAGTTAGGTAATTCTACAATAGCACAGATACATTCTCATTTAGTCAACCATTCCCCTATTCATGAGCATTCCAGTTGATTCCAGGTTTTGACTTTACAAATGCTACAGCAACCTCTTTGTCCCCCTCAGAACTTCAAAGCAGCCAGTTCTGCTCTTCCCCATTTGTTCAGAAACTGCCACTCTCCCAAGATGCTTCCTCAGATGGGGTGTCCACTGCAGGCCACCCCCACATTCCTGCCCTCTTCCTCAGTCCTTCCCCCAGCAGGCTGGCCAAGCCGGAGCAGAAGCCATTCCAAGCCCTTGGGAGGACTGGCTGGGAGCTGAGATGTGGAAGCCAAAGCCCATGATACACAGTCATCCTGAAGGCATGCTGCAGTCATGACTCTTGGTGTAGGAATGAAGGCAAGGCTGGTGGAACCAAGCCAGGAAGCCATTTTGACTGTGAGGAGAAGACAAGAAATTCCCAGGCAGCTTGTAGATGTACCCTGGCTGTTGTAATCTACCACTTCGAGATCAATTCTGGCAGGGGCACCAGGGAGTCACAGATCTGGCCTGTTTTAGGAATTCACCTCTATAATGATACCTTGTATTGGCAGAGTGACTTCTATGTCTCAGAAGATTTTCTTGGCTCTGTTATATCATTATGGGGTTTTTCTGTTAAGCAACACCATGGTTCCCAGCAACTAAGCTGTGATTTGGCTGTGCTGGTTAAGTTAACTGAAATACTAGATCCAGCCACCTTTTAGCTGGGTGTTTCATGTTGTAAAGGCAGATTAAAATGCTCTCCTGAAGTTCACAAGAGCTTGTCCAGTCCCTATTGGATATTAGAACCAGCTGTTATTGAACCTGTATGTGCCTGATGCTCTTCAACTGTTATCTGACAATCTTCCCTGAAGCCCAGGAATTGGTATCCCTGCTTCTTTCATTTGTTTTTTATTTATTTCTATTATTTAGAGATGGGGGTCTCACTCTGTCACCTAGTCTGGGTACAGTAGCATAACCATAGCTCACTACTACCTCAAATTCCTAGACTCAAGCAATCCTGCCTTGGCTTTCCAGGTAGCAGGGACTATGCTGCTAACTTTTTAATTTATGCATGACTTTTTAATTTATGCTGAGCTAACTTTTTAATTTTTTGTAGGAACAGGGTCTCATTATGTTGCCCAGGCTGCTCTCAAACTCCTGGTCTCAAGCAATTCTCCCATCCTGACCTCCCAAAGTGCTAGGATTATAGGCATGAGCTACCACACCTGGCCCATTATCCCATTTTGTAGATAAAGCCATTGATGCTCAAGAAAGTAAAGCCTGAGGTCACTTACCTGGTGAGGAGTGAAGCTGAAATTCAAACCTGACTTTGTGAATGCTAAACCTATGTCCTTTCCCTGTCTCACCACCACTCCACAACTAAACCACCAAAGCCCAACTTTTTTGAAGAACTCTTTCTGAAACTTTTAAGGAAAAAGCCACTTTCGCATTGTTTAACTGGGATGTATCTGTGTATAGATCCTGTTTCACAGTTCTTTCAAACTAGAAGCCAAATTATTTCTTATGCACCTGTCCCAGCTGTTGGGTGTAAACATGATCATGTTGATGATGTGATGATGATGATGATGGTGATGGTGATGATAACAGCTTTAATTTACTGAGCACTCACTCCATGCCCAGCACGTTGCTTAGCACTTAACATTCTCGCACTTACTCTTGATTCTTACAAGAAACCTGCCCAGTGCCCAAACATGCACAACTAGGACACAGCACACCTGAGACCTGGCCTCGGGCTCCTGACTTCAAAGCCTGTGCTCCCAACCATATCACAGCACTGCCACAGCAGTGGAATCTTGAACATGTAGTTTCATCTAGCATAGGCTACTATAAGAGAAAGGAGACATTGGAAATACTCCACACACCCTTCCTGTACCGACAGCCATTCTTAGATTTAAGCATTTTATTCAGCAGGGCTCAGACGTATTTAGACACTTTAAGTTAATCATTACCTGTCACCATTTGTGTGTGCTGTTCCTCATCAGCAAGCACATGCAGACGTAGCTGCTCTCTGCTTTACGTCACATTTTTTATTAGGCAGTCATAATATTAATAGAGGAGCTCTCCTGCTAGGAGAAGAACATTTTTGTGGTGTTGAAGATAATATAGGTGTTCAACCTAAATTAACTGGATAATTGCTTCAGTCTTTTCAGTAATTTATCATCATGGACTCCCAAGCAGCTCAGACAGACGTCAGTTATGGTTAAGATGACACTGTCCTCCAAGAAATCAAGAAAGAGGATAACAGAATTCTCCTAAATGCCCACAAATTCCCCAAACCTGAATTTTTTATCTTCATCCATCTTCACCATGAATTGCCTCCAGTCGTCTCTGGCTGGAGCAGAGATGTCACCTGGTTATCCAACTCCTCACCTCACTATCAAAGGTCATGATTGCAGGGATGTGTGTGGCTGTGTGCCAGTCCCTGTGAGAGCCAACTTGGTGGTGGCAGCACATACCAATGGCATGGTACTTCAGCTTGAATTGACAGTAGGCTTTATATGATGGAATTGTAGGCTCTTACCAGCAAAGCTACTCATAATCTCTACTCTTTTCTTGCTATAGTAAGTGTGAGAACCCAGTATGGAGTCCAGTAAGCATCCCTTTTAGTTGGTGTGTATTGGGCAGGGTCCTCCAGAGAAACAGAAGCAATAAAATATAAATACATATAAGATTTATTATAAGGAAATGGCTTATTGAATAATGGAGGCTGAGAAGTCCCACAATCTGCCATCTCAAACTGGAGACTCAGAAACACCTGTGACGACCTTCCAGTCCAAGTCCAAAGGCCTGAGAACCAGGAGCACTGATCATACAAGGATAATGTGAGTCCCTGTCTGAGGGCAGAATACCAGTGTCCCAGCACAAAAAGTCAGGCAAAGAGAGTGAATTCTCCCTTCTTCCACCTTTTTATTCAAGTCCTCAGCAGATTGGGTGAGGCCCACCTATACTGGAAAGGACAATCTGCTTTACTCAGTCTGCTGATCCAAATGCTAATCTCATCCAGACACACCCTCACAGACACACCAAGAAATAATGCTTAACCAAATATCTGGGCATCCCATGGTCCAGTCAAGTGGACACATAAAATTAACCATCATAGCAATTTGAGAACTTCACTGAACTTCACTAAGATGAGGTAGCACTTTCTCATTCTGCCTTTTACCATCCCATATTCCATATGTGCTATTTACTACAGGGGTAAGTAAGGACGGAAGAGAAAAAAAGTCAAACACATGTAGAAACCCATTGCATATGCTACCCTAATTTTGGAGAGTCCCTGGCTGGACTGGCATTTTAAAGGCTATGAAGAGTCCTGCAGTACAGACACATATTAACTTAATTTTACCCAGTGTTTCCTTATTTGAGCACCCAAATGTTTTTGAGGAGGAGATTACCATTATGGCTATAAAGCCACATTCTCCCATGGCCATGTCCCCTTGATTCCGGGGGCATAAAATTAAAAATATAGAATGCTAAGACCAGTAGAATCTCAAGGGATTTCATTGACCTCATGGCATCCTCCCTCCCCTGCCCTTGAGAGTCCTGGAATTAACCTGACCCAGAGAAGTTTTCCCAAAGAATTTACAGAGCCCCAAACTGATAACAACTGCCTGAGATCTCTTCCTCCAATTCCAACCTACTCCTGTCACACAACATGATTTCCTATATCATGAAATGGGAGAGAATGGAGAGGAGCCTATCAAGAGAGATGATAGATGTCATCTGTTAGGTCCTGTTAGGTCTCATCTCATCTTTTAATATTGCAAATAGGCCACTGGCAGGCTTCTTTGAACCTTTACTAAGTCACAAAGATTCTGAGTTTATATGTAGATGGCAGAAAGAATACATTCTTTACCTCTCCCACCTATCGTCTTATTTACAAAGGCCTGAAACAAAGTCCTAAAATCTAAAGACATATATTTAACAAAATATTATAACACTGCTGAAAGAAAGGAAAGCTGCTATGGAGCCATCTAGAGCCATTCCATTCTTGACAAGCTCCCTGGCAGAAAGTGAGGATGGAAGGAAAGTTTGAGTTTGCTGATCCCTCTGAGTCCAATGCTAATTCTATTTTATTCTGTGACCTCTATATGATTAATGACATTAGAAATCAACAAATACCCATTGATGTTTGACAGAGCCCAAGGGTTCCACAGAACTCAGTTTGATTATTTTACCCTATCCAGACATTTTGTAAAGGCAGAAGTCTAATAATTCTTTAGATATTTTAAATTTAGTTTTAATTCCATAAGTAATTTGTATGACTCAATTCTACTTTTAAAAGTTAGAATATTGTGGATATAGCTAAGATCCCCTTTGACCAATCTCCTCATCCTAATCCCTTCCCCATATTCCCAGAGGTAAGGAAGTCCCCCCACCACACACACACACACTTTTACATGCACACAATATGCATATTCATAATTCACATAAAACATATAATTTGCGTTTAGATTTTTTGCATTAATGGTGTCATACTGTTCCGCAACTTGCTATTTTCAGTGCAAAATATGTTTGGGACATCTATCATATTGATACACGTTTAGTCATCCATTTTAAGTGCTGTGTGGCATTTCCTCTTATCATTTCACCATAATTATTTAGCTATTCCCATTCTGTAAGATCTAAAGGCCATTTCCACTTTGGGCCTCTTTAAAGCAATGCAGCACTGAATGTCCTTATCATGGTCCCCTGTGCAAAGGCAAAAAATTACAAGGATAGATACCTACAGATGTTACTGCTGGGTCATAGGGTGACATTTTATTTTCAATAGATGCTGCCAAGGTATGAGTACAGAGCTCTCAACTGTAAAGGAGCCAAGGGAAGAAATCTCCACAATGGCTCAAGGAAATAAAAAAGAGGATGAAGAAGGTGGTTACACCAGCTGCTTTGGAAAAGCCTGTGAGAATTAGTTCAACCATTGTGGAACACAGTGTGGTGATTCCCCAAGGATCTAGAACCAGAAATACCATTTGATCCAGCAATCCCATTACTGGGTATATACCCAAAGAAATATAAATCATTCTGTTATAAAGATACATACACGTGAATGTTTATTGCGGCACTATTCACAATAGCAAAGACATGGAATCAACCCAAATGCCCATCAATGATAGACTGGATAAATAAAATATGGCACATATACACCATGAAATACTATGCAGCCATAAAAAAGGAATGAGATCATGTCCTTTGCAGGGACATAGACGAAGCCATCATCCTCAGCAAACAGAGGAACAGAAAACCAAACACTGCATGTTCTCACTCATAAGTGGGAGCTTAACAATGAGAACATATGGACACAGGGAGGGGAACAACACACGCTGGGGCCCGTCTCAGGGGCAGGGGGATGGAGAGCATAAGGATAAGTAGCTAATGCATTCAGGGCTTAATACCTAGGTGATGGGCTGATAGGTGCGGCAAACCACCATGGCACATGTTTACCTATGAAACAAACCTGAACGTTCTGCACATGTATCCCAGAACTTAAAACAAAATTAAAAAAAAAAGAAGACTAAAGCCATGGATCCTTTTTTTTTCTATCCAAAGGCTGCCTTCTACCTTTGTGCACTTTTTCCCTTCCAGACTGTCCTTGGTATTCTGTTTAACTTGGAATTTTGCTCTTAACTGCCATAGAATGTGGATGTGCATGCATATGGGTGTGGAAGACAGATATTTATCATTGAATTTTTTTAAATAGGAAAACTAAACAACAACTAAAAACTTTCTTAGCGAGAAAGAGGTAGGTAAATGACCACCAGTTCATATACTGTTAAATATATAAAATGTACATAATCCAATTCTGGAAGGATATACAGTTTATGAAATGTTAATGGTAGCCTTTGAAGTATAGAATTCTGAAAGGATTAGAAAGAATTTTTGTTTTTATCATATACCTTCTATCATGTGCATTTCTTTTGATCTTAAAATTAAAGAATAATGCTATATGTCTTCTGAGCGTGTCTCTACAAGGTCCTTAGGTAGTGAAGTTATTGGGGGGAATGTCAAGCACTAATATGCTGTCATATCTTAGGTTCTTTGGTGCCCCTCAAATTATACTGTTCACCATCCTTGGTGGCTGGGTGTGCCAAAGCATAGGCTATAAGTAATACTCTCAGTTTAAAGTCAAAAAGTTATAAAACATTGTTTTACCTCTTTGACTCCTCTTATCAAATCTAAAAAATTTCCACCTTTGAGAAATTTTTTTATTCCAAGCTATAATTGCAAAAGTACTCTACCCAAATTTCAGTAGCAGACATCACTGAAATGAGGCAGACTGAATTCATCACTGAATTGTGAGGCAGACACCTCACAAGTCTACTCCTCCCTCATTTCAGTTGTGGGGGTGTTGGGAATATGAAAGGATGGGGATAGAGTGGATGGAAAGAACTGAGTTAAGCAAGAAAACATGATCATTCCTACTTGGAGTCTACTTGGGCCTTCAAGATTTGTAGACATCTATCTTTTGCCTTCCCATGCTTTACAAAGTTCCAACTATGCCTGCATTTTGAAGGGAGCAAGTATCACGAATAGTGTGCTTACAATTGTTATGTTTAGATAGAAATTTTAAGTCTGAGATTTTAAATGTTCTTCAGTTTAGAAAACCAATGAGATACAAATAGGTCACTAATAACATGATATCTTGTTTATAAATATCCCATTGCTCTTTAGTGCAAATCTGTCACCTTTTGTGAAGAATTTGTCACTATGATGTCATATTCTTCCCTTGTCCCCCACTTTCTTGCTCTATATAATAATCTATGAATTGGCTGGTGTTTATCCTTCTGTTTCTCAGCACTGTTTAATTTTCTACTCTCTGCATGATATTCCAGGGTTCATACTCCTCTGAATGTGCTACAATTATAAACCTGGTCCCCTAATGAAGGTTATCTGGGTAATTTTAATTTTTTGCTATTATAAAAATAAGCAAATACTATAAAAATTTATATCTTCAAACATACATTACTGCATATAGGAGTAAATATAACCATAAGATTATTTTCAAACAGTGAAATGCCAAAGCAAATACTCATTTTAAATGCTAAATACTAAATATTGCCAAGTTTCCACTGAAAAAGTTTATACCAACGGTTTACAGCAGTGCTGATATTCCCCACATACTCACCAATGCTGAGTTTTACCAAATGTCAACATTGTAAATTTGGTGAAAGTGATTTATTTTATTTATTCTGATGAGGTTGAACATCTTTTCATGATTATTGGTTATATTTTCCTTTCTGTGAGCTTCTGCTTTGTACTTCTGCTCATTTTTTAATTTTTCAATTTTGTGCAGTGAATGGTATAAGCTATCTCTATCTAAGAGTGGCCTTTGTCATGCATGCAGTGAATTTTTTTCTAGTTTATCATTCATCTTTTTATTTTATCTATGGCATTTCTTTCTATTTCTAAAAATCAAAGATTTAGGCATTGATGTAGATAGATGTACATAGATGTACAATATTTTCCTTTAGATCTACTGCAATGAATTCTTTTTCTTTAGATATTTGATTATCTCTTCTTTTTCTGACTTCTAAAGCACATGTGGTTCTTACTGCATATTTGACACAACTTGTACTCATATTTAAATTAACATCTGTGTGTGTGTGTGTGTGTGTGTGTGTGTGCCCGAATTTATTCAAATAGATTAAAAGGCCCTTGAAAAGCTGGGGAAATCAAGTGGTTCTTTATATTCCCCACCCTACCCCACAGTGTCCCATGTCTAGTAAGGAAAAAATTTAGACCGGTGAGAATTTCAGATGAAAGCACTGCTAAGAATAGTGCTATGAGAATCTAGAGAAATATAGGCCCAAATTGTCAAACTGACCAAAGCAATAGTAAGAGATTCCCGCAAGGGATGAATGATCCCCAAGACAAACTTGGTCTTCTTTACCTTTTGCCTAAAGCAGAGGCAGTTCTCAGTGTTCCGTGGCCTTGCCCCTGCCCAACTCTCCAAGTTTACCTTGTAGCACTCTGGCCCTTGCTCTTTATATCCTGCTACCCTGGCCTTCTACCTATGGCCCAAGTATCCACCAGGTTAGTTTCTACCAAGGCCTTTTCCTGGAATGTTCTTCTTGATTTTCACATTCCTAACTGCATCTTGTCATTCAGACTGTGGCAGACTGGATTTTTTCAAAGATGACCACACCAATACATATCTTATCCCTTCTGCTCTTCTTCTTATAATATGTTGAAACTCTTCCAACAAGAGATGGTGTCTATGTTTCTCCACATTGAATCGAAGTGGATCTTTGTAACCATCTTAACTGAAAGAGTCTGGCAGAAGCAACACTACGTGACTTCCAAGGCTAGGTGATAAAAAACAATAGAACTTCCACTTGGCTCAATCTCTCTCTTGGGACGCTCACCCCCAGAACCCAGCCACCACATTGTAAGGAGAGCAGTCACATGGAAAGGCCTGTATAGGAGTGCAGACACACAGTTGACAGCGAGTAACAACCACCAGATATGTGAGGGAGCAGACCGTCAAATGGTTCCAAGCCTCAGCCTTCAAGCTGCCTCCCAGCTGGGCCCCAGATACTGTGTGGCAGAGACAAGCTGTCTCTACTATACTCTGTCAGAATTCCTGACCGAGACAATCCGTGAGCATAATACATTGTTTTATGCCACTGAGTTCAAGGGTAATTCACAGCGAAGCCACAGTAAGAATGAAACCTCAGTTTAAATGTATTCAGAGAGGTCCTCAGCACCTGCAGCAGCGTCTGGCACATAGATAAGTGGTAATCAACAAATATTTGCTGAATTAATATGAATTTGTATGAATGTATGAAGTGTTTCTAGGCAATTAGATTCTTCCATTAGACCTTATTTTTGCTACTTAATGGAATAAACTTTTACTGAGCACTTACTGTATTCTTCAGGAATATATTGTAGTTTTCTGTAGCTATATGTGTACTTCTAAGAGTGATTTAATGGAAATAGAAGTAAAAATCAGTAATCTGTACAGCAAACACCCCTTGACATGCAATTTACCTATACCAGAAACCTGCACATGTACCCCTGAACCTAAAATAAAAGTTTTGAAAAGAAGAAATAAAAATAAGGAATAACCAGGAGATATATATGATGAATTTTTTTTTACTTTTAAGTTCAGGTGTACATGTGCAAGATGTGTAGGTTTGTTACATAGGTAAACATGTATCATGCAGGGTTGTGGTGCAGGTTATTTCATCACCCAGGTATTAAGCCTAGTGCCCATTAGTTATTTTTCCTGATCCTCTCCTTCCTCCCACCTTCTACCCTCCAATAGGCCCCAGTATGTGCTGTTGCCCTCTGTGTGTCCATTTGTTCTCAATATATGATGAGATTTTAAAAATTGGACTTAGAAATAACAGAGACAGGGAAAAATAAAATAAGTTAAAGCAAAATAAGGCAAACCCTTAGGACATTTAAAAGAAAAAAAAAGAGTTTGCCAAAAAAGTGATAATTTTTAATCACATATAAAACTAAATTCTACCATGGTGATACAATTTCTAATTTCCTTAAAACAGTATAATCTTCCTTGTTTATTCAAAGAATATTTCCTTGTTGGTCAGAAAATGAATTAGATAATATGGAGAAAAAAACAGTTCTTTAAAATATGGTTATTTATGTTTGGATAGAATGTTTGACCCAAAACCTTCACTTTCCTCTACTTACTTACCACTCTTTGCCCAAAAAGAGCTGGAATCAGAACCGTAACAATGAAGAATGAGAGAACCCACAGTTTGTAACTGGAACTCAGGCTTTCTTTTTTTTTTTTTTTTTTTTCTTTTGAGAAAGGTCTCCCTCTGTCACCCAGACTGGAGTGCAATGGCGCATTCTTGGCTCACTGAAACCTCTGCCTCCGCAGTTCAAGCAATTCTCCTGCCTCAGCCTCCTGAGTAGCTGGGATTACAGGCGCATGCCACCATAGCCTGGCTAATTTTTGTATTTTTAGTAGAGACAGAGTTTCACCATCTTGGCCAGGCTGGTCTCAAACTCCCAACCTCAGGTGATCCACCCGCCTCAGCCTCCCAAAGTGCTAGGACTACAGGCGTGAGCCACCGCGCCCAGTCACTCAGGCTTTTTTAAGAGTCTGAACTGAAAGCTCTTAGAAACTGTTCATGCAGCAAATCTGGTTAGCCAGCTACCTGGGAAGTTTCTTCCTGAGACAGTGAGTTTTTGCACATCTAAATTTGTCTTGTTTCCTTCCTTGGACAAGCACCATTTCCATTTTTGTTTTCAAAATCAACACCATCCTTGCTATTTCATAAAATGTTGGCGCCAATTTAATGGTTCTATTGGCCTTAGGGAAAGTATTGGAATCTCAGAAAGGAGCCCAAAACTAGAATATTATAAAGGGTTGCTTGGGTAAATGTGCATTTTTTATGACCTCCCTGAGAAAATAAACACCTAGCACCCGTGAACATGCAACTTGCCTGTGCCTGTTATAACTTACAGCCTAAACTGATGATTTCTAGTCACCAGAAAATGTTCAAAGTTCTTTGGGTAGAAGAGGCACAGGAGATGAGGCAAGGCCTGTTTAAAGCTAACTACTTCTCTGGAATAATAATATAGGGCATAACAAATAATGTTTTCCAGAGGTTGCCAGTACTAATATTAGAGATGCTAAATCCTGTTTTCTTCTCTGCTTAAATATTATCCATGGCCCTTCATTGTACCCACTAAAATACCTGAGTTGAGGTTATTTGTGACCACCCGCACGTGGTACCTATACTATCACTCTTATTATGAATCTCAATTTAACTAAAATTTTTCATGCCCCTTTCCTCAAATATCAACTGAAAAAAGGTAAATATACCAAAGAATGTGAAGTAGAATTATTTACCCCCTCAATCTATAGTCATCACCTATTGAGTCAAAAAACAGCTGAGGCATTCACCTGAAAACAGAACTAGGACCAATCACGAGACCATGTCTTCATAAGACCAAAATCGTGACTTTAAATCTACAGGTAGGTTAATTTTACTTACTTATGTAGGATGCCAGAGACTATTGCTTTAGTCTTTCTCCCTGTCTTTGGCGGAAAGGCAATTAAAGAAGAAGACTATGAAAACTGGTGAAAAAGAAATAGCAAATGCCCACTTCACAGGGATTGGAAACCTGTGTTCCAACTTACACTCACTATGTTAGGTTAGGCCAGGTCCTCATCCCCTCTTGTTAGTTGGACGGCAAACAGATGGTGCCTGGATGGGGGTTACCAAACCAGTTGTTGGCTTCCTAACCCTGAAATTTGCCTTCCTACAGGAAGAAAGACAAAGTGACAGCTAATTAGATGCTTTCTACTTAGAAAGTCTATTCCCAGACTGTTTTCTGCCTGCAAACTTAATGTCCATAATCTATGCCAATGCTTGTAGCCTAACTACTCTGGCTATTTTCTAACTTTCCCTTCTAGTTTTTATGACTGCTGTATTTTTGCAGTCACAGTTATTAGGAAAAAGTTTGCTCAAGGAGCAATCAGAAAAATAACCTAAATCCAATCAGTCAAATAGCCACAGTCATTATCATCATCATCACCATCATCATCAATCATCGCCATCATTATCATTATCCTTAAAGGGGAGTGGCAAAGGTCAACCTGGTTTTTAAAAGAATGAATTCTAACAAGCTTAAAAGTATTGAGTTCCCTCCGTGTTAAGATCAAACTGAAAAATCCACATTCTCTTCATTTCTTCTACCAAACTCCATATCCTAGCTCAAGAAAATAAGCTTTCAGGAGCTTTTTTGGAACAACTTAAATGGCAACTTGGAAATCAAATGGCTCTGACACAATAGTGATCTTGATGAGTTAACTTCCAATGAATGTACCATATGGATGAAATTCTTCCTGAAGTGCATGTGGGTGTGTTTAAGGATAGAGCATGTGGGGCAAAACACATTTCAAGCTTTTCAAAAACCCATACATTTGCAAAATCATTCGATGCATTTTTATTTTTTAACTGATTCCAAATCTGGCCTCTTTCAAAAATAAAGAGTTACTGGTCTTTTCTGGGGACCTTCCCCCTTTGTTTCTATATGGGTACGCTCCTTCCCAGTCTCACAGAGAGAAAAGTCCAACTCCTAAAATCTAGGGCTTATGCAGACATTTCAGTCTACAAGCGAAGCAGCACACTAGGAGGAGGGGACACTTTAAAATTCAGTTACAGAGGAGTGGTTAATGTTGAGCTACCTTGTACAACCCTAGCAAGCCCACTGTGGTTCTAGGATATTTTGTAGTCATGTAATTCTATGATTTATGTGGAACTTAGGGTCAAACCTTTCTTCCTGAGCCACTATCAAGTCAAGTTTCCTCAATCCCAAAATGTAACCCACCACTGAATTTTGAATTTGAATAAAAATATATATACATATAGTTATTCTCACTAGCTCTCATGTTGGTTTTGATTCACTGTTTAGCATATTAACATTATTTTGGATCCTAATTCAATCATACACTCAGGGAGTTACATCGTACTGTGGGATTTGGGGCTGATGTCTGTGTATTTAAGGCGTAATCTTTTATCAGTGGCATTCTAGATTAGGCTAAGAATATTTCTCAAATAGTGCTACAGCTTCTGCTACCATTGAGTCTGATTAATTTGGGATTAAATCTATTTACCATGCCTGCTTTAGATGTTCTCTTTTCTGTTCACTGGAATTATCCATAAGCGGGCAGTCAGAATTACCTTCTTTGGTGCCTACATTTCTCTTGAGTTAGATCTGTTTTAGAATTTCTGCCCATAACAAACCCGCCTAAGTCATTTGAAAGCTATCTTCCCAAAACCTGGAACACATATGTAAGTGCCCAGAATCTCGTAGCTTTAATGGAGTGTGACTTTCTGCAAGATTCCCATCCTTTCCTCACCACCAATCAGTGGCCTGTTGTTCATAGGAGAAACAGTAGTGATCTCTTGTGGTTTCTTCCATATTCTGACCAATAAAACCACAGTAAATCAAGAATTTATCAAGCTACTTAGAAAAAAGGAGAAGCAATGGAATATTAACTGTGGTTGCTATTAACAGCAGACTAGGTCAAAAATATGGAAAATGCTTTCCTAATAACAGATTATATCAAAGGCAAGAGAAGATTGTTTCTTCCATTTTATATTCCAGCCAAGAGTCTTATCCAAACATGTGTTAACAATACCTGTGAGACCGTTCTTCCTTTCTCATGTTCCAATGCCAAGTTAATTTTGTTCATTATCTAAGTATTTGTATGCATTCTCTCAATTTAGTGAGGGCAAGGATTTTGACTTCTTATTCACCTCCACACCCTAAGTGCTCAGCGTGTCTAACAAATATTAGACACTCAATAAGTATTTGATAAATGAATTAAGATGAGATTGAAACAATTATTTTCTCCTGGGAAGTATTAAGTTCTTCCTCTACCAGAGTTTTTACATAAAAGCAATTTGAAAAAGAATGAACAAGTTGCTATATTTATCAAACTTCATTTTCTGAATTTGGTGAATCACAAGAACTTACCTTGAAAGCAAAACTGGGAGGTACTGATTTCCAACCTCTCTTCTCTCTCTATTCTTAATCTTAAAACACAGCACGCGTGCACACATACACGAATAATGGAGGCAGTTTAGAGAACATCTTAGAGTTTTCTTTAAATAACAAGAGTGGATTTGCCTGCAGAGCTGTCCATACTACCGCTTCCATACCTCTCGTAACTAAGATCACTTTTTGCAGATGGGTGAAGCCTGCCAGTCCTCAAACAGAAGCAAAGTGGCCCCCATTAACACAAAATCAAATGAATCTTGCTGGCAGGACACTAGCCCAGCTATCTATCCATTGACAATCTCATAACTTTCAATTTTACATCCAAAACAATAAAACAATGGCTGATTCCAAAAGAAAGAAGAGGAGAAAATGAACTATTTCATCCCATTTACCCTTCAAACAAAAGATAAAATATAAGCTAGAATGTAACACAAAAAGCATGGGTTTAGTAAGATCCTGATAGCTAAGTCACTTTGGGTACAAAGTGTATATTTTTGAGTGTACCTGGTACTTTCAAATGGGGACATTATAATAACTGAAAATTATAGGGCAGTGATGGAGCCTCATGGTTAAGAGCACAGCCTTTGAAGTTATGCAGACCTAAGTTTGAGTTCCTGTTTTGTCAATTTCTTTCTGTGTACCTTGAACAAATGACTTAATCTTCCCCTGCTTCAATTTCCTTAGCTGCAAAGGGGGATACTAATAATTTACAAGGTTGTTATAAAAATTAAATGAGATAACCCATGTAAAGTACTCATACAGCATCTGGCACAGAAAAGCACTTAATAAATGTTTACCATGATAGCCGTGGTTCTTACATTAATCTGAAAGGAATTAATTTGACAGGAAGGTTGATGGATTGAATAGAAATAGCACAAAAGTGTCTCATCACTGAGAACATAGCCTTTCTGAGAAATTAGCCAACCGGCATGCCCAGTAGCTAATTGCAATTCATTTGGAATGAAACGGAGACAAATATGCCATTGTAAGAACCAGGATAGAGAAATGTTAATGAGGACTGAGACAGTGGTCTGAGGAAGAAAAGAAGCAAGTAAATCTAGTGTGCTGTGGAGACAGCCTTGGCCAGTGGTCCCAGGCAAGAACATCCTTGGAAAATCTTCATGGCTGTGTCTGAAAGCTGAATCAGAGCTCTGCAAAGCTTAAGAAGGGTCACATGTCTGCCCTTTGGTAGTCAACAAAATGATGCTTTGGGGAACAGACATTCCACTTGGGAACTGACTAGGACATTTTCCAAGATGTTCTATGAGAAACGGCCACATGGAGCACTGTGCTAGGGGGTCTCCAAGATGCCTGGGATTGGCTCTCCAAAGTAGGGGTCCTTCCACTGGAACCTCACACCACACACAGGTCTAGGTTTCACTAATTTCTTTCATTTGAGATGCTACAGAGACCGAGGTAGACAGGCCCTGGCTTCATGGAACTCATAGCTCAGTGAGGGAATGAGAACACAACGTGGTAGGTTACCATGACAGGGCTCTGGGCAGGGTATGCATGGAGCACATGGAAAAAGACATGGAACCAGTCTTGGGGACAAAGAGGCTTCTTAGAGAAAATGTCTGTGATGGGACATGAAAAATGAATAAGATTAGAAAGGCAGAAGGGGCCAGAGTAGAAAAGAAGGTCCAGGCAGAGGAAAGAGCATGGGCAAAGGGCCAACAGAAGACTGAGAGTGCAGCATACTTGAGGGATTAAAAGATGGTCTGTGCAGCTGCAGCAGGGAACATGGAGCATGTTCATTTTAGGATGGCTTGTCAACAATAATTTGTACTTACTCTGTGCCAGGCCCTGTGACAAGCAGGCCCACTAGGAGTATTAGCTCATGAAATCTGCACAACAATCCTATGAGCTAGGAACTGTTGTTCACCTCATTTTACTATGGGGAAGCGGAGAATCATCAGAGAAGTTAGGATTCAAGATACAGTGTTCTGAGTCCAAGGACTGACATCTCATAAGTGTGCTAGGATTTCTACCCAGACACCCTGACTTGAGAGCTCACACCCTTAACCACTGTACCTCCCCAAAGGCACATTCCCACTGCACCTCCTGCCACCATGGCAGCTCACCTTTTAAGACACAGGGGGTAGGAAAGGGCTTTTGTATACCGCTTTACATTTGTGGTTTCCCTAAAGTTAATGTGAAGTAACCTGTTCATATACCAAAAAAAGCAACAAAAAAACTTTTCCAAATATGTTTCTGAGCAATAGAAGGTATAGCTACAGGTTTGTACTTCTATACAATTTTTACACAGGTCTTACCTCTACAGATTCCCAGTTCTTGCAAAGTCTTGAGACTATTTTGAAATCCTTTGGGTAGAAAAGCTGCCTCATGTGAGAGAACTATTCCATTTTTGACTTAGACAAAGTTTCTGAGTATGCCTGAAGCTGGAATTCTATCCAAACACCAGTGAAAGGAACCTTTTTTAACCTAAACTCTGAGCTTCTATGTAGTGACTTGGGAAAGAAGAAAAGTCGCTATGTATATATAACTTTTCTACACACAAACAGCTGACTAGAATATTGGCCACTAACCCCTACAGCACCTAGCACCGTACCTTGCACATAGTAGGTAACCAAAGAAACGCTGGAAATAAAGGTTACATAAAGACTAAATAAATAAATGAAAAAGTTCCTACTTGTTTGTTTCTTGGCTTTCTCCTCAAGGTAAGATATGATAATGTAAGGAGAGACATCTCTGACTACAGTGAGAAGTCATGAGAACTGATAGAATGTCTATGACCTTGAAGAGATACTTACATATCCGTGTTCACTGAAGCATTATTCACAATAACTAAAAGATGGAAGCAAACCTAGTGCCTGTTGATAGATAATGGATGAACACAGAAATGATAATAAAAATTTTTTTTTTTGAGATGGAGTCTCACTCTGTTGCCCTGGCTGGAGTACACTGGCACGATCTCGGCTTACTGCAAGCTCCACCTCCCGGGTTCTCGCCATTCTCCTGCCTCAGCCTCCTGAGTAGCTGGGACTACAGGCGCCCACCACCACGCCCGGCTAATTTTTTTTGTATTTTTAGTAGAGACAGGGTTTCACCGTGTTAGCCAGGATGATCTAGATCTCCTGACCTCGTGATCCACCTACCTCGGCCTCCCAAAGTGCTGAGATTACAGGCTTGAGTCACCGCGCCCGGCCAATAAAACTTTTTGAAACTATAAATAACATGGTACTTACATGCAATGGAATATTATTCAGCCTTAAAAAGGAAGAAAATTCTGACACATACTATAATATGGATGAACCCTGAAGATATTATGCTAAGTGAAATAAGCCAGTTATAGAAGAACAAATACTACATGATTCTACTCATGAGGTAGCTAGAGTAGTCAAATTTATCGAAACAGAAAGCAAAATGGTATTTACAAGGAATTAGAAGAAATTAATGGGGATTTACTGTTTAATGAGGTCAGAATTTGCATTTTGCAAGAAGAAAAGAACTCTGGAGATGAAAGATAGTGATGGTTGAAGAAAAACACGAATATAACTGATACTGTTGAACTGCACACTTAAAATAGGTAAGACGGTAAATGTTTTATTATACATATTTTATAATAATTTTAAATTTTTAAATAAATTTCAAATTTAAAATACATTTAACATTTTTAAACATAAATTTTATATTAATTTTAATCTTACATTTATAACATAAATATAAATTTAAAATTTATAAATGTTTTAAATTTATTTAGAAGAAATCAAACTATTCCTGTTTGCAGATGACACTCTATGTCTAGAAAACCCCACAGTCATGGCCCAAAAGTTCCTTCAGCTGATAAACAGCTTCAGAAAAGTTTCAGGATACAAAATCAAGGTACAAAAATCATTAGCATTGCTGTACACCAACAAGAGCCAAGCCAAGAGCCAAATCAGGAATGTGGTCCCTTTCACAATTGCCACAAAAAGAATAAAATACCTAGAAATCGAGGTAATCAGGGTGAAAGATCTCTACAATGAGAATTACAAAACACTGCTCAAAGATATCAGAGATGACATAAACAAATGGAAAAACTCCATGCTCCTGAATAGAAAGACTCAATATTACTAAAATGGCCATACTGCCCAAAGCAACTTACAGATTCAGAGCTATTCCTATCAAACTACTGATGACATTCTTCACCAAACTAGAAAAAACTTTTTAAAATTCATATGGAACCAAAAAGAGCCCGAGTGGCCAAAGCAATCCTAAGCAAAAAGAACAAAGCTGGAGGCATCACACTACCTGACTTCAAACTACACTACAGGGGTACAGTAACCAAAACAGCATGCTACTGGTACAAAAACAGACACGTAGACCAATGGAACAGAATACAGAGACCAGAAATAAGACCACACATGTACAACCATCAGATCTTCGACAAACCTGACAAAAATAAACAATGGAGAAAAGACTCCCTGTTCAATAAATGATGCAGGGATAACTGGCTAGCCACATGCAGAAGAATAACACTGGATCCCTTTCTTATACCATATACAAAAATAAACTCAAGATGGATTAAAGACTTAAATGTAAAACTCAAAACTATAAAAACCCTGGAAGACAATCTAGGCAATACCATTCTGGACATAGGAACCAGCAAAGATTTCATGATGAAGATGTCAAAAGCAATCACAACAAAAGCAAAAATTGATGAATGAGATCTAATTAAACTAAAGAGTTCAGACAACACACGGATGGGAAAAAATATTTGCAAACTATGCATCTAACAAAGGTCTGATTCCAGCATCTAAAAGAAACTTAAACAAATTTACAAGAAAAAACAATCCCATTCAAAAGTGGGCAAAGGACATGAACAGACACTTTTCAAAAGAAGGCATACATGTGGACAACAAGCACATGAAAAACATCTCAATATCACTTATCATTAGAGAAATGCAAATCAAAACCACAGTGAGATACCATCTCCTACCAGTCAGAATGGCTATTCTTAAAAAGTCGAAAAATAACAGATGCTGGCAAGGTTGCAAAGAAAAGGGAACATTTATCCACTCTTGGTGGGAGCATAAATTAGTCTAGCCATTGTGAAAAGCAGTGTGGCAATTCCTCAAGGAGCTATCAACAGAACTACCATTCAATCCAGCAATCCCATCACTAGGTATATACCCAGAGGAACGTAAATCATTCTACCGTAAAGAAATATGCATGTGAATGTTCATTGCAGCACTGTTCACAATAGTAAAGATATGGAATCAACCTAAATGCCCACCAATGACAGACTGGATAAAGAAAATGTGGTACCTATCCATCATGGAATGCTATGTAGCCATAAAAAACGAATGAATGATGTCTTTTGCAGGAACATGGATGAGCTGGAAGCCATTTTCCTTAGTACACTGAAACAAGACCAGAAACCCAAATACTACATGTTCTCGCTTATAAGTGGGAGCTAAATAGGGAAAACACATGGACACAATGAAGGGAACAACAGACACTGGGGCCTACTTGAGGGTAGAGGGTGGGAGGAGGGAGAGGATCAGAAAAAATAACTATTGGGTACTAGGCTTAGTAACTGGATAATGAAATTATCTATACAATAAACCCCCATGACACAAATTTACCTATACAACAAACCCACACATATACCCCGAACCTAAATTAAAAGTTAAAAAAAAATTTTTTTAAATAAAATAAATGTCAATGAAGGCAAAACAAAGACATTTTCTGCCACAAAAGTAATGTTAATTATTAAAATGTGATTATAATGTTAGTATGTGATTATTATTATATGCTTTACATAATCTATAACTATAATAATTATCATAGCTAACATCTGTTTTATATACTCTATTGTAATGATAATATAGCCATAATAATAATTGCTATTATAGCTGACATCTACTAAGCACTAACCATGCACCATACTCTGTTCTAATTATTTTATGCTTTGTTTGCTTATAACAATACTATGAGGCAGCTATTGTTATTTTCCCCTATTTATCATAAGGAAAGTGAGGTACACCAATGTTAAATAACTCTATAAAGGCACACAGCTAATAAATGAAGTTGTGATTTTTCTTAAGAAATCATTGAAGAATGGTGGCTATGTTGATGACTTATGCCTAATTGAGGATATGTAATGGAACTGACTATTAGTTTGGATTAATCAGAGCAGAGGTCCCAGTAATTTACAATCTCATACCAAACTTTCCGTAAAGATAGCCACAGCTGACCAATAATGATAGGAACACAAATGAGGCTCCCAGACACCAAGTATTAGATGAGAACTTTGGATGCATTATCTTGTCCAACATTCCCAAAAACATAGGAAATACGTGCTGCTCTTATTCCCATTTGCAGCAATGGTTAAAAAACTTGCCCATGACAATATAAGTAGTAAGTGATAGAGCCAGGAAATAAGCCCAGGCAGTCTGACACTAAACTCTGTGCATTACCCACAACACCAGTGTCTCTTAAGTTGTGATCTGAGAACAAATTTCTTCATAATAATTATAATAAGAGTTAACATTTATTGAACACTCCCAATATACTGGCCTAACTGCTTCCAGTGTATTATGAAAACCCCAAAAGAACCTTGTGATGGAGGTATTAGCCCCACTTTAAGGGGCAGGGGCCTGTTCAGTTACTCCCCACTAGCAAGGGGAGGAATCAGGATTCAAATTCAGGTAGTGTGATTCCAAAGTCGTATTCTTTAAGACTCCACCCTTGCTACTCAGAGGGGCAACCTCCCGCAGCATTTCTCAGGAGATAGTTAGAAATGTAGACTCTTGGACCCTACTCCAGACAGGATGAATGAGAATTTGCATTTATGAGAATTATGCACGTAAGTGTGAATAATGAAGTTTGACAGATGCTACATTTCATTCCTGTCCTACAAGGTGCGGCCACAAGGCTATAGCAGTAAACAGCATCGACAAGGTCCTGCCTTCATCAGCCTCCACACTGTTGAGGGAAGGGAAACAGACCACAAGTAAGAAAATGGTTACAACTAAGTTCTAAACCCCAGGTGCTTCTAAAAATGCCATTTCCTGGTCTCCGTCCTTACTGAATCTAGCTGGGTCTCTAGGGGAAAATATGCTTTTAACAAAGTGAGTCATTTGCCCTCTAAAGTGCAAGAGCCATGGCTTTCCCTGCTAAGGCTCAGGGGAAGAATCAGGCAAGAATGCCAGCATCTTTCCTACTTTTCATATTGCCCCAGTCCCCAGAGCCAGAGAAATGGACTACAAGAAACCCTTGCAGTAGGCTGGCCAACTGACAATCTATGCATTGATTTAGAACATTGAGCCTCAGAGATCCATGTGATGCTACTTAATATGGTGTGCAAGGCTGCAGGCACTCACAACTGACCGTGAGGGTATTGACTGGTCCCTATGGAAACGGTTTCTTGTGTCTGAGTCTGTCTCTGCCTGTCCACTGCACAGTAAAGGTCATTGCCCCAGCACCCTTGGGACAGGTCTAACATGACAGCAGCAGCCAGGACCTATGCACACACTAACCAGTGCCATGAGCACATCCCAGTGAGGAATCAATCCTCATCTAAGAACCTGGCCTGATGCCTGGTTCCTAAGGAGTCTCATACAGAAACCATTTATTAGCAACTCTGATGCTCTCCCATTACTGACAGCTGCTAGCCAGGCTCAAATGAAAGATCTAGGGAAAGAAATACCGGCAAATTTTTCCCAAGACTTTGAGTTTGAAGAGACAAACTCAGAAGAACCAAGAGAAAAGGAATAATAGAGAATGTGCCTTTTCCAAATAGTAATAAGAATCATAACTAACATGTAGTGAGTGCTTACTACATGAGGTAAATATTTTAATTATTCCCATTTAACACAGAGATGTAGGGCTGTCACTTTACAGGACAAGGGAGAGAAGAAAGGAAGGAAGGTAACGGCAAGAAAGGGAGGGAGAGAGAGAGATGGGGAAAGGAAGGGAAGAAGGAAAGAAAGGGACAGAGTTCCCAAGCTCAGCTTTCTTCTGGGATAAATAATAGAATGACTGTGGAAGGCCTAAAACAAAAGATGAATAGAAACTGACTTTTTACCTTAATTTGAAACTGAAATACTCAAGAGATTGACTTGTTTCATATTCTATGAACCCAGACAAAAATAAATTGACTGAATTTCAACCATCCCCAAATTGTTACAAGCACACACACACTGTGTGTGTGTATGTTTGTTTTCCCAAATATGACTTCTTGGGGTTGAATGGAAAATTTGGCAGTCTGATTCACTGTAGCTTACAATAAAATAGCACGAATGGGTGTTTTATAAGACCTCTGTTTCTCATTCTCCTTGGAAGATTGTCAAGAGTTTAATGGAACTAATACTTTGGGTTTTAGATCTCTCATAGCCAGAAATCAGAGCCTCTCCAACACTAACAACTGAAAGTAATTCATGTTCTTTGAGCCAGTGGAATATGCCAGGCACTAGGCTATGTGCTATTTGTGCATTGTCCCAGTGAATTTTCTCAACAACCCTGCAATGGAGGTATGATTAATATTCTCATCTTACAGATGTAACTGAGGCTCAAAGAGGTGATATGACTTGCCTAAATGGTAAGTAGAGAAGCCACACAGTTGGACTCAAGTCTTTTCTCTTAAGCACTGTGTTAAACACTAAGCTATAATAATGTTGGCACAAAAATCTGTTCTTTAAATCAGCCAAACTGGTTACTTGGTGCTCTGTGGAAAAATGATTTGGCCAATAATTGTTTTAGTGGTTTTAGAGACAATGGCTTAGAAAGATATCATCCCCCACTGCCCCTTCTCAGAATGTTTGACCTCCATTCAGGATGCTGGAAGGTTGCCTGAGATTCCAGTGTGTTATTAGAGATTCATTGTGCCCATTCAGTCATTGAACCTTCTCTCTCCAGCCTCCATGGGAAGTGTACATAGGCCACATGCATCCATTGGACATGGCAAATTGCACTGTTCATTCATTTGATAGATTTTAACCGGCTTCCATGTGCCAAACACCATCCTGGGCACTTCACATACTATTATTCTTTAATACTTACAGAGCCCTGTGAGGCAGGTACCATTATTATCCCCATTTTATAGATGAGGAAACAGAGATTCAGAGTGGCTAAGTACAGCTAGGAGTCTCACCAGATCAGCCTGTTGACTCTGGCACCTACTCTCTCAAGCAATATGCAGTAGGGAGCAGGAAAAGATAGACATAGTACCCATTCTGGAGAAGCCATCACACCAACAGTGGGGATAGACATCAAGCCAGTAATTACCCAATTAATTCATTCATTACCATTATGTAAGTCCTACACCGCTGAAGTCAAGGAGGAACTGACCTAGGGGAACAAGAAATCTTCCCTGAGAAAGTGAAAGGTTAGCTGAGAACTGAAGTAAGAGTTCATCAGGAGAGAACAAATGAGAAAAGCATTGAAGATAGGGCAAAATAGCATGTTGAAGGCCCTTGCATATTAAGATTGACATGCTGGACAGGAAGAGAGACAGAAGATGCAAGAATCTGTTGAAACAGAGATCTACTATTCCCATCCCTTCTCTATGAAGGAAGGAACTGGCCTCAGGTTCACTGCACCCACTATCAAAATTTTCACTGTGTGCCCAGTGTTGCCTAATAGGCATTCAACATACCACTGATAAATGAATGAAACACATGGACAAATACATGAAAGCTGTTTGGTCCAAAGTCAAACCATGTATTGGTAAGGAAGAAAAATTCACAAAATCAGTGTTTGAGATCACCCAGATGTGTGTTTAATAGCTGAATTTTTAAATATTTCCCTATGGCTTTTAAATTACACAGCTAATGGAGAAAGATAGTCTTTTCAACAAATGATGCTAGAAAAACTGGATATCTACATGCAAAAGAATGAAGTTGACCGTTTCTTATAGCATACACAAAATTAACTCAAAATATATCATAGACTTAAATTTAAGACCTAAAACTCTAAAACTCTTACAAGAAAACATAGGTGTATATCTTTGTGACATTGGCTTAAGCAATGGTTTCTTGCACATGGCGCCAAAAGCACAAACAATTTAAAAATAAAGAAACAAATTGAATTTCATCAAAGCCGAAAATAGTTATGCCTCAAAGGACACTAACAATAAATTGATTTTTAAAAACCCTCAGAATTGGAAAAATACTGGCAAATCATATGTATCTGACAAAGAACTTATATCTAGAATATATAAAGAACTTTTATAACTCAACAATTAAAAATAGCCCAATTCAAAACTTGGCAAAGAATTTTAATAGACATTTCTACAAAGAAGATACACAAATGACCAATAAGTGCATGAAAAGATGCTCAACATCCTTTGTCATTGGGAACATGAACATCAAAACCACAATGAGATAACACTTCACATGCATTAGGGTAGCTATAACAAAAAGCCGAACAACAGCAAATGTTGGGCAAGGATGTGGAGGTTAAAACCCTCATGTATTGCTGGTGAGAATAGTATATGGTGCAGCCACTTTGGAGAACAGTTTAGCAGTTGCTCTGAATAGTAATCATAGAGTTACCATTTGACCCAGCAATTCCACTGCTAGTTATTGACCTAAGAGAAACACATCTGCCCACACAAAAACGTATGCGTGAATGTTCCTAGCAGCATTATTCATAAGACCTGAAATGTAGAAACCACCTAAATGTCATCAACTGATGAATGGATAAACAAAATGTGGTATATGTATATAAAGAAATCTTATCAGTAAAAGAAATGAGGTACTGACACATCCTACGATATCAGTGAAACTTGAAAATATCATCCTAAGTGAAAAAGGCCAGTCACAAAAGATCACATTTTGTATGATTCCATTTATGTGAAGTGTACTAAATAGGCAAACCCATAGAGATAGAAAGTAGATTAGTGGTTGCCTGAGGTTGGGGCACGAAGAGGGTAACAGGAATGCAGAGTAGCTGCTAATGGGCATAGGGTTTCTTCTGGGGATTATGAAAATGTTCTAAAATTGATTGTAGTGATGGTTGCACCACCCTATAAATATAATGAAAACCTTCCATTGAATTGTACATGTTAAATGGGTAATTTCATGGTATGTGACATATCTCAATAAAAGTATTAAAAAGTATATGAACTAGAACTAGTGTCACAATCTTCTAATTTTCTGGAACTGCATTATTTTGTTTTATTTCAGTTTTCACTCTCTTTAGAAAAGGCTCTGACATTGACTGCCTTTTCACCCCACACCCCATAAAAAGTACTACTTCCAAGATATGTATAGTATGAACAAAGATTAAGCCAGGTCTTCTCAGCTTTCTACATCTGCCTGCCCAGTCATAATCATCTTTCTAATGAGCCCCAAGGCCCTGTAGTGTCCTGAATTATGTAAGGATGATTAAAATACTTCCATTCTACTGTATTTCTAAGACTTGCATGAGCCCCCTCTCCAAAAATGTATATAAACAGAAAGCTTGAAATATATTTTCTTCTCAGTCTGAACTAAGTAGAACAACAAGAACAGTAACAATAGAGCCAACCAGTTATGTATTTTTCCCCCCTACGGTGGCAGCAACATCATTTAAGCAGACTTTGACTGCAGTGTGAGGAATTTAGGTTGCACAAAAGTCGTTTCCTTAGGATCATTACTAAACAATAGGCTATTGCACAAACAAGGAAGTTTTCTATCTGTGGACATCTTTTTTCTTTTTGGTTTCTTTAAAGATTTTTATGCATTAATTTCAAACTATAGTAGCCTTAGTCTTCCCAAAAAAGTAACAGGGCTAATGAGATTTCTTACAATACCCCTCCATTCCTGTTATCTATAATATTTAATGGTTTCCCTTCAACTCTATCAGCCCTTGCAATGCCTCCTCTGTTTTACTGCTGTTCATTTTCAGCTTAATAACCACCTCATTCTATGCATCAACTCTGAAAATTTCAGGGAATAGCTATGTAAGAGAAATGCACTCTTTGAATTTAGAACAGTACATTGTGTGTATACTTTTATATTATGTTCCATTTGTGCTCCTCCAATGGCATTGGCCGAACTCAGTGGCAAACTGAAATGACTGCAATGTTTTCCATTTGGAAAGAACAGCTTATTTAGCAGGTACATAATAGTATTTATTTTCTTTACTATTAGACATAGCTTGGAGTCCTTACCCCCCAAAACCAGTTCTGCACATCTGTTTACCAAGTTGGAGTCATTTGTCACAGCCAAGAAAATTATGACCTCAAAGTTGTTAAGTATCTTCTTAACCCTGAAGAACTGATAAACTTATCAGAAAAGCCCTGTCCTTACCAAAATTTTATGGGACTACTACTTTTAACACCAATTACTGCTGTAAATAATAATAACAGCTAAAATTTTTTAAACTCTTACAGTGGACCCACCACTATTTAAAGCTTGATATAGATAATAGATATAGATATAGATAATTAATTTACTTAATCTCCACAATGGCCCTGTGAGACAGGTATTCTTATTATTTCTGTTTTACAGATAAGGAAATTGAGGTACAGAGAGATTAAAAGACACTTGCCCAAGACTATGCAACTTGTAAATGGCAGAACTGCGGGTTTAAACCCGGGGATTTAGTTCCCAAGTCACTATGCTATGTTGTCTGGTAGGAGGAGCTTAATAAATCTACTTGAGTGAACAAGTAGAGGTTATAGAGCAACAAAAGAAATTCATGACAGCAAAATTCCATCTGCTCATCTCCACCCATTCTTTCCAGCCACATGCCCTCTAGGAAGCCTCCCAGGATTACTAGAATAGAGAGGACATTGTTCTGTCCCTCCTCCCTGCTCTTTTTCACCTCCTCTAGGATGTGGAGAGACCTTTATAGTAAATGTGTTTGTGGAAATATGTACTTGCAAAGCAAGCCAGTTCCCGAGAAATCAAACATCCGTGAGCAAATGCACCAGGTCAGTCTGGTCTTTGACTCATTACGACCATGAGAATAACACAAGAGGATTCTGGTAAAGCAGATGTGGGTACCAGAAATTCAGGAAGGCTGCACACAATGGTTCATGCCTGTAATCCCAGCACTTTGGGAGGTCAAGGCGGTGGATCACTTGAGGTCAGGAGTTCGAGACCAGCCTGACCAACATGGCAAAACCCAATCTCTACTAAAAATACAAAAGTTAGCCAAGTGTCATGGCACTTGCCTGTAATTCCAGCTACTTAGGATGCTGAGGCAGGAGAATCACTTGAACCTAGGAGGCAAAGGATGCAGTGAGCTGAGATTATGCCATTGCACTCCAGCCTGCATGATGGAGAGAAACTGTCTCAAAAGAAAAAAAAAAAAGTGCTTCAGGAATAGCTACTTGGAACCCAGAGTTCTGATAGTAGGTCTCAGTCTTATCTGTTCTTAGCTCTTGCTTGAGAACAAGATTGCATGATTAAAATTAGTCTTTAACTACTTTGAAACCATCTGTTTGGTTCCTTGCTGGTTAATCAAACAGATTAACCAGGCTACTCTTTCTCAGTTTCCAAACCAGAAGTCAGCACTTCAGGGCAAAACATCTGGCACATCCAAAACTCTTTTTAGTAGTGACAGCATTCTTTGTTCACTGAACATAGCTAGCTCAGTCATTTATTCAAAAGTATCGGTAGACATATGACAGCTGCAAGTCCTGACATAATGGCTGTACCAACACTTTTTTTTTTAAGTGAGAAGGAGTTAAACTGAGGTAACTGAGATCATGTGACACGAACAAAACCCCAGCAACCTTGCCTCACCTGTTGGGAAATCTCAACTAAGCCTGGATTTGAGCCACATATTCAAAGGGCCAAATATGCAGCTCTACCTACATTAGCTCATTTAATCTTCTCAACAGTCCTGTTAAATTATCATATTATACTCATTAAAGAGAAGGAAAATAGAGCCAAGATTTGAAACCAGGTCATCTGCACTCTAAAATCCTCATTTTAACCATTACAACTCTCCTACCTCAACATACACGTAAGCCTAAAGACAGAACCTTGGCAAAAGCACCATTTTTCGAACCAATTCAATTCATTTCAATGATCTTCTCAGTAGGATTTTATAGGCAGTAGAAACCCAAAGTCCATTTCTCTCAAAAGCCTGATTTTCTTCCAGTCTTTCCTCTGGGAATAAAGTATCATTTCTAGAACACCTCAATTTAATGTAGATAAAGAATAACAGCTTGTAGACAATAACAAGTTTAAATGTAGAAGGCGATAACACATTATTTTCTATTTTTGTATGGTTGTTTTGTTATAACTCTTTTGCCACATTACACTTGGGTGATACATTTTGGTGTTGATGTTCCAATGTTGCATAATATATCAGGTTTCAAAATCTTTTTAGCAATATTATTTTATTTGATCATAGTTACAACCTTGTGAGGTAGACAGATAGGAGACTGTTATTCAAGTTATACAGAATGAAAACTGAAGCATTGTATTCCCCAGTGCAGCATGGCTGCTAAGCAGTTGAGTGGTTACTGGAATCCATGTCTGTTGAATTCCCAGATCAATGTTCATGTCACTGTTCCACACTGCTTCTTGTAAATCCACTGATACCCATTTTCACACAAGCATAAGTTTGCTTATCATCTATGTCTCATACAGCTTTCAGAGGTCCCATGCAGGTCATTTTTGGCAGGCAAATAATGAAAAGACCTAGTATATTGGAAACCACAATGTGACCTAAAAGAAGAAAAGTGTTGCAAGTACAAGGACATTCATAATATTTTGCAATAGCAAAAATTTAGAAAATAACCCATCAACAAGAGAACAGATTAATAGTGAGGCTTTTATATAATGAAATACACAGCAGTGAAAACAAATAACCTCTAGCTAAATACAACAGCATGAATGATTCATGAATCACACACAGTCTGAAAGAAGTCAATATCAGGATACACGTAGTATAATGCTTGTACAAACTATAAAAATGTGCAAAACAATAAATTTGCATATATGTGTAGTGAAAATATTAAGAAATGCATGGAAATAGTAGTCACCAAATTCAGACCACTAGTTGCCTCTAGAGAGCAGAATGTGATCAAAGAGGACTAAGTAGGGACTTAAACTTGTATTAATATTGTTTTCATTCTTAATCTGTAGTCAGTATGCAGTGGTTTGTAATATGTTATTTACACATTTGTGCTTGTCTTAAATATTTTACAATACTTTTTTTTCTTTTCTTTTTTTTTTTTTTGATACAGAGTCTCACTCTGTGGCCCAGGCTGGAGTACAGTGGCACAATTTCAGCTCACTGCAAGCTCGCCCTCCTGGATGCCAATTCTCTAGCCTCAGCTTCCCGAGTAGCTAGGACTCCAGGTATGTGCCACCATGCCCAGCTAATTTTTGTATTTTTAGTAGAGATGGGGTTTCACTGTTGGCCAGGATGGTCTTGAACTCCTGACCTTGTGATGACCTTGTGATCCGCCCGCCTCAGCCTCCCAAAGCACTGGGATTACAGGCATGAGCCACTGCCTTTGTCTACAATACCTTTTTAAAAAAGAAAACGACGAAGGCAACCATTCATTCTGCAAATATAGACTAAAGGCAAGCAACATGCCAGACATTGTGATTGGGTGTTGAAATGTCGCAGTGAACCCTCTGATGCAGTGGAGAAGATGGAAAAAGTGTGTTTAGTACTAGAAAGCATAGGGAGATGTGGAAGTGTGTGCCAAGGAGTCCTAAGGTAGTTCAGGTGACTTAGGAAAGCCTCCAGGAGAAAATGAAGCTTAAGCTGAGACTGGAGAACAAAAAGTCATAGTTATCAGGAAAGGAAGGAACAGTTCAGATTGATCCCATTCAAAATTTCCGTGTCTGAAACTAAACATTGGCGCAAGGAAGGCAGAAAGGGGGCATATGATAAGGACAAGCCAGATCACACACCACGGGATCTCCAGTCCATTCCTTGCTAACATTTTGACTTCATTATGTGCAGCCTGTAGCTCACGTGGTGCCACATGCCAGTGAGTATCAAGTAGGGTGGGAGGGGGAGTGAAGGGAAGTGGGTATTCAAAAACATTTCAGTGACTTCACACTCTCCTGAGATCCAGAACTGTTCCCATATTCTCTCCTAATACAGAAGCAAGTCCAGACACTGAGCGTAGGGAGGCAGGGTGTGAGTGTGAGCTGGCTGAGTCTTTCCCTCCCATTCCTGTGAAGGAATTACTCTGGCAGACTTCCACATTGTAGATATTTTACCATTTCTCATACGCAAGTTGCACAACTCAGTTAGTGATTAAATTACCAACAGAGCTGCTATTTGAGTAAGGAAGGTTCAAGGTTGTTTGTTGCTCCTGCACTTTGTTTTAAATGCAATTGGATTAATTCTTTCTTAATCTCTTTGTTTAGAGGAAGAAAACAAAAATCCTGTCTGGTATCCAATAGATAGGGTAAAAAGTGGCATTTAAACTAACTCATCAACCACTAGGACCCCTGTGTCTAAACTTGGTCCTGTGTTTAGATTTATAAAGTATGAGATCATTGTCAGTTTCATTTATCTCTGTTATTAAAAGTACCAGGCCTCCTTCAAACGACATTGTATCTTCTTATCTGATTCAAATAAATGTCTTACTCATGGCTAGAATGTAGATGGTGAAATCTTATTGTTAACTCAATAATTGAAATAATCTCATTGTTTTGCTTTCCTAATAGAATCTTAAATTGATTGCTCATGCCTGGAATTTCACTTAGTTTCACCAAACTTTTCTTAAAATTGCTGCTCTTGTGCATTCTTTTTGTCTCAATGTTTCTACAAGGATGGAGCATTCTTGCTCTAAAGATAAATGCTTTTAACTAGCATTTCTCTTTGTCTGTTCATCTTGTAAAAGCATAAAAGTAATCACTCAATATTTGTATTTGTTTCTATTAGTTATGATTAAATATACTGGTGGTGTAGTTGCTGAAGGCACAGGCTTTAAAAAAGCACTAGGTTTTGATCCAAGGTCTGTGACTTTATAGTAACTTAACCTCTGTTTTCTCATTTATAAAATGGAGATAGTAATGGCTATCCCATAAGAGTGTTGTAGGAATTCATAGAGATTATTTTGGATGTGTTACCCAGGCTGTGTGGCTCATAGTAACCATTCAGATTTTAGCAGATAAAATACTGTACTCTGTATTCAGCTTGACTAGAAATGTGGTTTATCATTTAAAGGTTTGAACTGACCATCTGAATTGTGACTCGTGAAAGGGATTTTCTTTCTGTCTTATATCATTCTGTACTTAGAGTGTTTGCATCTGAATCGTTAGTGTTCCCTATCTTATGTATAAAAACTATCTTCTAAGTTAATTTTGTTTGATTTGGTTTTATTTTCCTGGTGATTTTCCCAGCTGCCCCAACTGTGACTCTTGGTGTAGAAGAGACAGTAGACTCCCCTTCACTTGCTTCAAATGAATGTCCCAAAAAGAGCATTTGAAGTCCCCAGTTACAGCAGCCAGTGCTGCCTGGTAACCAAAAGCAGCAGCCTGCATGGCTGGAGGAAGTCAAGATAATGGAATTGGATTGTCACCCACAGTCAGCCTAAAACAACCATGGCTACCACCCCAAGTCCCATGTACTTTCTTGCATTTGGGGCTTTACACATACTCTTCCCTCTGCCTGGAGCAATCTTCCCTACACTTCCCCCTTAATAAAATAATTACTACTCATTTATCAAGTCTCAACTTATATGTCATCTCTCCAAGAATTTATTCTCTGACCCCACAGACTGAGTGGGAATCTCTATTATGTACCCCCATGACATTCTCAAATTATCCCTATTATGTGCAAGCAGTCCTTGTGCTATGGATTGAATGTATCCCCCAAAGTTCATGTGTTGGAAACTTAATCTCATATGTGACAGTGCTGGCAAGTGGGGCCTAATGGGAGGTGATTAGATCATGATCATTATCACTGGAACAGGTTAGTTATCATGGGAGAGAGTTTGCTATAAAAACAAGTTGAGCTCCTTCTTGCTCTCTTGCACTCACCCTCTCTTGCCCTTCTGCCTTCTACATGGGATAATACAGCACAAAGACCCTTGTCAGATGCTGGGGCCATATTCTTGGACTTCCCACCCTCCAGAACTATCAGCCAAGTAAATGTCTCTTCATTATAAATTACTCTGTCTGTGGCATTCTATTATGGTAACATAAAACAGAGTAAAACACTTTGCTTTACACAGTTCCACTATGCATGAACTTCAATTACCACAATTTAGTTAAATAGCACCAGCCCTTCAACAGCACAATTCAAATTTCAGTGACCATGATATATGAACTATAAACTGTGAGCTGCTTGCTCTTTGGTCCACAAATCACTTCTTAACAGATTCACATCATGATCAGTAACCAATCACATCACTTCTTCCAAAGCCTGTTGGTGATCTATCACTGTGCATTTGTTATTCAGGTCACACACAGAGAGCAAGTCAAGTGGTTGTGTGGCTTCCTTGTCTCCCAGTAATAAACCCATGTGACAGTTTACAAACATGAATAATCAAAAGAGGGAATTAGCTGAAAAAGATGAAAGTACTCCAACAAATGAAAAGTGATAACCTAGAAGTAAATTCGAATCAAATGTAAGTGAAATTATAGAAAAAGTAACTGATTATGGCATGTTGACATCCTTCACCATTGCACCTACTCTAGATATGCAGTCAGAGGAACTTGGCAAAGTGGCCATGACAAAAAGGATGAAGATGTCCCATAGAAAGTGATGCCGGCCAGAAATTTCACCTTGAAAGAACTCTCAGAGATATTTCACATCAACATAAAAAGAGCAAAGGAGAAAATATTAGAAACTGATCCAAACTTAGGAAGGAATATGACAATTTGCCAATACATAGAAAACAAGTTTGCTGCATGTTGTCAGATATATTATGATAAGAGAAGGTGAGCGAGCACTGTTCAGACTACTTTGGATAAGTGTTTTACACTAATTCTCAGTGTTTCTAATGTTTTCAATTATCATGCACTATGTAAATAATAGTTTTATTCCATTTTTCATTTCCATATATTTATCACTGGCAATTTTTAAAGGTCATGAAACAATCATAATTTTTCATATTTATGATGATGATTACTTTGCACAGTTTCAGTTTGTATGGTAATATTTGTGGTCCTGCACCACGTGCAAAGTAAGGACTGCCTATATATTGAGCATCAATTGTATGTCTGGTACATCATAGTAATTTACTACTACACACACTCACAAGAATATAATTTTAGGTTTGGGTGAATGAATGAATGAATTCTAAGTGGGCTTCACCTATATTCAAATACTAGGAATGAAGGAAGATATTTTCTTCCTTTCCCAGCCACTGTGATTTGCTGTAGTTCTTCCTCTAGCTTGATGCTTGGCCCATATCCCAAAGAGCAGACCTGCTCTGTGCTCAAATTAACTCTATAATTCTAATAATATCCCTGAAGCTGGGATTCAGCTCCCCAACCAGCAGGTCAGTACAACAACTTGCAACTGGCTCCACCAGGCCCAGGTCCAGTCTCAGCTGGTCACAGCCACAACCACTGCCATCTATGCTCAACTGATTGTGGAACTGAGTTTATGATTCAGTACTTCCAGTCTTAAACTATGGTCATGGAACATAGGAATACCTTAGATAAGTGAAATGTATTAAGGTAAGTTTATTATAGTATAAACTTTGGTCTGGTCAATAATTTAAATCCTCTCATATCTTTACAAGAGCTATTAATAAATATATAGATTTCATACTCATTTCTTTACACTAAATAGTCAAACAGCCAAAATGTCAACATTGCTATGACAGCACTTCAAAGTCCATAAATGTAATCTTAGCATAGCTGAAAATCTAAGTCTTCTGGTACTTTCTCTATACTTTTATCATTGTAATCCTGTTGGAAATACAACTGGAAGAGACAGAATATGAAAGGGACAATGTTCCCACAGCTTTTGGATGTCAGATAGGCAATGTCAATAAGTCATTTCCAGGAAATACCATGAACCAGCTTATTTATGTTTCGTTTTCTCCCAAGGTTCTTCTCTGAGGATGTTTTAAAAATCGAATTAACCTTTTTCCAAAGGCCTTTAATACTTCCTTATTCCATGGATTTATTAAAATCTTCTTCCAAGTATGTTGCCCAGGGGGTGATTGAGAGTTCCATTCCTTCCTTCATTTATTTGGCAAACATTTGTTGAACACCTACTCTGTTCCCAGCTCTGTGCTTGGCACTGAGATCAATGTTGAGAGTCAGACACATGTGCCTTTCTGGGCATTATAGACTAATGACAGAAACAGGCAATAAATAGATGAATAAATAACAGAACCTGGAATTAAACTCATGCCACATGCTATGAGGGGAACAAACAGAGTGAAGGGAAGGAGTTTGGGCCATGATCCAGAGAGACACAATCCCAAACGCCCAAATCTCACATGTTGAAATCCCAGATCAAAATCCTTAAGCTTAAAATCCCAAAATCACAATCCCAAAAGATCAAAATTCTAAAAACATAATTCTGGAAAAAATAATTTTAAAAAGTTTAAGACATCTATTTATATTGGGGGATTTATTTTAGAAACATAAACACACAGTCAAACACTCATAGTCCCCTTCACAGAACAAAGTAGGCAATGATAACATATTTTTGCAAGCATAAACACTCAGGTATACTAATGACAGTCACATGGGCATAACAGTTATGAGAAGATGAACCATATTCACAAATAAATAGGTCAAAAAGCAAATTGTATAAATGCATATCACTATGGTTGGTAATTGTGTGCACCTAGCTTTTAACTGTGGTCATCTGAAATACCATGACCGACAACTTAAGGCTTTTGACAAGATTTATCAAACATTACAATAGGTCACTACCAAATAGGCAATCTCTTGAAGAGCTGAGATCTTAAGAATTTTTTTCTTTCACAAATTTAGACAGATGTACAAAAAGGACATCTCTTTAATTGGTTGAAGAAGTTTCAATGTTGTTACACTGACAACAAGAGAAACTGATGTTCTAACTCTTAGTTCCAGGCCAAAAGCTTCAGGACCCTGTGTAAATCCTAGAGACTAACAGCGGCTGAGCCCGCAGTTCTGATATCTAAGGCAAGAGAAGAAAAGTCTGTGCCAGCTCTCAGAGGGAGACCAACTCACCTTCTGTGTTGGTTCTCTCTGGGCTCCCGACTGATTAGATGGTGCCCACCAATACTGAGGGCAGATCTTCCCCCACCTAATCCACTCAGACTCACACAGTAACCTCTGGAAACACCCTCACAGACACATCCAAAATAATGCTTTACCAAGTTTCCACATATCCCTTAATCCATTCAAGTTGACAAGTAAAACTAAGTCCACTAGTCTACCTTTTGTCAACTTGGTACCTGCAGATATCTCCTTAAGCCATACTTGATTTCCAAGTAAAGACAATGACAAAATTATCGTTCTGCCAACATGTTGCAACAAACACAAGGCACGGATCTCTTCTTCAGGACTCGGCTTGCAGGAATTTAATCTTTCAGAATTGTGATTTTTCAGGATTTTAGACTTTAGAAATTTGGATCTTTGGGGATTTCAACATTCGGGGTTCTGGCATTTAGAATTGTGTCTTTCAGAATTATGATGAGCAACAGAAGGGAGGCAGGATACCAGCAAAGGCCTTCCTCAGAGAAGATGGCAGGAAAGAACTCTGAGGAGGTGAGACCTGAAACACAAGGAGCTGAGGGAAGAAATTTCCTCACAGAGGAAACATGCCAATGGGCTCTGAGGCAGGAAGTGCCTGGGGTGCTCACGGACATGTAAGGGAGGAAACTGGGAAGTGTGTGCATAATTATACATAATTGAAGCTCATTTAAGGCCAGAGTGACAGTTGTGGCTCTCTGGAGATGGCCTCTTGCCACCCACTCCATCGCCTGTCATCTCAGGGTGAAGAAGCATCCCTGAGGGGGGCTTCCACAGGGTGCCTCAGCTTCACCCCCACCTGTTTCCTATTTACAGCAGGCCTATCCTGATCTACAATTCATGCTTAAAGCCTCCAACCAAGCCGGCTTCTCTGAAAACTTGCCGACCTTGACTTGGGAATTGCACTGAAGTTCTTTGTTGCAGGCTGATCTCTCCCCAAATGCTTTCTCTATTAACCACCTAAGTACAGCAGTTTTTTCATCCCCTCTCACTGCCTACAAGCAGGAGGATGAACACTGTCCTACGGGCATGGATGCTGGCAGATGGGCCTCCTGGAAGGAGACTTCTGGAGGCTGTTAGAGCGGAGTATGGCCCTGGGCCAGTTTTGCAATAGAGGAATGCTTGCTTCATAGGAGCTCAGGGAGTCATCAACTCTATTTTCTCATCCCTGTTTCACAATTTCAAAAGAAGCACAACACAAAATTGTTAAAGCTTTGTTATAGCACATAATTGAGAAAGCCTGTGATTTGAATTATGCCAGGAAACTACTTGCCACATGTCATCATGTGATGTAATAAAAGCAGTAACTATATGTGGAATAATTTTCAAATAATCTATTGTAGGACTTTCTTGGCTGTTTAGTCCAGTTATTCACAGGGACTTTATAACACTTATATCTGTTATTACCATGGTTTGGAAGAGAAGGAGATAGTAGGTAATTTGATATGTCCAACAAGTTACTTCTTTCTCTGAATTTCATTTTCCTTATTAGTTAAAAGGCGATAAATAATGCTATGGCTCTCATAGGACTGTTGAGAGGACTAAGTACACTGATGTGTGTCAAGTACACTACCCAGTGCCTGTGTCATAGTTAGAGCTCAGAAATAGTAGTTATTATTATTTCATGATGAGGCACTATTTCTCTTCTTTAAAAAATTCTGAACCAGGCACGGTGGCTCACATCTGTAATCCCAGCACTTTGGAAGGCTGAGGTAGGCAGATCACCTGAGGTCAGGAGTTCGAGACCAGCCTGGCCAACATGGTGAAACCCTGTCTCTACTAAAAATACAAAAATTAGCCAGGCATGGTGATGCATGTTTTAGTCCCAGCTACTTGGGAGGTTGAGGCAGGAGAATCACTTGAACCCAAGAGGCAGAGGTTGCAATGAGCTGAGATTGCACCACTGCACTCCAGCCTGGGTGACAGAGTGAGACCCCGTATCAAAAAGACAAAAACTAGGACAAACTTCATAATTAGGACCAAGCAAAAATTTATTCTATGTGTTAGGGTAATTATTTTTGAAATTTTTTCTTCCATTTATTCCTTTTAGTTAATAATTTATGAATTACAGTTGGATCCTTACACTATAGACAACACAGTTCAGTCCCACAGAAGGCATGTCCAAAGCCACGTGGAATCCAGCAAGTTGCCGATAAAAAACAATCAATCCATAACAATAGTCTTGGTTTCATTGGAACTAAGGACATATGATCTATGCTATATGTATTCTATTTCCTGTGTAAGAGACACTTTGATACTCATTACTCTAGAAAGTATTCATAATCTAGACAAAAAGAGCCTAATTTTAAACATTGTGATTTTTGACATCCATTTTTTGAAAATCTGTATTTTCCAGATCTTAATATATTTCTTGAGTGCTGACCATGTGCCAGCCACTGTGCTGTGTTTCACATGAATTACCTCATCTAACCTCCCACCTGTAAGTTAGATACTATCCCACCCCCATACGATAGATGAGAACACAGAGGCTTGGAACTATGTGGTATGTTGCCCAAGGTTACCCACCTAGTGGCAGACACAAGACACAAACCCAAGTCTCTGCCATTTTATCTGTGCTCTCTATGAGAGAAATGTCCACCACCTCTTCAGGCTAAATGTGATGAATAAGAATACAGAGTCTTGGGAAAGTCACATCACCTCTTTTTGCCTCCATTTCCTCATTGGTTAAACAGGAGCAATAATCTCACCAACCTCAGACAGCCGTTGTGAGGATTCAATGAAGTGATGCATGCAGAGTACTGCCTCACCCTTTAGGAACCCTGCCTAGCTCTCCCGGAATATCACACTTCATTTTACCAGAAAGGATTTCTCCAAGTGATCTAGCCTGACAATCCATTGTTCACAGCCAAGGTCATGCTCCGTAACTAGTTGCCCATGTTGGACATGGGCTTCCCGTTTAGGCTTCCTCAGATAAAAGACTAATTGTTTATATTCACTAAAGCTTTTTTAATCAGTACCACTTGATTCCCTGTCTCAGCATTATGTATATTCCCATGGTTCTGTTGGCTTCTAGACTAAAAGATTTAGCAGATCTCCAGAGTCACGTGCTTCTCTGCTCCTAGTCTTCCTCTTCATAGAAATGAAATCTTAAGGAAATCCATCAGACCAGCTTGTTCATCCTTAAAGGATGTGCACTGGAGGAAGAAGGATTGGGATTTTATCTCTGTTGTCGTCATATCCCATAATTTGAGGGCCGCACACCATGCTACATTCATATTCGTGTTCTCTTTCTCTTTTTCTTTCTCCTTCTCTCTCTGTTCCTCCCCAACTCCCCCCATCTATTGCCTACCTACCTGTCTCATTTAATCCATGCAACTCCCCCTCCAAGAAAGTATTTAAAAGGTGGTCTCTAGAGCCATACTTCCTGGTAAGTCCTGGCTCTACAACTTGTTAGCTGTGTGACCTCAGACAATGTAAGTAACCTTTCTGTGCCTAGTTTCCTCATCTGTAAGGGGGATGCTAATAGCACCTACATCATAAGGTAGTTTGAGCCTAGCATTTAAAAGAGTGCCTGCTGCATAGCTAGTTCAAAAAATTATTATTATTATTCTGTTTAATAGATGGCAAGCTGTGGTTTTGGAAGTTTAGATAACCCACCCAAAGGCATACAGACTGGGTGTTGCAGAGCTGGGACAGGCTGATGGCAGAGTTGGTGCTCCAACCACAGTGCTTCACTGCCTCTTACTTAGCATATACTGTGTGTTTATTACTCAGCTGAGTATGGCTGGGCATTGTGGGACCCTCAAAAGAGACAAAGATGTCCTTTGAACCAACAGTTTCACTTCCAAGAACTTGACCATAACTGGAACAAGTATATAAAGGAATCGGTACACGATGCTCATTACATAATACCAGAAACAACAAAAATGCCCATCAATCAGGGGCTCAGTAAGTAAGGTATACTGCATTCATGCAGTGGCTGCTATGCTATTATTAAACAAAGAAGAGCAATATGTATTAATGTAAAAGATCCCCAAGTCCTGAAGCTAGAAGAAAAATAAGGTACCAAAAAACATAGTTGTACTTATACATCCATATATGATCTCGGAAGCAAATTAGCAGCAGTGGGTTCTGGAGAAGAGCGCCAGGTATCTTGGACAGGAGGGAGATTTGTGTTGCTGGCTTTCTCTATTTTGACTGTTTGAATTTTTGACCGAGATACTTTTCAGTTTAAAAGACTAGAATATAAAAAGGCTGTTAAATGTAACGCTAACTACATAAATGAATGTTTCTTTATATATACTGTTTTGAGCACAAATCTTTCATGGGAAATGTAAAACTGACTTTTAAAAGATAATGAGGAAACAGACTGTGGGAAATATTCACTGACTAGAAGAGAGAAGCAAGACTATTTTAGAAACTCCTCTGTCAGGACAGCGGTATAGAAAACAGTTGAGAGTGGTGACTTTGGAGTCAGACAAACCCACTGTCAAATCTTGGGTCTAGCACTAATCCACTGTGTGATCTTTTGAGTCTCAGTTTCCTCATCCATAAAATGGGGCAATATTATCTATTTTGTAGGTTGAAGTGAAGATATAATGAGATAAAATACCATAGAGTCTTGCACATAGCAAGCATTCTGTAAATAGTTACAGCTATTTACTCTGATAAAGAGGTAGGTAGACGATAGACAGATAGATAGATCGATAGATAGATAGATAGATAGATAGATAGATAGATAGATAGATAGATAGATAGATAGATAGATATTGCTAAAAGTTTCTAAATCTACCATTCTTCCTTTGTCTTCTTCTTTCTCTCTTCTATCAGCCCAAAGAACAACAGTCTTATACCTGTTGTCTAGATAGCGTGGTAATAGCAGTACCAGCAAGCTTTGCAGTCACACTAACTAGCTGATGACCCTAGGCAAGTTTTAAGCTCTCTGAGTCTTTAAATAATGCTAATAACAGGCCAGCTACAGTGGCTCACACCTGTAATCTCAGCACTTTAGGAGGCCAAGGTGAGTGGATCACTTGAGCCCAGGAGTTCAAAACCAGCCAGGGCACCATGGTGAAACCCCCTACCTCTAAAAATTACAAAAATTAGCTGGGGATGGTGGCACTTGCCTGTGATCCCAGCTACTTGGGAGGCTGAGGCAGGAGAATCACTTCAACCCAGGAGGCAGAGGCTGCAGTGAGCCAAGATCGCACCATTGCATTCCACTCTGGACAACAGAGCAAAACTCTGTCTCAAAGAAAAAAAATAGAAAGTAGTAACAGTATCTACCCAAAAGGGATTATGCAGACCAAAAAAATAGCCATGGTCCCTGCTTTCATAAAACAGTCTAGGATCCCCTGCAAATAGCCTAGCATGACTGATCCTATGCGGGTCCTCCACAAACATTTGTTAATTCATTGAACCTATGACTTTCCAGGAAAGGCATCTATGCATACCATGAGTTTTTTTTCCAAATTACTCAACTACCATTTTACCAAAGAACTCCAATTTGTGTTAACTTCTCAGGCCCAAGCATGTGTATTTGCCTTTAAACTACATGAATTTCCTTTACTTCTCATTTCATCAACTATGCAATTGGAATCATTCTTTTATTCTCTAGCTTTCACTATCATTCTTGTTCTCGCTCCCTCTCTCTTTTTTTTTTTTTCCTTTTGAGACAGTCTTGCTCTGTTGCCCAGGCTGGAGTACAGTGGCGTGATCTCGGCTCACTGCAACCTCTGCTTCCCAGGTTCAATGACTCTCCTGCCTCAGCCTCCTGAGTAACTGGGATTACAGGCACAGGCCTGTAATTTTTTTTGTATTTTTAGTAGAGACGGGGTTTCACCATGTTGGCCAGGCTGGTCTCAAACTCCTGACCTCAACCGATCCACCCACTTCAGCCTCCCAGAGTGCTAGGATTACAGGTGTGAGCCACCGCACCTGGCCTCTTGCTCTCTCCTAAGAGTTATCCAACTCAAACCACCAAAGTGCCACTCACGTCATGGTCCACTACATCTAGCAACTCAATTCTGTTTCCAAAAGGAAAGAGTTTCCCTCTCCTCACTTCAAACTGAAAAGTCCCAGGGATGGTCTCTGACTGGCCCAGCCTAAAACTGGAAGGGTGATAAATGTAGGGTTGGAAAGCACATGCATAACTAGAGGAGAAATTATTGCACTTTGGTCTCCTCCCCCAGTTTGGATCTACCAGATGTAAAACAAATATCTGGATAGTCAAGGTTTTTTTTATTTTTTAATTAAAAAAACTATTGTGCTGCTTAAATTAACGCAGTGCACTGTGCACTTCCCTTTACATGTGTAGACACAACCCTTTTTAAATGTGTATTAAAAAATAGAATTGGCAATGGCTTTTGCTCCCACTTGAGCTTGCCAAAAAAGGTTGAAAATGAGCATGCTTCTTCCTGTCTCTCTTGGCTCTGCTCCCTATTAGGATTTGATAGAGACAGAATCTTTCTCTTCCTCAACTTTCCCTGGAGCTGTAAGTGGACTAAGGGGTGGGAGAAGGGCCCCACCTTTCACAATCCAGAAGTTAGGGATGTAGAAATATCAGGTGCTAGAAACAACATTTTGGAGCTTCTGATCAAGTTCCCATGCCGTTGTTTAATCCTTAATCATCTCTCTTGGCATACTTCCCATTGCTACTGCTTGCATAAAATTGGAAGGAGCTGATTGCCTCAATCTGTATTTTCTATAAGGCCATGCTTAATGCAAAACCCACAGGGACTCCTCATATGATTGTTTTGACCCTAATATGCTGTTTTCTTTACTTCCAAGAAATCTCTTCTATCTTCCCCTTACATTCTAAAATTGTCTTAGTCCCAAGTGACAGTCAAGAACATGGGAGATGCCTAAACATTTCCTGTGGAGAAATAAGATGTTAGTTGAATTCCATACCCATCTCTCTGAATGGGACTAATTATCAATGGGGGCTGTTGCCATAAACAGGATTCTTTATGGAAATTACCTTAACTACTTTGTTTCTCCTAAAGACTACTCTAGTGGCAAAGAATAATCATTGCTCCTCAAAGTTCCTATACCAAACAGTAAAAATAAAATGTCTGCTCATTCCAGCTAGTTAAAATTGAAATTTGAGGGCTCTTGTCATCTAAAACATGTCACTCAACTGTAGGCTGTCTCAGAAGAAAAAGTTCACTGCACTCTTCAGGAATGAAAGTAAAAGATCCACCCAAGTTATTGCATAAACCAAAATGCTCAAGGCTAACCCCATGCAAATATAGAGAAGGCCAACCTTTAGATGCTCTCCTTTTTTACCCAGAGACCCTTCCCTAAAATCTTTCTAATGCTTGAATTCTCCCATTCATGAAAACTGACTTAAAATTCCCAATGTTCACATAAGCAAAATTACAATCAGTCCCTAACAGCTTGCAGTCAATTTGTTTCTTAAATCTTTCCCTACATTGAAATTAACAATGTTTCCTTTCTATTGCCTTCTTTTTGTAGACTTTACCGTAAAGAGACAGATACATAGACATGAGCATGTATTACTTGGGAAAAAACGTTTACTTTCTTATGCCATAATAAGATATGTGGTAGCACACAATTCCTTCAAGGGAGGAAGGAAGAAGTATATTAGGCTGAATGTGGAGAGACAGAAACTTAAAGGCATAGAGCACGGAATCCACAGTAGTATTGAGCAGGATGAGTCAGGTAAGGTGGCAACACAGAATGAAGGGGACACACCAATTTCAGCAGGAGGCATTTTTCACTCTTATCCTCTAATGACCTACATATACCTGCTCTTCAAGATTAACAGGTTTCTGAAATAATGTTGGGACTTTGAGTCGCATTCCACATCCATTGCAATGAATTATTTAAAAATAGGAGCCATTTTCCAATCTTGAAAGCACTGCAGAGAGACAACAGGACTAGTGCAGCTTCAGTCAGGTGTCCGCACTTGAACCAATCAGGTAGGACCAAAAATGCAAGCATGGGTTCATGGGAGCCCACAGGGGCAGACTGAAGAGAAGTTCTCAGGGGAAAGAAGGGTCAAATGAATTCTGTGACTTATATGGCTTTGGGGAAAGTACTTTAGCCTGTATGAGCCTCTGCTTATCAGTCATGTATTATACTTTCTACTTACTGTAAGGAACACTGCCTTATAAATACTAAACTGCTAGTCAAGGATGCTGGGGCCTGAGTTGGCAGTAAGTTTAAGAGGACTCACCAGTGTTATAAGGCTACCAAATGAGCAAGCTTGATCTTGGGAAATAATAATATACATGTATACATTAAAATAAGAAAAAATTACAGCCTCCCTCCATTTGATAAAAATCTGATTCTCCTGGAGTAGAGCCTTCGAGCTGAGGTGCCTCATTAACAGGAATATGGGCAAACTGGAACAGGTGGTGGAACTTAATCTCTCTTTACAACATATCATTGTATCAGCTCAAAAGCCTGTTTGAAAAAACTCTAATCCACACAGTCTTAAACAGTTGAAAATGAATTTATTCATGTTTACACAGCAAGGTGTCTAGAGGCAGGTAGTTTCTGGCACTGAGTTAGTGGTCCAGTGATGTTAAGGCTATCATCTCTGTGATTCTCTTTACCTTTTCTTGACCTCATGGTTGCAAGATAACTGTCAGAGCTCCAGATATCTCATCCATGTTCAAAGTAGGAAAAAGAAGAGGAAGACTGTTACTAGCTTGATTTGTTCATATTATCGGAAATACAAAAACTTTCTCTGAAAAAAATTCCAAGAGACTTTTCCTTATCTCTCATTCATAGAACTGTGTCTCAAGAACACCATGAACTACAGCTAAGGCTAGAAAGATGAGTATTGGGCAGAAGATGGCAAGGAGGAAGGACAATAATTGCAGTATTTCAGCTAAAGGGCATTGTCTGCCATAATTGGAGCTATTGCCTTTCCCTTTTGGGAAAAAGGAAATATTTCATATATATGAAAAAGAATATGATTGGTCTAGATTAATCAGATGTCCACCCACTCCTGATTGAATCAGCTAAGGTTTAGATACAAGCCTGGCTGTAGAAGGTTCATTACTATAAAAAATTGTCATATGTGCACCCATATAACCATACATGGCTAAAAAATAAAACATCACAAATACAGTTGGAGCCTCTTATATATTCCTGCTCAATTACATTTCCTTACCCTGGCCCAGTAAGCAATTACATAGTATCCTGAGTTTGATATCAATCATTCCCAAACATATTTTTACTTTGTATGGTTATTTTCATAATATTGCCTAAGTGGTTTTAAAATTCTGTGCAAATGGTATCATACTGTAACTTGGCCCTCTTCCACTTGCTTTTTTTAAGTTTAATTCTGATGTTTGAGAATTATTCACATTTGATTTAGTTCACTCAATATCATTGCGGTATAAATATTGCTTTGATGAACATAATACAATTTGTTTATCCATTCTTTAATTGATGGACATTTAGATTTTTACAGTTCTTTGTTACTAAAACAATGCTTCAATGAAGTTCTTGTACATGCCTTTTTCTGCATATGTGAAATAATTTCTCTAAGGCATATACCCAGAGCTGGAATTGCTGAGTCACAGGTTCTGCACTTTTAAATTTTACAACATATTGCCAAATGGCTCTCCAAACTGATTTATCAGTTATCCACCCACCCCAGTGTATTATTGTTCTAATAGTTCCACATTTTTACCAACCCTTGGTATTGTCAGGCTTTTCAATTTTTGCCAATTGCATAGCTGTGAAATGGTATCTCAGTGTCATTTTAATTTATATTTCCATGATTACTAATGAGATTAAGCATTATATCAGATGTTTTTGGCTATATGGTTTTCATCTCCCATTAATTTCCTATTGATATTATTTGCTCATTTTGTGATGGATTTGTTGTCTTTTCCTTATCATTCACCTCTTTCTATGTCTGATTGCCCCAGTGAAACTGAGCATCTCTAGTACAGAATCATGGTCTTTGCCACTCATTCAATAATAACTGCTGAATGCCTAGTATGTGCCAGACACCACAGAAGCATTGAAGATACATGCCAAAGGCCATGGAGATGTTATTCTGTCTTTAAAATTCTTTTATCATATCTGGTACATAAAGAGATGTGTTGACAAATAAATAAACACAATTCTGAAGGTACCTGAGTGCTGTCCTCTGCAGCCTTTATGTGGACAACTCCTCAAACTTATTCCAGGTACTCTAGAGAGCAACATGAATATAAACAGGTAAAAGTTACATGACATAACACAAACCTTCTCATTATCAGATATGTTAAAATATAGCGCATCCCATCCCTAAGGGTATGTAAGTACAGTCCCATTGATTACCTGGCAGGCCTATTGTTTAAGGAATAGAGCACTTACAAGAGGTTGGACTAGAAAAGTCCTCCTCTATTCTCCTAAATTTCATAAAATACAAAAATTTTAGTTAACTAACACTTTTTAAAAATCCCCCATATATAAAACTCACATCTATCCATCTGATGATTTCCATATTAAAATGCCTATAATCGCTTGCCCAAATGCCATGTATCTGACCCTTTCTTCTGCATGTGGTTAGTTTCATAAATAATTTACCTTATAACCCTTTTACCTTACCTAACCCTTCATATTATGACAGAAAGGACTCAACCTTTTATTTCATGCAGATGACCTAATGTATTGCACCATCACACTTGAAAAAACAGTGGAGAAATACTTGCTTCCCATCCCAAAGCTATGCAAAGAACACAATTACTGCTCTGAATCCAGCCTTTCCATTATCATGTGTGCACCTGATAATGTAAAAGCTTGGAATTAGGTTTTCCATTGATTTAAAAACACATGCATTCTCCCAGAGTCACAGACTTAAAAGCAGAAAGAGACCATAAAATCCTCTATGTTTACCTGAATCAGGCATCTAATATTAGGCAGCACTAAAGAATTGAACAGCAGTCCTCTTTTACTTTCTAAATATCTGTCTTGTTTGGACATCGTAGATTGCTATATGGCTACTTAAGCAGTCAATAAACAGGTATTGAGTGCCTGCTAGGAATGTAACACTCTGCTAAAGTTAGGACCTGGCATGATGTGTAAGAGACAGACTCTCTATTTTCCAGGACTTGCAATCTTATTGGAGAGAAAGGTCATGTGTATACAGAGAACTAAGACAATATGACATGCACGAATGAAAGCCAGTGTCTGGAACATGGTAAGCATCCAAAAGTGTCTCTGTAACAAAGACATCCCAGGATGACTTCCAGAGTTCTGGCTCACATGCTTGGATGGATGGTAATGCCCTTTACTGAGAGAAGAAACACTGCAAGGAGCTAGATTGAAGGTGGGGGAAGTGAGAAGGACAGGGAGAAATAATGACTGTGTTGGGCATATTGGGGGTGAGATACTACTGAGAGTCTAAGAGCCGAATATAAGAGTTTAGAACTCAGATAAAATAGATATTTTAAGGTCACTAACATAATAAATGGATGATGTCCAAACTAATAAAAAGAAAAACAATTGTTTAATTGGAATTAAACTCTAATATTATATGTCAAAAAAAAAAGATATCTAAGGTGGAGACACAAATTTGGGAGCCATTTGCACATATGCAAGAAATAGGAGGAGGAAGCCTAAGGCCAGGCTTGTAGAAATGCCAACATTTCATGTCTGGGTAGAAAAGGATGTATCCACAGAGAAGGTAGATAAGGACAGGTGGGTATCACAGAGACTAAGGGGACAAGAGAGGGCAACAACAGGGTTGAATGCTGCCGAGAGGCCAAGGGAATTAGGACACAGAAGGAGTTGTTGGGTTTAGCATGAGGAATCTGGAAAGAACTTGGTGGAGAAGTCAGAGCTTGTGTTGATCCCAAAGGAATGGAGTAGAGGATGGTGCTCAGACATGGAGAGGAGGAGGAAAGGCAGCTGGGCAGGAAACAGCACTACCTAAAACCCAAACAATGGAGTAGTGGCTGGGGAACACTGCATGTGGGAGTCGATATTCCCTACATGGTAGCCTTCTGGAAGGGGATACTGGAGAGGAAATCTGGGCCACTAGGGCCTTGGATGCCTGGCAAAGAACTTGGATTTTCCTCTCTAGCACAGAAAGGTCATCTGTGGTTTCTGGACCTTCAAACGACTGTCTAAAGCCATGAGAGAAGTTGGTGGTTATAGAAGATGCCATCTTTCCTAGTAACTGGGTTGGGCATACACTTCAAAAACACAAATTGAAGTTCAGATTCAGCAGCAAAGGACAAAAACACTCCTTAGAGCAGGCAGATTTGTCGCACCATCCTGTGAGCTCCTGGATGGGAAACTCATGGGGGAGGCATTATTTAGAGTTGTTGTTATCGTGGACTAGCCATCATCTCCCCGAAGGGAAGAGTAGAAAAACAGAGCCTCCAGGCAGAGAGTGGAAAGACGGTAACCACTTTACTCCTGTAATTTCTGACTCAGTATGTTACATAAGGATGAGCTGTACCAGGTCCAAGGGGCTGAGCTGATCAAGTTTCCATAGCAGAGCCCTCATCAGTTCTGCTTCTGTGAGCGTGAGATCTCTGCTTGCTCTGGTGGAGATTCATGGCCTTCTGGGCATTAGGGCAGGGATTCACCTCTATGGCTTTTAGAGATGCTATGGCCCTGGCCCCTCTTTCTCAAACTCCCTCTCTTTAGCAAATAAGTAGAGGAGGAAAGCAAGATAAAGAGGTTGGGAATCTTTTCTGGTATTTTGCTGAACAGGGCCATGGTGACACTGGAGGAGTCTGCAGATTTGGTAGCAGAAGAAAGGCAAGAGGAAAGAGGACAAGCAATGAAGTGGATTTCTCTGTGTACCTCCCTTCCTCTCCCCACTCACCACCCAAATTACAATAATAACATTACTCCTTCCTTCATTTTTATTTATTGAGTCAATACACAAAAATCATTCACAGTAGTTAGCTCTGTATACTGGGACTCTGGCAATATTTTCATTCTTTATTTTTACCATTTATTGAGACCTTACTATGAGCTAAGCACCAACCTAGACACTATGGATTACTCAGTGAACAGCTCAGACACCATCCCTGCCCTGATGGAGCTTGCAGTCTAGCAGGCAAGACAGACACTCAAGCAAGCAGTCATATAAACTGATATGCGTTTGCAGAAATAATGAGTACAATGAAGGACAATGGCAAGGAACAAAAAATAGAGGACCTCATCTGGCCCCTAAGGTGACTTCCCTGAGATGTGTTGACAGAAAAGGGGCAGTAGTATGATCAGGAACTTAAATAGTCAAAGAGAATTGGGAAGAGGGTTAGGAAGAGGCAGAAGAGAGGCCCTAAGGCCTGATAGGGACTAACAGTGCTATAAGAACAAAGAAGAAAGGCCAGGTCACAAGGGTAGGCAGGGAAGATGGTGGGAGGGGTAGGCCGCTTTCTCATCCCGCAGTCACCAAGTGATCCATTGACCTCAGAAAATGTACATGGCCAGGGTCATGGACAAACCCTAGGGATAGGAGGATGGGGAAGTGCTTTCCCAACTCTTAACATGTATACACTGTTACATATAGGGGAGACACCCCCCGGGGCCCCCCTTGATAAGAATGAAAGTAGTTATCCTAAAAGCAATAGGCCAGGCATGGTGGCTCACACTTGTAATTCCAGGACTTTGGGAGGAAGAGATGGGTGGATTGCTTGAGGCCAGGAGTTTGAGACCAACCTGGGCAATATAGCAAGACTCTATCTCTAAAAACAAAAAAAAAATAGAATAAAAAAAATTCTAAAAATCTAAAAGCAACAGGCAACCAGTAAGCATTTTTAAGCAAGGGGTAGATGGTGAGATCAGGTTTATATTTGCATCATCCACACCAATACAAACAGTATTGCTCTTAAAAGTGTATACACGTTAAGAGTTATGAGAGCACTTCCCATCCTCCTATCCCTAGGGTTTGTCCATGATTCTGGCCGTGTACTTTTTCTGAGGGCAACGGATCACTTGGTGGCTGCAGGAGGAGAATGAGGCAGCCGGCAGATGTTCCCTAGAATGGTGGCCAAGAGAAAACTGCTCTTAGGCAGCAGTCATGTACCTAGAAATGTGGGAGTCAGATAAGAAAATCTTGGAACTGCTTGGAGGTTAACCTAGCCTACTGCAGAGTGGTATGCATGTCAGGGAAATGCCCACGATACACTGTGCCCTGGAGAAAGCCTGGGACAAAGCAGGAGAAACAGAATCCCCTGCCCTGGGTTCTGTATGTGCGTGTACACTTGTAAGTATGCCTGAAAACATTTGCAGGGAAAAGAAGCCTGGAAGTCAGTACACAAAAACCAACAATTAATAGTAGTTAGCTCTGCATATTGGGACTCTGGCAATATTTTCATTCTTCTTTCTGCCTTACTGGGTTTTCCAGAATTTTTCTCTCATAAACCTGTGGTAGTCAGTGAGCGGGAAAAGAAAAAAAATGCAGCTTCCTTCCTCAAGATACTGGCTGGGGCTGGTCTTGCTGCTCCTGGTCTTCATGCTCCCAAACACCCTTGCTCAGCATTACTTCTGCTTGGTGTAATCTGAGGAAGAAAACTCAGCCCCTGCTGACCCATTTTCTCCTGGATAACCGCTCTGCATCTTAGATCTCAAACTGCAACACAGAGGGTGGAGACAGGGGCTCATTTAGCCATCTTTTTAATTAATCAGTAATTACTGAGTGGCTCCCTTAGAGCAGATGTTGTGATTCAGATATAAAAAGAGAGATGGGGTCAGGCGCGGTGGCTTACACCTGTAATCCCAGCACTTTGCCAGGCCGAGGTGGGCAGATCACGAGGTCAGGAGTTGGAGACTAGCCTGGCCAACATGGTGAAACCCCATCTCTACTAAAAATACAAAAATTAGCTGGGCATGGTGGCAGATGCCTGTAATCCCAGCTACTTGGGAGGCTGAGGCAGGAGGATTGTTTGAACCTGGGAGGCCAAGGTTGCAGTAAGCCAAGATCGTGCCATTGCACTCCAGCCTGGGCGACAGCACAAGACTCTGTCTCAAAAAAAACAACAACAACAACAACAACAACAAACAAACGAGAGAGAGAGAGATGGGTTACCACGTTCAGAAGGAGACTGAGCCACCAGGGTTCCCTAAGCCTCGTCTATGTATGTTTTGCAGTCTGGCAATGAAACTGGTCATTTTACAAGGTGAATTTTGTAATTCTTTTGTATTGCCATAGTCAGTTGGATCTTGAAGTCAGGATTGGCTTTCAGGGTTGGCCAAAGTAGGAAACATATATCTAATATGTGCATTAGATATATGTACCCAGATATCCTGGCCCACATACCTGCTGTGACACTTGGAATCTCCATGTAGAGTCTAATCTAAAACAATGCTTGCGGCATTGGAAACATCCAAAAATGTGTCTCGATGTATTTGCCATGAATCTTCCAATCACTGAACAGCCACCTTCCTATGAGGATAGAATATATTAATTAGTTAGGCCAAAGCCAGATACCAACTCCTGGAGCCTGTGGGAGAGATTAGCCTACCCTGAAAGCTCACGTTAACTGTGGGACAGGCTGGCTCCCCAAAAAGCAAGTTGAAATGGTGTTACCATCAGACAAAGCAATGGATCCCCATGGGCCAGAAGCAGCAGATGCTTACAAAGCCAAGGGATTCTTAGGGTCTCCTTGAGGCATTTGCTTCTGGCTGGATCCATAGCAGCAACTTGTATAGTAGGTGGGACACTTGGCTCAGAAGGACAAGACCAGGGTTCTAGACTCCCTACTTCTCCTGCCTCTAGTGTATCCTCAAATCCATTTTCCACAGCATTCCCACAGTGATCTGGTTAAAATACAAGTGTAACCATGTCTCAGCTTGGAATTCTTCATTGCACCCACCTGCTTCTGCACCCCTCTGCCATTGCCTGAGGGATCAAATCTAAGGTCCCCGATTGGCATGAAAGGTGCTCTTCCTGCTTTTCAGGCCCGTATCCCTTGGCCTCACACTTTCATCCCAGCAACCTTCAGCTACTGAGCTCCCTGCAGTGCACACTCATGCACACACACCAAGCTGAGTCTACTCTTCAGGCTTTTACTCATGCCTTTGCCTGAAGTGTCCCTTTCCTTTCCTCATTCAATTTTTACCTTCTCATCTTCCATCTCATCTTTTTAACGACTTGGCCTAAAAATCATCTCCAAGAATCCCTCTCTTTTGTCCCCACCCCACCCTCTCCTGGGCTGTGATCTTCCCATGAGCACCATAACACCCTAAGCATACTTCTATTTTTGCACTTCAAAGATCCTAATTACCTTTTCCAATTACATTCCCAAAAAAATAATCATGGTAGGAATCATGTCTTAATTATATGAGGTACAGCCCCAGGTGCTGCCACACTCCCCGGACCTGAGTAGACTTTTATTAAATGTTTATCAAAATGAATATTTTAGGACTTAGTTTCCCCATATACAAAATGAGACCATCAAATTACATGAGCTGTGAGATTCCTTTCAGTTCTGACAGGTCATGGATCAGACGAGTCTTTTTTTTTTTTTTTTTTGGAGACCGAGTCTCACTCTTTCGACCAGGCTAGGGTGCACTGCACCAAATGATCTTGGCTCACTGCAGCCTCCGACTCCCAGGTTCAAGCAATTCTCCTGTCTCAGTCTCCCAAGTATCCAGGACTACAGGCATGTGCCACCATGCCCTGCAAAGTTTTGTTTTTGTATTTTTTTAGTAGAGATGGGGTTTCCCCATGTTAGCCAGGTTTGTCTCAAACTCCTGACCTCAAGTGATTGGCCCATGTCAGCCTCCCAAAGTGCTGAGATTACAAGTGTGAGCCACCACGCCCAGCCCAGATTAGTCCTTGTTATAAGATAGCAATTGTCAGGAGGGAATGAGACACAGAGAAGGTAAATTTTGATTTGGGGGTAGAAATTCAGAATAAGTCCAAACCAAGGGGAGATATACGTAGTCAAATTGGATAGCCCATATATTCTGTATACTTAAGATGGAGTAAGGTCAGTGACATAGTTTGCATGTTTGTCCTCTCCAAATCTCACGTTGAAATTTGGTCCCCCAATTTGGAATTGGAGTCTGGTGGGAGGTGTTTGGGTCACGGGTACAGATTCTTCATGAATGGCTTGGTGCTGCACTTGTGGTAATGAATGAGCTCTTGCTCTTTTAGTTCCCACCAGAACTGATTGTTGAAAAGAGCCTGGCACCTCCCTCCCCTCTCTCTTGCTCCCTTTTTCACCCTGTGACACCTCGGCTCCCCTTTGCCTTCTGCCATAAGTGGAAGCATCTTGAGGCCCTCGACAGAAGCAGTTGCTGACATCATGCTTCTTGTACAGCCTGCAGAACTATGGGCCAAATAAACTGCTTTTCTTTATAATTTACTCAGCCTCAAGTATTCTTTTATAGCACTACAAATGAACTAAGGCAGTCAATGTGCGTCAAAAGCAAATTGATGAGAAATATTGGATCTCCCATGGGAAGCTCACCACATGGGGTATGTGGGCACTCACAGACATAGTGTCCAGCAAGCACTGGCCAGACAGAAGCACTCGACGATTATGCTGAATTGAATGCCAAACACCAACTTTATCTCCTTCCCCACTGGCATTCACCTGGTCGGGGGAGAGTCAAGGAAACGTGTGTTGGTATCATACAAACAGCCATATTCTGACTGATTCTTGCCATGTCCAAGCAATCCAGCCTGAAAAACCTCTCAAAGGGCTTCTGCAAACCAAGAGTTAGGGACAAAAACTTGAAGAACAAAAACTAAAGTCCCTTAAAATGACAAAAGCTTAATAGCAATTAAATAGTCCTACCAGACTGTGAACCACTTGGATATTGGCAGGGAAGACTCGCTCATATAAACGTTATCACCAGCTCCTTCAGATTTTTTTGCTGTTCCTTCAACATCTGGTAGAGATTGAAGTGGAGGCAGATTGAATTTATGGTTAGTGGAAAATGTACTCTGAAAGTAGGACAAAAACGTCAGTATTTCATCATTGTTGGGCAGATGACTTTTCTAAGAGCTTCCTCAATTTTCAAAAATTGTATGTTAGTTACTTGAGGAGGCAGGAATATAAATTAAATTTGTATGAAAATCACATATTTTAGGATGAAGTCTAAGAGCTTTCAGGATACATTTGCATAAAAACAAAATTAATTCTGTTTGATGGACCTAGCATTGATTTTCTAACACTTAGGGGAGTTCATTTTCAGGTGCTTTACCTCATCATTTGTGTTGCTGGGTTTTGTTTTGTTTTTTCTTTTCTTCAAAACTGTGTTAAGTTTGTGCCAAAAGACATGTTTTGTCTATGACCAGAGTTTTGGTAATATAAATGTACTTTGCTGATTTAATTTAATCATTTTTCTCTTTGAGTGATAGTTGTCTGTCTTTTCTCCTTTTCTGACTAAGACTTGGTGACAATCTTACGTAGAAAATTAAAGTAATATTCTTTTTAAACCTGAACTGATTTTGCCCAGGTCTTGTTTCAGAAATAATAGCAAAAAAATAATACACTTGAAGACCTTGAATTTCACAGATTTCATCTTTGCTGTCTGGCTGGAAGCTATAATGTGAAATCAGAGCTTTGCTTTGCTTTGCTTTGCTTTTTTCTTTTCTTTTCTTTTCTTTTTCTCTCCTCTTCATCTCCCACATTTAAAAAGTAATCACTTGACTTGTGTCACTGGTTTGTATGACTTTGTTGTTGCTGCTGAAAATAAATTGGCTCAAGGACTAGTAATTAAAATATCTGCTTACATTTTTTTCTCCTTAAAAATCACTCAGAACCAGAAATCTTTTTTCCGCATAGTTCTGTGAGGCAACATCAAACAGAGCTTAGATTCTTGGGCTTTTGAGGTTAAAGGGAACCCCTCCATATTGTGAAGTTCAGCAAAACGGAGATGAGGGGAGGGCCGGCTGCCTGGCTGCAATCCAATCCTAGGCTTCATGTGACAGTTTCATTTGGCCTCATTTATCCAAATATTTGCCCTCATTCTTTCTTTCACTTTCTTATACCTTGCTCTCTTTCCATTTTTTTTTAATCTCCGTAGTGTAGAGTACAGTTAACAGTTGCCTGGTGAGTTGACCAGGATAAAAACAAGCACATTGGAGGAAGGAAGCCCATCCTCACCTCTACTTTTCCCCTCAAAAGAAGTTTGTTTATTTATTTGTTCCCATAAATGACATTAGGCAGATGGTATCCAGGTCTTCACTCTGTGATATGTAGATGCAGCCTTAAAATTAGTTGTACATTCCTCAAATAATGTTCCATCCTTAATGTCATTTGACCTCAAATACAGGGCCAACACATCTATATGAGAAATGGCATTTAGGAAACTGACTTTTAGATTTGGTACGGTCTCTACCTAGATGTGTAGCTGATAATGCTCCTTAACTTCTGTGGGTCTCAGTTTCTAAACATGTAAACTTGATGTCAAAGTCTTCTCCAGCTCTAACATTCTGGAATCTTTTGTCTCTCCTGAGCATGTTCTCTAAATCCAAGTATTTGGTTCATAGTCCTTTTAAGATATCCAACTTTAAAGTATTGTTAAAAGAAAGCAAGAACTACATTAAAAGAAAGTTTTTCACTTTGGCCATATATCTTTCCTCTATAATAATTGAATATTTATAGGCTCTGTCAATTGCCAATGTAAAGATATTCTCCCTTTGGAGAGGGCAATCCCTGCTGTTCCGAGGGCATGCTCTGTAGGAACCAGCCTCAAAGTGGGTTTTCTCTAGTCTCACCCTGACGTGGGCCTCCTGCCCGGGATATGTGCACGTAAGGATGGGATGGACTTGGCCACTTAAAGGAAGAAGAGTATTTCTGAGCCCATTCCCTCAGCTACCCCAGTGAGGCCTGAGGTCAAACCTAGCCCCAAGCTGTCCAATATAATAGCTACTGTATCCCCACAGCTCATAAGCACTTGAAATGTGGCTACTGAAAATTAAGTTCTGGCCGGGCGCGGTGGCTCAAGCCTGTAATCCCAGCACTTTGGGAGGCCGAGACGGGCAGATCACAAGGTCAGGAGATCGAGACCATCCTGGCTAACATGGTGAAACCCCGTCTCTATTTGAAACTACAAAAAAACTAGCTGGGCGAGGTGGCGGGCGCCTGTAGTCCCAGCTACTCGGGAGGCTGAGGCAGGAGAATGGCGTGAACCTGGGAGGCAGAGCTTGCAGTGAGCTGAGATCCGGCCACTGCACTCCAGCACTCCAGCCCGGGCGACAGAGCGAGATTCCATCTCAAAAAAAAAAAAAAAAAGAAAGAAAATTAAGTTTTGCTCCAAGTGTAAAAATGCACACCAGATTTCAAACACTTAGTATGAAAATATAAATCCAAAATTTCTCAGTGATTTTTACATTGATTCCATGTTGAAATGATATTTTGGACATATTTGGTTAAATAAATTACTTGCTTAAAATTAATTTCACTTGTTAATAGTTTTTTAATTTATTAACTAGAAATTTTCAAATTACATATGTGGCTCACAATAAGACAAGAGTTACAGAGATTTCTCCTATTACTGGTTGGTAACAGCTGCATGGATCATTCCACTTATCAAGTAAGAGGACCATGATCAATCAGAAAACTCTACCGTGGGTGAGGGGCCAGCCATGAGGTATGAAGCCTATTCTGGCTGGACTCTAGATGGTCATGTGTCTTTACAATAGGCAGAGAAGGGAGGCCCAATACCCAAAAAGAAGAAAAGTGTTTCTCAAAGCCAAGTTATATAATTTCTTTTTTTTTTATTATTTTTAAGTTTGACAAATTCACACTGATTTCAGCACTAGGAAAACTGCCAGTTTGGCTGTTCCATAGTGAATTTTCTCTCTGATCTGAGGTACAAAGTTCCTGGACTGTGTAAGTTTTCCTTCCTGGTATAGTACTTCTGCCCTGTTTGGAAAGGTTACAATCAAGAACTTAAAACTTCAGCAATGAGATTGCATTATGATGTAGGAGAAAGTTTGTACAAGTAAAACAAAACAGAACCAAAACAGTCTGATATTTCTGCAAACAGAAAAAAAAAAATATATATATATATATATGAATTTACTTTTATAAATTTTCTCCTCCCTAAGAGGACTCTTTTAGACAGCAGATCACAAAACTCTAATCTGAATATATGTGGTATGGCCATTTTTTGCTACTACTGTCAGGAGACTCTTATACCTGGAAAATTCCTCCCTGGCTACCCTCCCTACCCATCTCCCTTGCATACTGCTGCAGCCACACGAAGTTGATCACAGCTTCTCAAGAACACACCGCTGTTCCACGTCTGAAATGTTTTCATCCAATTCCCTCCCTTCACTGGCAAAAATCTGTACATCTTTCCAAATTCCTTTACAGTCTGATTTTCTTCCTGAGGCCTTGACTAAACATCAAGCCCCTATATGGGCTTCTGGCCCCATGCATATAATGCCTGATCTCACTCTGTTTCTGTGGTTGCCTCTTTGTCCTACTTTGCAAGATGTCTGAAGCTATGAACCAAATATTATTTATGTCCCTGCCGGCACTGTCTGTATGTTCCTGACCCATCATAGGCAGGTAATAAGTGCTTGTGGGAGAATGAATGCATGAGCGGATGAGTGAATGAACATTTACTTTCTATTATTTCAGTATAAAAAACTGTAACTATTTAATAATCGAACTTAAATTTTTCATTTTTCAACACTAAAATAAACTGTCTTCTCTTTTGAACTTTGAAGCCTCTGCATGGGACTGGTTTAACTCCAAAAGACATAGAGATATGTATTTCTTCGTGTTAAATGTATGCATAATTCTGTTTTATTAGCAAATGTTCAAAAGGCATGATAAAGAGGCAATCCAGTGACATGTGATGATAGACGGGCTATCTCGGATGCATTATCAATCAGTCCATAGGATACACTCTTTGATTTCTTGGTCTAAAAGTCAGGACAAGTGTAGATTCGTCCATCTAAATTGTGTTACTCAGACCTCTTGTGATCAATAAAATGTATTTTGAAAAGGGTTTGACAGGTGAGAAATCTATTTCCATAACCATGGAAAAACAGAAATCAACTAGACTAGGCTGAGATGGAGGCCATGACTTTTGTCTCCTTACGAAGGCCCCCCAGAAATCCATTATTTGTGGATTTATTTTATATAGGGCAAATCATTACATGTTTCAGTAAAGAAAATTAAATAAAATTATTCTTCTGTTTTTATACTTCTCTGATAGACTATAAACTTTCTAAAGGCAAGGATCTTGTCAATTTTATTCACCAGTGATTACCTCCAGAAGGAAGTACATTATAAATATTTGTGAACTAATGAGATAAAAGAATGACAATTGCATGTGAGATGGAAAAAGACATGTTATCAAATTACTCCCATAATCACTGTAATCCCAGCACTTTGGGAGGCCAAGGCGGGTATATCACTTGAGGTTAGGAGTTCGAGACCAGCCTGGCCAATGTGATGAGACCCCATCTCTACTAAAAATACAAAAATTAGCCAGGCATAGTGGTGGGCACCCGTAATCCCAGCTATTTGGGAGGCTGAGGCAGTAGAATCGCTTGAACCCAAGAGGCGGAGTTGCAGTGAGCTGAGATTGTACCATTGCACTCCAACCAGGGCGACAGAGTGAGACTCCATCTTAAAAAAAAAAAATTAAAAAAAAATTACTCCCATAATCAGGTAGCATTGAGAAAAGCTTGTTATTGGTAAACATGTTCTCTTTTCCATAAAAAAAAGTTTGATGCAATGATGTTGTTAGACTATAGCTTTCTCCCTACCCCATCCTTCAATGTAAAATGAAGAGAAACATGCTTCGTGTCAAGAAGAAGCCAAATGAATAATGGAAATAGTTTTCATTGCAGAAACATCTAAAACCAAACACGGAAAAACATGTTTCTGCAAAGTGACCACCTTAGTGGATTCCTCAAAGAGCGTATTAGATAAGAAAGAAGATGCTGGTATGGATAGAGAGACAGCAGTGCATGGGTTCTTTATGTGTGACTGGCTTCCTGTCTTCCTTCCCATTGAATCAACAGAGTCCCAGAAAAGGTCCTGCCAAGTTTCTGGGGTTCTGAGTTATTTGAACCCTTCAAAAGCATATTGAAACCAGAACTTGGGAGAAAAAAAGATGTTTCACAGAATGGAAAGTTACAGCCTTAAGATGACTTAGTGCAAGAGTTATGACCGGTTAAAAATAGTGGGTTTTCAGGGAGCAGTCATTTTTGGTCAAAATTAACTATACCTTTGCAAATGTTACTCTAAAGGTAGCTTGATTTAGAAAGTAGGAGGATAAATACGTTTTAGTTAAGTGTGAGTCTACAAAATTCAAGATTTTTAAATTCACTAATGTAACAGTAAAAAATGTAGAAAACTTTAAATATTTTGTATATAAGATGTTTCCCCTGCCTCCCAGAAAACAAATATTTTTCTATCATCATCATCTAGTACCTATATGCATCAAGCACCTATATGAGTCATTAGAGAGAGATGCTATTGTGTAATCATCAAACCCATGGTCTGTTGTACTTTACAGTCAAGTGAAGTCTTCTACTTATTAGCAGTTAGACTTTAGCCAGTTATTCTAACCTCTTTGAGAGTGGGAATAATAATATCTACCAACCTCATAAGGTTGATATAAGGGCTAGATAAGACACCATATAAAGTGACTGGCATATGGAAAGCATTCAGAAACACTGTCTTCTTATGATTTTCATCATCATCATTATCACAAAAATTAGTATGTCATGTGGTTACATGGTGCATAACTAAAATGTTTACCTTTCCTGTCTATGAAAAAATCATCCTGTTAAGCAAAATAATAAGGTTATGAGAAAAGAAGTGTCTTAACTCATTTTCTGCTGCTATAACAGAATACCACAGACCAGAAAATTTATTAAAAAAAAAAAAAATAGAAGTTGGCCAGGCGTGGCAGCTTGTGCCTGTAATCCCAGCACTTTGGGAGGCTGAGGCAGGTGGATCACCAGGTCAGGAGTTCGAGATCAGCCTGGCCAACATAGTGAAATCCTGTCTCTACTAAAAATACAAAAATTACCTGGGTGTTGTGGCATGTGCCTGTAGTCCCAACTACTCAGGAGGCTGAAGTGGGAGAATCGTTTGAACCTGGGAGGCAGAGGTTGCGGTGAGCCAAGACCATGCCATTGCACTCCCGCCTGGGTGACAGAGTGAGACTCTGTCTCAAAAAAAAATTAAAATTAAAAAAAAATAAAACAGCCTATTTGGCCCTTGGTTCTAGAGGCTGAAAAGTTCAAGAGCATCGTACCACATTTGGTGAGTGTCAGAAGGGCACATGAGTGCCCAAGAGACAGAGAAAAAAAGAGAGCTGAACTTCGGTGATAACTAACCCACCTCCATGATAATGGCATTAACCCACTTATAAGGGCTAAGCCCCTCATGACCTGTATTAGTCCATTTTCATGCTGCCGATAAAGACATACCAAAGATTGGGAAGAAAAAGAGGTTTAATGGACTTACAGTTCCACATTGCTGGGGAAGCTTCACAATCCTGGAGGAAGGCAAGCAGGAGCAAGTCACGTCTCATATAGATGGCAGCAGGCAAAGTGAAAACTTGTGCAGGGAAACTCCCATTTTAAAAACCATCAGATCTCTTGAGACTCATTCACTATCACGAGAACAGCACAGGAAAGACCTGCACCCATAATTCAATAACCTCCCACCGGGTTCCTCTCATGACATGTGGGAATTGTAGGAGTTACAATTCAAGATGAGATTTGGGTGGGGACACAGCTCAACCAAATTCATGACCTAATCACTTTTTACAGATTCCATCTCTTAATACCACCACAATGGCAATTAAATTTCAACATGACTTTTGGAGAGGACATTCAAACAATAGCAAGAGGTATACTTTTATAACACAAAAAATCTAAGGTATCAGCAACCTTAATTTTTGTGAAACAACCAGAAACTGTGCATTCAAACGAATTACATGTTTTTTCTTCTCTCATCCTTAACTTTGAAGAATTTCATCTTATCAATATTTTTGTCAGCATATTTTCAGATTGATTTGTGTCACTAAATACAGCTGAAATCCATAAACTATAATTATTTTTAATATATTCTAAAATTTAGGTTTTACTCTATTCAACCAATGTACTTAGTTCAAACAAATGTTTCGTAGTGTAGGAAAAAAAGGAAACAGGAAGATGAGTAGGGCGGAGGAGGAAAGAGGGAGAAAAAAAAGAAGGTCTTTCATAAATGTACTTGTAACTGGAAAATGGGTTTACTGTAGAACAGTCTTTGCTTGTAGACAATGAACAAGGCTGCATTACTAAGTACGTTTGGAAAAGCTGTGATGACTGACATATCATATCCTGCTAACTGAGTCTTTTGTTCTTAGCAGTATATTTATCAGACCCACAGCACAAGGTGAGAGTGCTTCTAATAAATCTTGAGCATTAAGACTGGATGGGCTGCCCAGTTATCAAGCTCTAAACTGTCACTTTTACACTTGGTTTGGCCCAGTTTAACCTTGTAAAGACAGCTTTAAGGTTATAATACTGAAAAGTCCCCAAGAGACTCCTTCGAGGCAATATCTCTCTTCACACTTAAGTTTATATGTTTTAGTTACCCCTGTATGTCCACAATGGGAGGAGATATAGGTTCTAGTAGAGTTTTTTAATAGTTTAATTATTACAGATTAGATTGGAGTTGTTGTATTTCAGAAATTCCCAAATATCAAATTTCAGGCTGCCTACTTTGGCTTTACTGCCTTTCTTTTCCAGGGCCCAGGCAAAATTATTAAATTCAGGTCTCCAGCCTTATCCCAGATATCCTGAAATCAATTTCTGGAGTAGAAGTTGGGAGGAGGGCTCTGTGTACTAACAAATTCCCGGGTGATTCTGATGTGCTGTAATGTTTAGGAACACTTGCCTGGATGATTCTCCTGGACCCTGTCTTCTGTGCACAATGCCATAAAATCTTAACCCACAGGAAGAACTGTAAATGGGAAGAGGAGAGGGTGGAGGCAAAAAGATACCAGGCATCCTGCAAGGCATGCCCTTCATATCTCAGTTCATTCTATACCTTCCAGCTCAAACACTGCCTGTACATGTGAAAGCAATTCAGCAAACATTTGCTGAGCACCTACAAGCTGTGCTAGATGAGCAAGTCATAAGAGCAGACATATATATGTTAACTAACTCTAACACATCACGATGTGATGAATGTTTCCTGGTAATACAGGTAGAGCATCCTGATCTTGAAAATCCATAATTCAAAACACTCTAAAATCTAAAACTTTTTGGGTGTAGACATGATGCCACAGAAGGAAAATTCCACTCCTGACCTCATGTGACCTATCGAAGTCAAAACACAGGTCTATAGCACAGAGTTTATTTACTGTCCCCAAGGGAAAAAGACCCACTTAGCTCCCTTGTGCTTCCGTATGTCTTCATGCATTCATAACAGAGAAAGAAATCACATCAGTTTATAAAATCAGAGGCACTTCTAAGACAAAAACCATTTTTAATTGAAGATTGATTCTGGAGGAAACATTTTAAAAAGCCATCCAGCAGAATGCTTCCTCATCACTAGACAGCCCCTTCCTGGTCCCTCAACTATTTCTGGTGTTTCTACTCACCTTATATAAAATACAATGTATAGTAACCTTTTAATCAAAACACAGCATCATGAGTAGAGACTGAAAGCCTGGCATTGTTTGCTATTGCTGTTGTTTAACAGCTGATACAGGCATTCAGCTGATGACACTGTGCTGCACTGTATGAATGGTATGTGTGTGTGTGTGTGTATGTATGTGTGTGTATATATATATATACACACACACACATATATATATATATATATTTGAAATGGGAGTCTCACTGTGTTGCCGGGCTGGAGTGTGCAGTGGTACAATCTCGGCTCACTACAACCTCCATCTCCCAGGTTCAAGCAATTCTCATTCCTCAGCCTCCTGAGTAGCTGGGACTACAGGCATGCACCATCATGCCCAGCTAATTTTTTGTACTTTTAGTAGAGATGTGATTTCACCAAGTTGACAAGTTGGCCAGGCTGCTCTCAAACTCCTGACCTCAAGTGATCCGCCCGCCTCAGCCTCCCAGAGTGCTGGCATTACAGGCATGCGCCACCTCGCTCTGCCACTATATCATATTTTTTACTGTTAAGTACTTATGTGTGAATGAGTGTGAGAAAATGAATATTTATTGGTGTCATATAAATTCAGTCAGGAAGGATGGTGATGCCAAACAACTGCAGATTGTCCACATGGGTGGCTGAGATAGGGACACCTTTGCTCTCTGATGATGCAATGTACACAAACTATGCTTCACACACAAAATTATTTAAATATTGTATACAATTTCCTTCAGGCTATGTGTGTAAGGTATATGTGGAGCACAAATGAATTTTGTGTTTAGAGTTGAGTTTCATCCCCCTAGACATCTCATTATGTATATGCAAATATTCCAAAGTCCGGAAAAAAAATTGAAATCCAAAACATTCTGCCCTCCAAAATTTCAGATGGGGGATATTCAACCTGTATTAACAAAGTACGGTGGGAGTATAGGGGAAAAACCTTCATTCTGATGGATGAGGAGGTACCTTTCAAAAGAGGAAACTCACAGGAGGGACCACAGAGGCTGCTTCACTGCACAGAAAAGAGAGGAAGGCATGTTCAAAGGCAGTGAGACTTTTGGAAGGTTTTGGTGTCTTCAAGAAATGATAAAAATCTCCTGGAACCTCACCATTCTCATACCTCATAGCTGATCATTAGAAATGATCAGCTTTTTCAGGCAAGAGGACCTAGAAGCAATGACATCCCAGTAACAACAATGATACCCGGTGCCTGGTGTTATTCTCCAAAAAAGGGAACCAGGGTTCCCTGGAGAAATGACTGATCCTAGAAATGGAACAGGGAATATGCAAAATGAGTCCATCAAAGCACAGAGGACAACTGAAAGAGCTCCCAATGGTCAAGGCTGACACAATTTGAGCAACAAAATAAAGTAGTATTGAATTATGACCCAAAGTATAAAACACATATCCATAAGTCCATACTTCTACAAATGAAGGAATGAATAAACAAGTGTGAAAAAGAGACAAATCTCCCATGCAGAAGAATTTGGAATAATTTATGTAGATGCTGTCACAGAGGTAGAGCATAACCTCCACTGCTATAGTGTGAGCTATGCATAGTGACTTCCTTCCAGAGAGGATGGTATAGAAAGGAAGGAGTATGTTGGTCGTGGAGAAACGTGACACACGGCCTCAGCCACACCATCCACTTGAACATCAATAGTAATAAGCCATCCAGACAGTATGTACTGTTGGTATGAGGTGATGAGAAAGGAACTTCTTCTCTGTGGTCTTTCTCCCAAAAATGCATAACTCCAGTATAATCAGGAGAAAATCATCAGAAAAATCCCAACTAAGAGTTATTCTACAAAAGACCTGGTCAGTACCCCTGAAAACCATAAAAGTTATTTAAAAAATAAGGAAAGTCTAAAAAACTGTCACAACCAAGAGAAGCCCAAGAAGACATTACTAAATATGTGTTTTCCTGGATGGGATCCTGAAACAGAAAAGGAACATTAGGCTAAAACTAAGGAAATCGGAATGATAAAGTAAGGACTTCAGCTAATACTAATGAATGTATCAACATTGGTTAATCAATGTGTCAAAATGTACCACACTAATGCAAAATGTTGATAATAGGGTAAACCAGATACGGCATATTGGGAAATCTGTACTGTCTTTAAACTTTTCTAGGAATCTAAATCTATTTTTAAATTTAAAGTTTATTTCAAAATATGTAGGAATGATCACACCTGCTTGCCTGCCACATATGGCTGTTATGCATATCAAATGATGTGTGTATGTGACTGTACCACAGTCTCCCCTTGTCCATGGAAAATAGGTTCCAAAGTGTCTGTGGATGCCTGAAACCACAGATAGTAGCGAATCATATATGTACTATATATTTTCCTAAACATACATACCTATGATAAAGTTTACTTTATAACTTAGGTACAGTAAGAGATTAACAGCAATAACTAATAATAAAACAGAAAAATTTTGGTGGCCATCTGTAATCCCAGCACTTTGGGAGGCCAAGGCAGGAGGATCACCTGAGCCTAGGAGTTCGATACCAGCCTGGGCAGCATAGCAAGCCACTGTCTCTACTAAATAGATACATACATACATACTGTAATAAAAAGTTATACTGTACTCTCTCTCTCTCTTTCTCTCTCTCTCAACATATCTTATTGTACTGTATTCACTTATTTTTGAACCATGGTTGACTGTGGGTAACTGAAACCTTGGAAAGCAAAGCCGAGGATAAGGTTCGGCATTACCATACTTTCTAAACTATGGTGCACATCACAAATATACAAAGTTTCAAGTGTTATTTTATTTAAATGAAGCTATTTGCATTTAAAAATGTTTTTAATTTGCCATTAAATTATTTTTAAATACTTAAAATTACTCTTGGTATGAGGTTGAATGATGGCCGATTATGTAGGCAGTGACCAAGACTATGAAGAGCCCCAGAAGCTGTGTTAAGGAGTTCGGATTTGATTCTGAAGATAATGAGCCATTAAAGGATTCATAGCAGAAGAGGGGTGGGAGTAGACTGAATTTTAGGACTGGCAATGGAAGGAGGCTGGAATTATGGAAACCACAGAAGTCTGGACAGAAACGCTTAGGTGGGGCAGAGGTGGGACCCGGAGGACTTGAGAAACAAAGCCTGATCCACTGCTAACAGGGGGGAATTCCCCACTTTGTGCCTCAAACCAGTAGCCCTCCACCCCAGACTTTCTGAGGACAATGATAATTTGATATCATTTTAGTATTTTTAGTAAAGTCGATTCATTAATTGAATGTGGATGTGAATCTTTATTCTTACTAAAACTATTACAGATGCATAAATCACACAGAAATCTTTTGTCTGACCAAGTGCTGTGGCTCACACCTATAATCACAGCACTTTGGGAGGCCAAGGCAGGAGGATCACTTGAGGCCAGGAGTTCAAGTAATCTTGTCTCAACCCATGCGTCTGCTTTGTGTTTGAGGAGATTTTATCTTTACTACAGCAGTCTAGCACAAGTTAGTGGTTTAGTTCGCAGCCTCAGTTTTCTTCTCTATAACATGGGCATCATTGTAACCTACCTAATAGGTTGTTATGTAAATAAATGAGATAATCTACCATAAAAGCACTTAGCTTATTGCTACCCTGTAGCAAGCATGTGGCAAGTGGTAGCTATTATTAAATGGTGGTAGCAGAAGTAACAGGCCTCCTTGACGTTGCTCAGGAGAATTACTAAAATAGCAAAATAAATACATTTCTGCTGCTACTTACCCTGGACCACTCCATATATTTGCTCTGCTGAGAAGCAGCTGGATCATTGCTACCAAGTGTCAAGAATCGGAAGCATCTGCCCTCGGTCACTTTCCTCTTGAGGATTATGTATAAAACCACTGTTCGTGTTGCCTGCCCAGGTCATCTTAATACATGTAATAGTAAACACTCAGAAAACATCGGCTATTCTTCATAGTATGCCATGCCAAGTTGGTGGTACCATGGACTAGTTCTCCTCGGCTGCAGTGGAGGGCAACTGCCCATCTATTCGAAGTGCTCTCTAGGTCCTCCGAAGGTCATTTTTGTGTACTCCACAGAGCCTGCTTTTTATGTCACATTATCCCAAACATAACCCGCTGATTTTGCAAAAGTCTACCCGTAAAAGTTTCCTGTGACGTGACGACAGGCAAATGGACAGAACCTTAATTTTGTCAAGATACGTGGTGAAGGTTTTAGCTTCTTACTAGGCTGACAGCAGCCTGAGGCAAGGACCCCGTCCCACTCATCCACACACACAGGGCTTGGCCTCCAGCCAGTCCTCACTAAAAGTGGATAGTGACTGTCACCGCCTGGGGAAACCTCTAGAAAGCAGCATCTCTCTCCCTACCAGTCCCTGGGCAGAGAGGCACAGCACCACCAAAGCAAACTTCCTGACTCCACAGTTTTACCTGGGGTTAATTCTCCTTGGGAAACTTGAATGCATTAGCGGCCTCTAACAGTCCCATTTATTTTTAAAAGAAATTAGGCTATTTTCTTCCCTACTCCGCCATCCCAGGAATCTGTCAGTAGATTTTCATTTTAAAGGCAAGAACTATCTAATAACGAGTAATTTCACTGGTCTATTTTGAGCAGCAAGGAAGATTTTTTTTTAGGTCATTGCTGGGAAGTTCTCAAAAACTGCAAGTTGGGAAGAATCAACAGAAGGTGAATATCATGGATTTTTTTGTTGTTGTTGTTCCAGAGCAGGAGGATTCATCAACAGGAACCAGGCCCCAGAGAGTAGACAGTAGAGACTCAGTTTCTTTATCAACCAAATGGGCATTGCAGTACCTATCCCATATTGCTATGGTGAGGAATATACAAGATAGCGAATGTAAAAGCACTTAACTTGGTGCTCCTACACTGCCGGTCCATCTCCACCTGTCCACCTCTCAGCTACCACCTTCATTCCCTCTTGTGCTGGACAATTTCATGGCTGTTTCCCCACTTTCAGCTCCTCCCTCTAATCTACCACTTTTCCCCTGGCCCTTCCTAAAGCCCAGTTCTGAGGTGTTTGTCTCTTCCTTGAAATCTTCCTGGGCTTCCTTCACCCTTGGGCTGGCATTCTTGGCCTCTATTACTACACTATATCCCATAGCCTAGAGTCAGCCCCCGATAATGGCCTGTGCAGTGATTCAGAGTTTCCCAGACTGTTTGTTTATGCTGTTCCCTCTACTTGGAAATTGCCTCTCCTGATCCTCACCAATGACCCCTGCCAGTCTCTACCTCTTATTCAGAGCCTTGAATAAAATGGTTTATCTTCCTTTAAACCTTACCTCATCACTTCACTAAGAAGTGAGGCCGTCTTCATCTTAAATTCCATAGCACTGCATGCTTTTTTTATACTTCATGGTATCTAGCACCTTACTACATAGTTATCTGGGTATGTGTTAAATATATTATTTATTACAGAGACAGTGTAATAGTAGTTAAGAGCACCAGCCCTAGAGCCAGATTGCCAGGGGTTGAATTGCCACCTCCTAGCTCTCAACTTGAGCAAGTTGCCTGTGTCTTCTATAAATTGCAGATAATGTAACCTGAAAATGCAAATTATGGGAAAAATATGTATCTTACTAAGATATATATTTTAATAGGATGAAGAGTATGTATCTTACTAAGATACATATGCTTAATAGGATATATCCTATTAAGTGACAGAAACCCATCTGAAAGAGCTGTATACTATATTATTCTAACTATATGAAATTCTGGAAAACACAAACCTATGGAGACAGTAAAAAGATTAGTGGTTGCCAGGGGTTGGGGTGGGGAGGGATGAATAGGTGAAACAAGGGCAGTGAAACTACTCTTTATGAAAATATGATAGTGGATACGTATCATTATACATTTTCCCAAGCCCATAAAAATGTATAGCACTAAGAGTGAACCCTAATGTAAACTACGGACTTTAGGTGATAATGATGTGTTAATGTAGTTTTTTCAATTGTAACAAACGTACCACTCTTCTGGGAGGTGTTAGTAAAGAGGCCAGGAGGCGGGGG